>NC_056729.1:1829296079-1829499202 GCF_019279795.1 Protopterus annectens | reverse complement strand
AATTCGTGTTGGCATAAACTTGCACCCCAGGATCCACACTCCAAGTGTATACATTGTTTGGGAGCTGCACATTTTAGATGTGGACTTTCTTGTCCTACTCTGCCTTTAGTGCCATGGCCCTTCAGACAAGAAGGGGCAAGTTTGTTTTAAGGGGCACTTTCCAGCACACACACAGGCTATACTCCTTCAACCTCTTCTCCATCTCTTTCAAAAAACAACTTCGGCTTTAAATCTAAGGATAAGTGGCAAGAAAAAGATATTGAGGCAGATAAGTAGAAAAGGGGGAAAGAAGGAATCTCCAGTCAAGACTGCCAAAAAGCGCTCTCCAAAGCCAGCAGCTTTTCTGTGGCATGACCCTACAAGGGCTTGAAGATTGGATCCTATGATTCCTCTGGTCTGATCGCCTTCTCCAGGAGCTAGATATTCCTCATGACCAGTGAGTCTCTGATTGCATTCCTCTTTTCTTCAACAGACTCGATACTCCAGACCATCATCAGTGGTGCAATCTACTTGTTCATCTCAGTTATCCAGTTTAGGGTTATCCCAGTACCATCTCCTGGGAAGGTGCTAATCAGTAGCTATCATAGCTCTCCACTTCCTGAATCTGTCCTTATCTGTCTTTCAGGTATGGTGTTAATGGATCTGACTGGAACCAGAACACCTTTGTAGGGACTGAAGCTGCTGACATCTTTGCCGTCTGATTCCCTGTCTCTCTCAACACCGATGTTATCTTATTGAGAGGAGATTCTGAGATGAAGCTTCTGCACCAAGTTCCGGGATGTCGACACCTAAGATTCTTGGAGCCATTCCTCCCTTTTGGAGCCTCAATCTTGGATAGCTTGGATCCAAAAACGGCTTTTGGGCTGAGATAAGGGTCACTTAATCCATTGGATTGGAGAGTATCCTTGGCAGCTTCAGCCTTCAAGGCTTTTAAGAATTTTGCAAGCTCCAAAGAGAGGAGTCTCCAATCAGTACAGCTCCGCCTAAGCCACACCCAGGGTCTGCCCCCACTTGTCATCTTGTTGGACGGGAACAGCCACTCCCAAGGACTTCCGAGGAGATCAGCTTTCAGTTCCTCTTCCAATTCAGAACCTTCTGCTGCTCCCCCAGAAGGTGTTCTCAGAAAGCAGACAGAAGCTCATCCTGGGTGGTACCACCCATTGATCCCCTTATCGACTTTATGGCTGAATTGTCTTTGCAGGATGCTGATGTGCTTTGAAGGACCCTGATGTGGTGGAACCCCTCCCCAAAAATGCAGATATTTGCTGTACAAACTCTGGAGCAAGGGTCCATTGTAGATGCTAGGGTGGTGGCAGCCGTCACTAGAAAGAACTGTCCGAGGAGAGTTCACCCTCCTAACAGAGTTTAGGGTGATGGACAGATTTGGGAAGCGGGCCTATGCATGAGCAAGTTTTACCCTTAGGTTGCTAAATTATTTGGCTCAGCTAACCAGATTTCGGAGAGACTTGACAGAAGAGATCAACACGTTCCTCTCATAGGTTTTTCCTGTGGATGTTCAGAAAGTGGTGGACTGCAAGTATTCCACCTTGTAGTCCACCTTGAATGTGGCCATGTGCTTGCTCTCCAGTGCAGGTGATGGCACAACCAGATCAGCAGGTGCTGTCATTACTTTGTGGCACCGCACCTGGATGTGTCTTTGTGACTCTGCAGAAGGCTTTAAGTCATTATTTGTTAATGGCTCAACTTTATTTGGATCTAAGGTTACGGACACACTCAGTAGGTGTCAACATGATGGCAAGACTCTGTCTGCAGTGGGAGTCCACTTTCCAATCATGCAAAGACCTTTTTCTAGGAATTCAAGACCAGGGAAGAAAATGTAGTTCTGTAAGTTCTTACCATTACTCCCTAGATAGGCTTCACCATGGCAGGGAAGTGGTAACTCTGACAGTGCTCTAGAGACAGAAGTTGACCACATAACCAGGGCTTCCACTGTTCTTTTACTGAGAGAGCCTGTTAGCGCTCCTAAATGGTTGACCGACTGCTGCGCATTGGAGGCAGTCTGGGGGGCATCTATCTTTACATACTGAAGTCTGGCACACAGTATCTTCAGATTCTTGGGTGCTAAAGATAATTTCTGGAGGCTATTCAATTCTCTTTTCCTGTCCACCTCAGAAAAAAAGAAAGTTCCTGATGTTCCACCCAGTCAGTGGGACTTAACAGTCTTAGAAATTTTCAAGCTGCTAGGAAAGTCATCCAACAAGCTGCTAGGAAAGTCATCCAACCAGTCCACCAAGACCAGTTAGAATCCGAAGTCTATTCAAGGTTCTTTTTTGTACCAAAGAAAATTGGGGACCTCAGACCCTTTTTGGATCTTGGTCCCATAAACCAATTTGTGAAACACACAATTCTGGATGGTCAAAATTCAGTCTGTTTTACCTCTGCTGAGGAAGGGTGATTGGATGTGCTCCATAGATCTTCAGGATGCCTCCTGTCGTATCAAGATAGCAAAGCAGTCTAGGAGGTTTGCCTTTCTCTGGCTGGGAGTTGGTTGTTACTAATTCTGGTCAGTGTCATTTGGTCTCACCACAGTCCCCAGAGTGTTCGCCAATATCATGGCAGTGGTAGCAGCAGTCCTGCCTCTGCTGAGAATCGGTGTCTTTTCGTAACTGCTACTTCTGCGCAATTACTGCTGTCACCTGGATCATGTGCTCCAGTTTTTATTGGACTTTGGGATAACTGAGAATCTACCAAAATATGGCCTGGGTCCAACCCAGAGTATAAAGTTTATATGATGCCACCGAGATAACAGCCTGCAGATAGTCTTCACCATTCCATAGTTCAGTCACTTCACCTCACAGCCATTCGAGTACATGAGTGCTGCAGTGGACTTTAGCAGTACAGTGGTTTCAGTCCATTCATGCTTTGCATACAGAGATTCGAAT
The DNA here is from genome assembly GCF_019279795.1 of Protopterus annectens. NCBI lineage: Eukaryota > Metazoa > Chordata > Ceratodontiformes > Protopteridae > Protopterus > Protopterus annectens. The sequence continues at coordinate 1,829,496,299 of NC_056729.1, read as the reverse complement.
TACTCGGGTCTGCAGACAACACATCACTTGGTAAGTAACATCCCTGATTGTAACTGAGGGTCGCCCTTTCCATTCATACTCGCAGATAGCAATAATAAGCACAGAAAACTCCCTTCTAGGGTGGGAGGTGGATCACTTTGAAGGGAGAATGGTCCAAGGTATGCAGTAGTCACTTTAGGACAACCTTCACATTATTGTCTTGGAATTGAGGGTGGTCCTCCTAGTGTTGCAGACATTCCAGGACCTCATCTCCAAGGGTGTAATTTCCATACAAATGGATACCACGGCAGTGGTATGGTACATCACCAAGCAGGGAGACACAAGTTCTTATTCTCTATCAAGTGGCCATGAGAATTTGGCAGTGGATAATGTCTTCACATTCCTTTCTAATAGCAGGGCACATCCTGCGGTTGTCCATTGTGCTAACAGACAAATTGAGCAGAATTGTCCTGATGCCTCATGAGTGCGGTTGTCCATTGTGCTAACAGACAAATTGAGCAGAATTGTCCTGATGCCTCATGAGTGGTCCCTCAGTCCTACAGTGAAGAGTTTGACTTCCTTGCTGTGATCTTTTTGCATGGTATCTGAGCAACAAATGCAGCAGGTATTTTGCCCTGATCTGTCCACAGGGCTAGTCATTGAGAGATGCTGTGTCCACAATTGGCTGCCAGGTCTCCTATATGCCTTTCTGTCTTTGCCACTAATGAACAAATTCAAACAGAAAGCAAGGCAGTGCAAGGCCAGGGTGATTCTCAAATTGCCCCCTTTTGGCCCTGACAGATATGGCTTCCCCTACCTACAGTCTCTGTAGTACATACCCATTGAATGTTGGATCACTATCCAAACTTGCTAACTCAACCATCTAGACTGTCTTCTCCAAACCAGAAGTCCACGAAATTAACCATATGGTTCTTCCAATTTGAGCATAGCTAGAGATGCCCGGCTTCACCTACAGTAGTGAATATGCTTTCTGCTTCTAAGAAACCATTCATCCGAAAGATTTACCAGAACAGATGGAAGAGATTCTCATTTTGGCCTTCTCTGAAGGTTTTGACCCTTCTTCAGCACCTGTTCCATCCATACTAGAATTCTTATCTGAACTCTCTGATAAGGGTTCTAGCTTTACCACCATGAAGGTCCAGATGACAGCTATTTCAAATTTTCATGTTGTATGTAAAGATATTCCAGTAGCCTCGCTGAAAATTTCTATAGCTTTCTTGAAAGGTACATTTTTACTAAGACCTCCCATTAGAGACCCAGCCCCCCAGTAGGACATCACCATTATGCTGAAGGTCTGACTTGGTTTTTCTTTGAATCTGCGACCATGGCAGATCTAAACTTCCTTGTTTGGAAAACAATTTTCCTAGTGGCAGTGACGTCAGCTAGATGACTCTGAGTTACTGGCTCTCATGTAAATCTCCATATCTATTCTTTCATAAGGATAGTCTGTTTGAACTAATAACTTCCTTTATTCCTAAAGTGGCATCCAAAGTAAACCTAAATCAGTCCATAAATTTAAGTTTTTTTTTCCCCAGGTATTCCAACAAAGAAGAATACTTATTGCATATGTTGGATATCTACAGCCAACTCTGATTCTACATTCTTCCTTTGGTTCCACCATACCCAGGAATGTTCTTCCCTGATACCACATGGTTTGACAGTTTGAGATTCTGTCCCTTGTGTTTGAAATGGATGAAAATGGACAACGCTGGATACGACAGTTATGCACTTGCTATAACGTTAGATCCATGTTGTTTGACTTTCATCAGTTTAAGCTCCCTCCTGCTCTCTTCCTGATTGTCACATGTGGCTTTGATGTGATTTGATTCCCTGTCTATGCACAGTCATGCAAGACTGTACCCCACTATTCCTTAAGAGATTGGGATGTTCTTATATAGGGGTTCCTTGCGTAGGCTTGTTCATTACAAGGCAAAGAGGTGGGGCAAACTTAATCTGAGCGACTTGGGTGGACCCCAGGTAATTATGTGTAGGGGAGGAGTCAGAGCTGTGGATCCAAAGAAGCTTCAGAGTCAGTGCTGTGGTTGGATCCAAATGGATCCGACAACTCTTATGTCTGAACCAGATGAAAATTGGACATCATGGCTGTAACATTATTGTAAGTGTACAACTTTCGTATGTCGTATTAATTATGACTAGTGAATGTACTCAAACATCTGCAGTGATCATAAGTTTTTAACACAAGTGTAGTCATACTAGGATTCATTATTTATATCCTGTAACAAATATGCATAGATGTAAAGTGCTTTTCATCTGAAGAGTTGTGTTTTATGTGTTGAAGCTAATTGTAATAGACAATAAAAGGTACAGTAGCATTCGTGTTGGAAACCATCTCTTTTTTCCATCAGCTTTGAAAAATTGTGCATTCTAATGTGGTTAAAACAACTGTCTGGTTTTCATCCTCCACAGAAAACTACAGTTGGCTAAAGGATGTTGTTTTATAGTAAGTACTATGCAGTCTCAAGACCCCTACAGGCCTAGCTTATAACCCATACTCAGACTTCCCCTGCAGCCTCAAGGAAGACAGTATAAGACTGCAGGAGAATTTGAGGATGCTCCACTGATCATCCAGGGTTATGTTGAAAGTGGCAAGAGTGTTAAATGTGGTTGATATTTAGAGGACTTTGTTCCGGTAGTTGGGGACATGCAAGAGTAAGAATGTGTTACACCGGCATGTCTTGTTTGTTTGGTGATGAAGATTTAATTCCTTTAACAGGGTAGTTGAGGAAAGTAAGTTGTGAAAAATGTTATTGGTACATGTCCTTCTCTTCACTGCTGCAGCTTTTCTAAATAATAAGGGATGTATCATCATGGGCACTCTGATGCTTGGCCAGTGTACATTAGATTAAAAGATCTTTGTTGCACCCTACGTTACATTTATGCTCCCCACACAGAACATAGGGCATAAACGGGAAGTACAGATGCAACTACCCAGAACTGACTTGCCCCAGTAGAGGACAAGCATCATAGGACAAGAGTTCATGCACAGCCAGAAGGAAAAAATGCAGAAGAAATAAGAGGGGAGGGAGCAAATATTGCAACATTGAAGAGAAGGACATCTGCTGTTATGGTAAGATTTTAGACAACTGTACTATGTCCTTCTGTATCACTGTTGCAGTATTCCTAAATATAAGGGAGAGTAAAACAGCTCAAGAAACAGAATGGGAGGTGGAAGGTTCGGTTTGCTGAGGGCTTTCCTCACATAAAATGGTTTCAGCAAAACTTGCTGTGGCCTAGAAACCATTTCCAACTTATGCTTAGTAAAGGTATGCACCGAAGACCCAAGTAGCAGCTTCAAGGATGGAATTGATGTCCAACCCCTTAAAGAAGACACCAGAAGAGGCAACAGCCCTAGTGGAGCTCTAATAGAAGCAGAAAGAGACTTGCCATGAAAAGAATAAAAAAAAAAAGAAATGTCTTTAGAAATCCATGAAATCTCCAATTCTGCTTTAGACAAGGAGGTATTTATTTTATTTATTTATTTATTTTACATTTGTTGACCGGGCTAGTCTACATGTCCATTTTCAGTAGAGGCCCGGGGAGAAAAGCTCCCACAAAAAGACAGTAGATACTACACTTGTTATACAAAAGGAAAAATGTACAAATGGGCAGTTGTATATAATTAAGTTCTTAAGCAAAATAAAGAAGTACAAGTCGGTGCCCTCTTTTTTTTTTTTTTTTTTACTCTATGTATTGTTTAGTTCTTGTGCTACTTATGTTTTCAAACAGTTTGATGAAAGGAGGGAACTGATTCAGTAAGATTTTTCCTGCCCCCTCCCCCAATACAAACCTTTTAAGCCCCCCTCTTTCCATAAAAAGTCAAATAAGCTTGAGCAGTCATGTTCAGTGAGCTGAAAGGAGATGTCTGGAGGAAAATAGTAAGAAACTGGAAAAGGGACAAGCCAACAATACAGAATGACTACACCAGCATGCCTTCCTCCTCCCTCTGATCATTATCACCAGAAATCTGTCTCAGAAACTTATTCTCAACATCCCTCTGGTGCACCAGCATGCCTTCCTCCTCCCTCTGATCATTATCACCAGAAATCTGTCTCAAACTGATTCTCAGCATCCCTCTGGTGCACCAGCATGCCTTCCTCCTCCCTCTGATCATTATCACCAGAAATCTGTCTCAGAAACTGATTCTCAACATCCCTCTGGTGCACCAGCATGCCTTCCTCCTCCCTCTGATCATTATCACCAGAAATCTGTCTCAAACTGATTCTCAGCATCCCTCTGGTGCACCAGCATGCCTTCCTCCTCCCTTTGATCATTATCACCAGAAATCTGTCTCAGAAACTGATTCTCAGCATCCCTCTGGTGCACCAGCATGCCTTCCTCCTCCCTCTGATCATTATCACCAGAAATCTGTCTCAGAAACTGATTCTCAGCATCCCTCTGGTGCACCAGCATGCCTTCCTCCTCCCTCTGATCATTATCACCAGAAATCTGTCTCAGAAACTGATTCTCAGCATCCCTCTGGTGCACCAGCATGCCTTCCTCCTCCCTCTGATCATTATCACCAGAGATCTGTCTCAGAAACTGATTCTCAGCATCCCTCTGGTGCACCAGCATGCCTTCCTCCTCCCTCTGATCATTATCACCAGAAATCTGTCTCAAACTGATTGTCAGCATCCCTCTGGCAAAAGATTGTCTCAGATTCTTCGGTGTTAAAAGTGGTGCAGCTGGCTTACAGATGTCACTGTATACCAATGTCTTCCTTTAGGGGAATTTTTCCCAGCCCTCCAAATATTTTCCTCAGGTTTTTCACTACACCCAAGGATTCATAGAGCAGTGCCTGTAAATCAAAGGGGCAAGGGCTTGTATTGCAAAATGTTTCTGGTACCAAAGAAAGGGGTTTGTTGGAAGAGGTCAGTAATAGAGCAATGTCCTTCCATATTACTGTTACTGTTGTAGTATTCATCACCTGTGGGGTCTCCTGCCAAGAGTAGCCCAATATCCGACCAGTATACTAAAACCTTTATTACCTAGGGAGTGTGGAGATTTGTAAGCCAGACATATGCTCTCAGCAAGATCGTCGAGTATAAAGGTGATGTACATTCGCTGTTAACTCAGAACTGCATTGCCACCAGTCCAAATGCCATTATTGTACATCGGTCTGAACGCCCTTCACTTGCTAGTTTTACCAAGCTTACATCTTTCAGATAAGTACCCCATTGGGGTTCTTTTTCTTGCTTGTTTCAATGAATTACATGTCATTCAAGAAAGGGAAATGTCTGTGAGGGAGGCAGATTCCCCATAAAGACCACCACAATAGGTGTGTCTTGTGATCACACTTAGTGTTCCATCTGTCAGACTTTTGTACCAAAGGTCTTACATAGCCACCTTTCTTCACTTTCAATTTAACTTGAGAACTAGCGTCTCAAGCTTTTGGCCCAGGGTACCGTGGCAGAATCTGCTTGCCTCGAGATACAGCTACTGTTCAAAAAGAAGACCAAGAAATCTAGGCCTGAGTCTGCTGCTGTCCAGCCTCCAACAGATCTTTTTTGAGGTGAGTGAGAACCCAGAGGATAGTCCAGAATTGCCATCGATTTTCCCACCGCAGCCTTCTCTGAAGCCGACATGGAGCCTGTTTCTTGCAAGTTTTCAGAGGTCTTGCAAGTGTCTGCTGCTGAAGTTGAGGCTAACCATGACTGATCATTTCTGAGGTGCCTAAAGGGTTTTGTCAGATCCTTGTTAGGGAAGAGGTACCGGGTACCTTAATCAAATCCAGGTAGGGGTCTGAACCTCCACATATTGTCAGAGTGGGCGTCCCAAAGAAGAAACGGCAAAAAGCTAAGCATATGGTGTCTGCTCCCAGGGTTCCACAGAGGGAATGACAACACTTTGCTGAAGGCTTGTTCAGTTCCTTGATGGCCTTGAAGCCTCCTCAGGGGATTTTGACTCTTGCACCTCCTTGGTCTTCTACCTGTAAGAGTGCTGGGGACCCGAATTCTTCAGACAAGGATTCTGACTCTGGGGATGACTCCTTAACCTGTTCTTAACTACCTTCACCTTTAGATTGAATCTGAGGAGGAGGAATCTTTCAGCCCTGATTCTCCTTTGGAGGAGCTTTCCTTTGGTGACACAGTCTTTCGTATGATGGAGCATTTCAGATGGGATTATTTCCAAGTAGTAGACATCCAGAAAAGGTAGTACAAGTTGTTATTAATGGACTCTCGTAAACTTTCATGTGTCCCTCTTGTGTTGGCTGCTCTTTTGGATACCTTCTCTGCTGCTTCCCTGACTCTGGGTTCTCGTCCTCCAGTTCCTAAGAAAACTGATAGTTTCTATAAGGTGCCAGATGCTCGCAAGTCGTTTTTGTACAAGTGCCCTTCCTCTGATCCTGCAGTGGTTTCTATATCTACTGATGAGCCTTCCAGGCTGTTCCCTTCTTCCAAGCTCTTTCCTTCAGATAAGGACAGTAAAGGTATGGAGACGATTGGCCAGAAGGTTTACACTTTGGCTACTTTAACCTTCAGGACCATCAGTTACCAGTCCCACATGGCTAGGTACATCCAGTATTTTTTTTCTCAGATTGGGAAGATTGTTTCTGGTATGCCTGACTCTGAGGGTGAAGCTCTCTCTGTGCTCAGTTCCACACGGATGACTGTGAGGGTGAGGCCTCAGCTCTCTCCCTGCTCAGTTCCACATGCCTGACTCTGAGGGTGAGGCCTCTGCTGTCTCATTGCTCAGTTCCACTTCTCTGGTTGCCCATCACTCTGTCAAATGCAGCAGTGCTCAGCTGATGCATCCTTTAGGGCTGATGTCTCTGACTCAGTGATGAAGCCACTATTATTGGCTTCACCTTCAGGCCTTGCCAGATGAGATCAAAGGAAAACTTTTAACGCTCCCTCGGATAACTATAAGTTGTTTCGTACTTCTTTGGCTGACCCTTTCAAGACCTTGCAAAGATTTGAAACAGATTTTTGTCTCACCTATTCCAAAGTTTCGAGAAATTATCCTAGTAAGACTGCTTTTTTGTATAGACTGCCTAGACAGTCGTCCAAAGGCAAAAAGGCTTTTAGGCATTGATAAACCTACTTAAATGCCCAGGCCACAGAAGCAGTCCTTTCTTGATATTTCTGTAACCATCTATTTGCCCTCTCTTCATCTTGGCCATGTTCCCTTGTCCCTCAGGCTTTCTCTTTCTGTCCAGCTTTAACAGCAGATTACCACAGGCACCCGGTTCGGTCCATTATCCAGTAGGGTTACTTTGACCCGGAAAACTATACCCTTCTTTTCTGGTATTCCTCAACCCCTGCAGAACAGCTTAATTTTCCAGGGGTATTGCAAGGTTTGCTGAACCAGGGTCCCATTCCCCCAGGAAAGGGGGGGGGGCATGGAGACTGATCCTGGATCTTTCCTTTCTGAACACCTTTCCCATAGTGCCCTCTGTCCTAATGCTCTCTCCAGACTGCTTTCTCTGCTTCCCTAGGCCTTCCTGATTTCCTTAGATCTGAGGGACACTCGAGCTTCATATTCCTATCCACTCTCTATTCAGGAGATATTTGCATTTCTCTGTTTCTTTCTCTAATTTTCAGTTCTCCACTTTACCCTTGGGGTTTTCAGCGGCTCCCAGGGTGTTTTTCTATGTCTAGCCCCTGTAGTTACCTTTTCCAGGCTTCAGGGCATTCAGCTATTTCCTTATCTGGATGACCTCTTGCTTTAGGCTCCATCCCATTTCAAGCTGGTACAAGATATTAATTTTACCCAGCTTCGGTTGCACAGTCTGGGGTTTACTGTCAGCCTTCAGAAATCAATGTTGACTCCATCTCAGGATCACATTTTCCTTAGCTGCAGGTTCCAGGCTCTTCTAATGCTGGCATCTGTTCCTGCTGCCAAGGTTTTGTTCCTCTTCCCCTGTCCTGTCTTCTAGCCAGGGAAGTTTCTCATGGTTTAGAGGTTCTTTGCCTCCACCATCCCCATGTTTTCTTGGGCCAGGTCTTCATACGAATAAGTTTCAGTGGTGCTTAAAGTTAGTGTGGATTCAACACCTCCATCTGTTGGACCATGTAATTATTTTGCTTCCTTGTCTCAAACTGAAATTACATTGGTGGATTCAGCAGCTCTCTCTGTCCAGGTGTACCCTTTCACTTTCCTCAGCTGTCTCGGAAGCTTTTCACAAGCGAATCATAGCTGGGGTGCGGAGTCACTTCAGGCACCCTGTGGTTGCAAGGCCTTTGGTCACCTCAGCGGAGGGTGGATCACATCTACATCAAGGAACTGCGGGCCCTCAATTCTGATCCTTCAAGCTTTCATGTACTCTGGGTCCCGGGTCCCTTGAAGGTTTATATGGGCACCACCACAGTTATGTGACGCATCAAAAAAACAAGGGGGCAGGAGATCTTACCTTCTTTTCAGGTTAGTCTTTCAAGCATGGGAGATGGCAATCAGTTTGCAGGTGACCTGACAGGCAGTCTATATCTTCAGAGCACAGTATCATGGCAGATTCTCTTAGCATGTCTAGGACACAGCCCCACAAATGGATGCTGCACAGAGATGCATTTCTGAACATAATTCATCAGTGGAGTATTCCACAAGTACATCTCTTTGCCTCTCCTCAGAGCAGGCAACTCCCTCATTTCTCTTTGCGTCCCAAGTCCTTTGGCTTGGAAGGTGGACACCATGTCTTTCTCCTGTAAGTCTTCCCTTCCCGTCCAAGGATCCTTCACAAAATAAGAGGATGACTCTCCAGAAATCTTGTTGGTGACTGCCTTTTGGCCCAAACAGCACTGGTTTCCCCTCTTATTACATCTGGCCAGGGGTACACTGCATGGATCTGCTCACACAGGGCAAACTCATCTTCAGCCTCATCTGTCCACTCTTCAACTGATGCTTTGGGTGATAGTGTTAGAAAGGAATCAAAATCCTAGTTTTATGAGGACATGCTTGGGTCCTCCAGGGGGCCAGGAGACCCAATACAAGAAAATCATGTATATCCAAATGGAAGAGATTTTTCACTGGGGGTCCCCTTGGTTCTTGCCTACCTGTGTGAACCACTACATGCTGGCTTGGCATATTCTTTAGTGAAAGCCTTTTTGTCAGCCATTTCTGCCAGTCTGCCACTTATTCCTCCTTTGACCTCTAGGTTTGCAGTCAAGCAGTTTCTTAAAGGCATTCTTCATACTATACCCCCAAGAAAACCCATTCCTCCTCCTCTGGATCTTAATTTTGTCCTTTTGAGGCTGACTCAGGCTCCTATTGAGCCTGCTGCTGCCGTTTCTTTGCAACACTGCACCTGGAAGACTGTTTTATTAGTATTGTAAGGAATGCTTTTAAGTCCAGATAAATTATAGCCACAGGGAGGGCTATATCCATGGCCTATCAAACCCAGTGATAGAAGTACATTAGGTTGGAAAGGCAAGATTGATTTTCCATAAAACCATGTTGATAGGATGACTATCTGGTTACAGCTTTTCTTTTAACAGTTCCTTTAAAACCGTCCTGAAATGTTTGCCCTGAAAACACACCTGGCTAATAGAATCTGTTGTTATCTACTGAGGCTGTTTCACCCTTTTATAAATGGAAATAAATAAATAAATAATTTATAAAATGGATGTCTTCTTCCAAATGTCAATAATATAGCCAGCTTTTAGAGGTCTTGAAATAAGAGCAGCAGACAACATGAAAAATGTGTGTCTGAAAGAAAGTAGCCATTTATCCCCTGAGGAGCTGCAGCTGTAGTGAGATTGATTACAGTCAGAGTCTTATCCAGGATGTTAGAGGTGTTTCTGGGCTTTGTTCATAAGCCTTGGAAGATGCCGTTAGTTCTGAAGTCACTACTACTATATCTGACTTAAGGTACATTTTTCCAGAAACATAAAAGCCAACTGCATCAAATTAGAAACAATTCCTAGAACAATGATTAGTATTGCAGCCAAAAAGTGTGGTGGTGGTGGTGGTGGGGGTCATAAGGGCAAATGTCCAAAGTTAGAAATGTGTAAAACACGCTAATACTTCTGCTGTCATCTCCCCTCTCTGTGAAGTGTGCTCACTCTGTTTAAATGTCTTGGGCTGCAGGTGCACTCTCCTCCCACCCTCCAAACTTGAATAAGTACTATTGCTGAAGTGCAGTTCCAGTGAAAATATTACAAAGGCTTCTCTGCAAGCACAGCTTTTTTTCAAATTAAACACAATCTGTTGAAAAGTCTTGGGCTGCGGGTGCACCTCCCCCTCCAAACTTGAATAAGTATTATTGCTGAAGTGTAATTCCAGTGAAAATTTTACAAAGGCTTCTCTGCAAGCACGGCTTTTCTTCAAATTAAACGCTATGTATGTCTTAACTTTCAACATAAAGACTTAATGTTAATACCTTTATATACTGAGGCTTTTTTTGTTTAAAGCATGCACACTTGCAGAGGCCTGTCCAGCTAGCCCAGTTTTCCTAACTCCAATCCTGTAAGACCCCATTTCAGACTCTAGTTGATGACACACTGCTGGGTTCTGTACCTCTCTCTGAGTAGCAAGGCAAATTTTTAAATTTTTATCTATGGCTTTTACATCCAACTGTACTTTTTTCCCCAGTTTCATCTGTGACCAGTCAATATTAGACTATTTTTTGTATGGCAATAGCTATCCACTTCCAAACTAAACTGCACTAGCCCCGAAATTAGTAACACCAGAAATTAACTTGCTCTAGTTTAGTTCCCCCTTGAACTGTACTGCCATTTACTTAACCGCAGTTCATCTATTATCTTGGTACTCTCTCCATATCACTTAGCTACAGTTTGAGTCAGTTGATTGTTTTTGTTTGAATTGCCCATCTTCCAGAATCTGGTTGAGAGACCTCTCAATCACTCCCACAGGACTCCTCTGCAATTAGTCCCTACCCTCCTCCCCCACTAGGAATGCATAGCACAGAAGTTATATAAAGGCCTGTATTCACTGATTGATGTTATGTGATCCTATCTCGCCTACATTCTGACTGATGGGTTCGGAGCCGATCCCTCGGCTCCGACTCGGCACGCTTATGCCAAAGAGCGAAGTCTCTTATTGGCTGAGCTTACTATATCCCAGGATGCACCACTACCAGTCCCCCAGATCTCGTTTGCCGCTAACAAGCGAAGACGTGGTCTCGAGCTTGGCTGAGCTAAGTAGTGTTTTTCACTTACTTTCCTGTCAGGAATTTCTTTAAAATTCAACAAAAAGCTGTTTTAACAGCTATCTAGTGGATTTTGTGTATGAATGAGTATTTTTCCTTGGTAAAATATTGTGTAGTGACTGTGTTTTGTCAGACTAGAGGTCCCATCGGAGTTGAAGGGCCTTCCCCTGTCAGTTCGTTGTTTGGCTAATTCCCTATTATTTTTAGGGGTCTTGGATCCGTTACTTCTTTTTTGGTATTGTGTTTAGTCCTTGTTAAAAAAAGAAGAAAAAGAGAGGAAAGAAAATTCTTCAGTGTTAGTCAGTGTGTTTTTTGTGTTTCTTCTTGGCTAGTTCACTGTATTTGGATTGCCATAATGTCACAGGCTCCTAGGCCTTCAGGATTTAAAAAGTGCACTAAGTGCAGTTTTAAGATGTCGATCACAGACGACCACTCTCTCTGTGTGTATTGTTTGGGCGCCAAACATTTACAGGAGTCCTGTAGTGTGTGTCACGCGTTTTCCTCGAGGGTCCTCCAAGAGAGGAAAAATAAACTTATATTAAAAGGCCCTTATTAAACCTTCATTTGAAGAGGCATTAGCTTCCTCTCCTGCTAAAAAGAAAAGGGCGTCGGCTCTGACCAGTCCGTCGGAACCGACCGCCAAAAAACATAGGCAGGCTTCTCCTTCGGCTCCACGGACTTCGGAGCCGAGGGCAGAACGGTCCGCCTCGATGCCTCCAGCCTCGACTCCTCTGGGTTCGGAGCCGTCGTCTGGGGCATCGAGAGGCGGGTCATCTTCATCGGCTCCACTGATCTCTGAGCCGATGAAGGTTGTCCGCTCAGACACTTCCTCCTCGGCGCCGAAGCCCTCTTCGGCACCGATGGAAATTGGTTCGGACATTCCTTCGGCGCCGATAATTGTAGAGTCGATTCGGAGCCGGTCCCCTAGTCCCTTGGAGCCGTTGGAGAGGCCTACTCGGACCCATTCGGTCTCTTCCAGGTCATCAAGGATGTCAGATTCGTACATAGACAGGGTGCTCCAAAGACTGTTCCAGTCACCAGTCTTCCAGAAATTTGTTTCGGCTCCGACCCAATTGGCTTCGGAGCCGATAGCCCACTCCATTGCCATTCCTCCTCCGACCGCTTCGGCTCCGTCGGAGCAGGTGCAGATGGAGCCAGTAGAGATACTAGGGTCGGCTCCGACCCCTACTCCAACCCCGGCCTTCGGGTCCGAGTTTAGCACGCGGACTTCTTCGGCCGGACCCGGGGGTGACGTTTCGGGACCAATGCTGTCGGTTCCGAGCCTCCCTCTCGGTGCTTCGGCCACGGGACTTCCGTCTATCATGGCTCCCGGGACCGGACCCTCCCAGGATTCTGGGGGTCCGGCTTTCAGAGCTATGAGGAGTGCTTTGGCCAAGTCTTCTTCGGCCATCTCTGCGGCTTTACCGGCACCTTCCCTGGGCATGGAGACTGGGTCTTTGGCAGTTCCCCTGTCTCTAAGCAGCCGAGCCCCGGGGCCTGAGGTTACCCCCACTGGGGGTTCCCCTCCTCCTGAGGGTTCTTCGGAGTTGTCTTCGGAGGAGCCCCCAAGGAAGAGATCGTGCAAGAGGAAGCACGTGGACTCCCCCGACGAGTCTATTACATCGGACACTGATCTTGATGATGCGGAGGGGTCCCCAAAGTCATCCTCGGATGATGTCTCATTTGCGGACATTCTAGAGATCCTTAAGCAACGAGGCGGCTGGAATTCCAAACCCCCCTCCGCTGATGAGTCGGTGTTTCTCAAGGCCTTCGGGGCTCAGCCCTCCACCTCCTGGGTGTTTCCACCCTTCGACGAGCTCCTGGATTTGGTTTGTCGGAGGGCGTGGGAACATCCAGATACTGTGGAACCAGTGCCTTCTCGCCCTAACAAATTTTTGTCTGCCCCACCCGAGAAGGAGTTCTTAACTAAAGGCGTGGCTGTAGATGCCATGGTGGTGGCATCTGCTACCCAGCAGGACGTGGCAGAGGCTTCAACGTCCGTCCATCCTCCTAATAAGGAGTCTAGGAGCATGGACTGCAGGAAGCGCACCCTGACTTCAGCGGCCTTTACTCTGAGGTCCCTGAATTATTTGGCACATTTCACCAGACTGCAGAGGGATCTGGTCAAGGAGCTCTCAGACTCCCTCTCAGGTAAACTACCTGAGCAGCTAGCCCAGTCGGTTAGCTCTCAGTTGGCTATCCTCACCTCGATTTCTAACTCGTCCATGAGGCTCATTTCATATGCGGCCGAAGGGGCGGGCAGAGCGGCAGGCACAGGCGTGGCTCTACGGAGACAAGCCTGGCTCCGTTTGTGTCATTTTGCGGAGGCCTTAAAGTCTTCCTTTGCCGACGCTCCCTTTGATGGGTCCTCTTTGTTTGGACCCAAGGTAAAAGACACACTTACCCGCTGTGAGCAAGAGGGAAAGACTTTATCTGCCGTAGGAGCACGTTATTCCACTCCCTTTCGGCCTTATCCCAAGGCTAAAAGAGGAGGGAAGATGTGGTTCCGCAAATCACAGAAATTCTTTCCTCAACAGCAGGAAGATTCCCCTTCCAGAGGCAGAGGACGGGGACATTTTTCTGGGAGACGCCGTCCCAGAGGCGGCAGAGGCCCCCGCAACACTGGAGACCGCGAGTCCTTTCGTGGCTCTTCAGCCTCCCACACTTCATGAGGGATTGCCCGGCTGTGCTGCTCCGGAGCCAGTCGGGTGCCGATTTGCCAAGCACCTAAAAGCCTGGGAGTCTATTACTCAGGACAGATGGGTGCTTCGGATAATTGCCGGAGGTTACACCATTCCCTTCACATACTCTCCCCCACCGTCCAAAAAAATCCCGGACCCACCACCCAGTCAAAGGGAAATTGCAGCTGTAGAAGCTTCAAAGCTGCTAGAAAAAGGAGTCATCCAACCGGTCCCCACAGACCAGATCGGATCCGGAAACTACTCAAGGTTCTTTTTAGTGCCAAAAAAGACAGGGGACCTGAGACCCATTTTGGATCTCAGCAAACTAAACCAGTCCGTCATGAAGTCCAAATTCCGAATGGTCACTTACAATCCATTCTCCCATTGTTGGAGAAAGATGTTTGGATGTGTTCCATAGATCTCAAGGACGCCTATTATCACATACCGATACATCAGGCGTCCAGGAGGTATCTGCGCTTCAGCCTGGGAGACAGTCATTTCCAATTTTGTGCACTGCCCTTTGGTCTCACCACAGCCCCCAGGGTGTTCACCAAGTGTCTGGCAGTAGTGACTGCTCACCTGAGGAGTCTCGGATTCCAAGTGTTTCCCTATCTGGACGACTGGCTCCTGACTGCCACCACCAGGCATCTACTACTAGAGAACCTACAAGCCACTATCTCCCTGGGTGCTTCCTGGGAATTACATTCAACTGGTCAAAGTCTGTCTTGCTGCCTTCTCAGCGCATAAGATTCATAGGAGCAGAGATAGACTCAAAATTAATGCGAATCTTCCTTCCTACCGAAAGGATTCAAACATTACAAGGTCAAGTCGAGCCCTGCTTCTATGATCCAAAGCCCCAGCCAGGATGGTCCTGCAACTTTTAGGTTCAATGTCTGCCACGGTTCTCCTAGTTCCTCTGGCAAGATTGCACATGAGGATTCTTCAGTGGCTGTTATCGACACAATGGTCTTTTCAGGATCTCCCTCAATCATCACATACTGATTACAGAAGCGTGCAAACGGGACCTCCGCTGGTGGCTTCTAACATCCAATCTGAATCAGGGAAGACTTTTGTTATACCCCTTCGGTGGCCACCTTGACAACGGATGCCTCCCAGACGGGTGGGGGGCATTGTCTGGGCAGGTCAGTTCAGGGTTCTTGGCTTCCAAACGAAACATTTCTCCATATCAATGTGTTGGAAATGAGGGCTGTACTTCTGTCCCTACAAGCCCTCCACAAGTTTCTCCCTCAAGGCATTATCGCTATCCACACAGACAACATGTCGGTGGTCTGGTATCTAAACAAAGAAGGAGGGACCAGATCTTACCCCCTTTGCAGAGAGGCCATGAGGGTGTGGGAATGGGCAGTGGCTACCAACCGCTTCCTGGTAGCGACCCACATTCCAGGAAAATCAAATGTATTGGCAGACAGACTGAGCAGGACTATTCTCTCTCCTCACGAGTGGTCCCTGAACGAAACAGTAGCAGCTCAGATTTTCAAAAGATGGGGGATTACGTGCTGTGACCTGTTTGCAACACCACACAGCACGAAGTGCAGAAGGTTCTTTTCCTTGACCCCCCCGTCAAGGAGAGGCAGCTACGGATGCTCTAGTCCAACCTTGGCCAACAGGACTGCTTTATGCTTTCCCTCCGGTTCCACTCCTCCCCAAAGTCATCCAGAAAGCTTCCCAATTGGGGTCCACAATGATTCTAATTGCTCCGTACTGGCCTCGTCAGGTATGGTTCCCCTACCTACAGAAATATACTTTGGACGGTCCTTGGTTTTTGGATCTAACTCCGGACCTTCTGGTTCATCAGTCGGGTCAACAGCACCAGTCCCTTCACACTTTGAAATTAACAGCTTGGCTCCTCCACTTCCAACTTTAGTCAGAAATCACACCTTGGACCCGGAAGTTATTCACATTTTATCTTCAGCCCACAAACCCACCACTAAGAAATTGTATCTCAGTAAGTGGAAGAGGTTTGCTATCTGGGCTCAACTCAGAGGCTTAGACCCTATTACTGCCCGATACCAGAGGTCTTGAAATTTTGACATCCTTGTTTAATCAAGGATCTTCAGTCTCTACTATTAAAGTCCAATTAGCAGCTATCTCCAAATTTCACGAATCCATAGACCCACCGTTGATGAGCAGCAGACTATGTAAAACTTTCATGAAAGGTGCTGTGCTTTTAAGACCCCAGTTTTTCATCCTGCGCCTCCGTGGGATCTTGATTTGGTACTTCGTGCCTTAACATCTGCTCCTTTTGAACCGGCTGCTACATGTGAGTTGAAATATCTGTCTTGGAAAACTGCCTTCTTAATTGCTATTACCTCTGCAAGAAGAGTTTCAGAACTTCAAGCCCTATCTATCAAACCACCGTACTTGATTTTTCCCAAGGATAGAGTATCACTTAGACCTAATCCATCTTTTGTTCCCAAAGTTTGTTCTAATCTCTGTCTCCAACAATCTCTAGAGCTACCAGTTTTCTTTCCAAAACTTTCAAGCAAAGCGGAATACACCTTGCATATGTTGGATGTTCATAGACAATTGCGCTTCTATCTAGACAGGACTCAACAAATTCGGAAAACAGATCAATTGTTTGTGTCCTTTTCAGATAATAAACTGGGTCAAACCATCACTAAAGCCACTATTGCCAAATGGATTAGAGATTGCATAACTCAGGCTTATTCCTCTTCAAATAAGCAACTTACAACATCTGTCAAAGCCCACTCTACTAGAGCTATGGCTACCTCTATTGCATTTCATTCCAAGCTCGCTATTTCTGAGATTTGTGCTGCGGCTACTTGGTCCAACCCGCACACTTTCATTTCCCACTATAAATTGGATGTGGCATCTAAAGGGCGAGCATCATTTGGTTCCACGGTACTCAGGAGTGTTTTCCAGTGAGCCACCCAGGATATAGGTGCTAGGGACGCTGTCCCATCAGTCAGAATGTAGGCGAGATAGGATCACATAACATCTTTTAGTTATGTACTCACCATAACTTCAGATGTTTGGGATCCATCTCGCCTACATTCCTAATACCCACCCTCCTTCCCCCTGCCTTGGAGATCAGAAGAGATTGAACGGTTTGAGTTCTACTGTTTTTATCTTGTATCATCTGTCAGTGTTATATAAGCAGTGCATGCGTGTGTGCATGTATGCGGACAAACTAGATCTGGGGGACTGGTAGTGGTGCATCCTGGGATATAGTAAGCTCAGCCAATAAGAGACTTCGCTCTTTGGCATAAGCTTGCAGAGTCGGAGCCGAGGGATCGGCTCCGAACCCATCAGTCAGAATGTAGGCGAGATGGATCCCAAACATCTGAAGTTATGGTGAGTACATAACTAAAAGTTTTCCAGCCCACAATCCCTCCTAAGAGCAGCTAACAGGTCTCTTCCCACTTCGCTCCCCACCCTGCCCCCAATTTCCACCCACCCCTGGTGGTCCTACCTTTATTAGAATAAACCCCTCCCTTCATTTTTACCACCAACCACAACACTACTCCCAACTCTAAATCCACCATCTTCCCACTACTACCCCTCCTCTTCTGATAACATGAATAATCATACCATACTTACACTTTTTGCATACCCTCTCCTTGCATATCTAACATCTTACCAAAACTCCATTATACCCCCACTCAACCACTTCCAGTGTACAACTATTCACTCCACTCATGACTCACCCTCACTCTGCTCCTCTCCCACCAACTCAAGAATCATCCCTATGCATCCCCCACATATTCTGTCAACTAAAATACTAAAACTAAATGCATTCCTACAAGTTAACAAAATAACCCTCCCACCACATCTGTTACAGACTGCACCCAATCATAAAGTCTCCCTAAAATGCAAACTGTTTCACAAACTGATAAAACTAATAACCTCATGCATATCAAAACTTGCTCTCAGTGGAGACATCCACCTCAACCGTGGCCCCTCCATCTCCAACCCCACTTCTAATAATCAGACTAACAACCACATCTCCCAAGTCCCAGCCAGGAGAAAACCAAATGACCTCCTTCTGCTAAGCTTAAATATCAGAAGTATAGGCAACAAAGTCAGCAAACTGCATGCCATCATAGACTTATACTCCCCAGATGTAATCATCCTGACAGAATCCTGGCTAAAACCTCATATTACCAGTGAGCAAATCCTCCCTAATGGTTACAGCATACCTAAGACTAGACCAACTAAACAAGAAAGGAGGTGGTATAGCTATAATATTTAAACAGAATCTAAACATCCAGATTTTAAACTCCTAAGCTCCCCCAAATTGCCAATGAAGAAATAATATATACCAACCTGAAAATAAACCAAAATAAAACCATCAACATAATAGGATTAGGATGCTACTTTCCCACCTGGCCAAAATATCCCTCCACTAGAAAACCTCCTAAGCTGGACTACCCACCATCTCCCTCAAAAGACCATAATTTTAGGTGACATTGATTGGCAATCCTGTTGTGGCAGTCATCCAACTCCGCATCTAAATCTTCATGGCTTCATCCATCTAGTCCATTCACCAACCAGAATAAATAAAAACTCCAACAACCATACTACCCTGGATTGGATACTAGTTAGCAAGATTCCCCAGTCCTACATAGCAGGCTGCCTATCAGATAGCCTCAGTGATCATTCCCCAACATTCCTACTAAAAAAACACATATACCAAGTTAAACCGGTCATCTACCGTCAAATACGTAAAAAACTGCACTTTAACCCAATCACATCTCATCCCTCGAAGAATGTAACTGGCACCCACTAAATTACCTCATCCTAGATGACGCAGTCCAATTTTTCAATACTATCTTCCTAAGCATCCTAAATAACCATGCCCCAATGTAACTGGCACCCACTAAATTACCTCAGCCTAGATGACGCAGTCCAGTTTTTCAATACTATCTTCCTAAGCATCCTAAATAACCATGCCCCCATAAGACTTCCCCATGGCTACAGAAAACCACTCTGTCAGAAATGAAAAACAGAGATAAAGCCTGGGAACACTGGCGCAAAACCTAAACCCGCTCCGCTAGACAGAAATTCCTAGAACTATGCAATAGAGTCAAAAAGCTAATAAAGGAGGACAAAATGCAATACTACCAGTCTGCCCTCAACTCCTCCCAACACAACCCAAACAATTCTGGACCTTCATAAACTCCATCCTCCACCCAGGTAAAATCAATACCCCTACACATAACATTCCTCACTCCTCAGGAAATATTGCTACCTCATTCAACACACACTTCACACAAACCATAACTATCACTAGGTAGACAACACAACCCCCGACCCTACACCCCACACCTTCGCCCAGTAATCCCCCCACACTCTTCTCATTTTCCTCCATTCCTGCCTCCAACATAAGAAAACTCTTAACTAAACTTAAACCCACAAAATTAGCAGTAGACAACCTCCCAAGTGAATTCCTACGAATTTTAGCTGATGCCCTAGCCTACCCAGTATCCATCCTGATTAACCGATCTCTGTCAGAAGGCCTGTATTCACTGTTACCTGATTGTTTTCTTGCCCACAACCCCTCCTAAGAGCAGCTAACAGGTCTCTGCCCGCTTCACTTCCTCCCACCCCCGGTGGTCCTACCTTACACTGTGTAAAATATCACACATCATTCCCCTTCACAAAGGCTGCCCCTCCACAGATAGAATCGCTATGGGGCGGTAGTTGGTTATATCTCCACTCTCCAAAATACTAGAGAGATGCATTCACTCTCAAATCTCAGACTACCTCCTTACTAACAACCTCCTATCTAATGCTCAGCATGGTTTCCGACCAAACCATAGCACCACCACTGCCTTACTCTCTCTTACTAACACTATCCTTCACCATAAAAATAATGGCCATCTCTCCTCTGCTACTTTCCTAGACCTATCTAAAGCATTTGACATAGTCTCGCACAAACAACTCCTCTCTCTACTCAATGACCTATCCTTTTCTCAATCAGTCACCAACTGGTTTCAGAGTTACCTGTCTGACCTCCAGCAATCTGTTGTATGGCAAAATTACATATTTCCCCAACTACCTGCCTCCATAGGGGTTCCCCAAGGATCCATCCTTGGACCCCTACTCTTCTCTATTTTCACCAATAATCTAACCTCTTCCACCAAACATGGCACACACTTACAATATGCAGATGACTCAACCATCATCTGTTCCGCCCAGTCCCTACCCGAACTGCAAAAGGTCACACAGCATGCCTTTTCCTCTGTTGAAACTTGGCTATCTGATGCCCAGTTAATACTCAACCCAAAACTAAACTCCTCATCTTCGAGCCCACCAAACATACTTAAAACAACTCTTACTTTAACATCACAGCAAAAGACAACACCACTATCCACCCAACAGATCATACCAAATTGCTAGGAGTTGAAATAGACAACCGTCTCAAATTTGACATTCACATATCCATGACCATAAACAAAGTCCACCAAAAACTAGGAGCCGTATACAGAAATAAGCAACTCCTCATCAAAGCAGCTAGGATTTCAGTTGCAAATTCGCACCTTCTCTCCACCCTACTTTATGCCTCTCCAATATATACCAACCTAAGGCAATGCAGTTTAAATAAACTCGAGACCTGCTACAACAAAGTCACCAAATTCACCACTGGGGCATCCTACCACAGTCACCACTGTCTCTCATTTACTGAACTAGGCTGGCTAGAACTCCTTCGCCTCCTTCAATGGTAACTCACACTCTCCCACAGACTGGTTAACCATCCTCTAAAGGTCCCATCCCTCCAGTATCTACTCCAACCCTATCTCACTACCAGACCACTACGATCCAGCAACAAAAATCAATTACAGGTCATTAGAGCCAATAACATTGCTGGAGAAGCACTATTTTCCAGTGCTGTATCCAAATTATGGAACACCTTCCCCCCCAGAATAACCTCTCTACCATCATGCACCCACTTCAAAGCTTTACTTAAAGCGCACCTAAAAACTTGCTGGCTATGCCCTTGTAACTCTTCCCTCTAACTTCTCCCACTCCATCTACCCTTTACCTCTCTTCCACCCCACAAACTACCTTTGATTACAGCAAGCTCTGATACTTCCATGCCTATCTACTTATTATACGGCAGTAACTTCTTATTGTAACAATTGTTAATATCTGCTATGACTTTGTGGATAGAACAGATGCTAGTTATCTACTGAATGTGCTATGGTCTTCATCTGTAACTATGTTTGTAATATTTTAATTGCTAGGATTCTTAATCTGTAACTGTCTGTAATATTTTAATTTATGGAGCTTTTCTGCCCGGGCCTCCGCTAAAAATGGACCTGCGTCCACTCGGACATTCCTGGTCAACAAATGTAAATAAATAAATAAATATTTTCCTTAATTATGTACAATAAACAGGAGCTAACATGAATTTAATATTAAATAATTTCTTACACTTTACGTATGTATATGTTTGTTTATTGCTTTTGTTGACCAGGGTAGTCCAGCTGGGCAGTGGTAGCCCCTTTTCAGCAGTGGCCCGGGGAGAAAAGCTCAATTTACAAAATATTTATGCGATAAAAAGATGTAAAGTTTAAAGTTACAGTATGGGTGTACAGTATTGGAAAGACAGCTATACTCGAGAAAATTTGCACTCAGTAAAATAGTCTCATTACAAATTAATATGTGACAAATTGGCACAGTGATTTTTGAAATGTCAAATTACATACAGTTTTGATAGGAGAAATGAGAGGGAGCAGATGGGGATACGAGTAGAACGCAGAGAATAGGTGAGGACAGGTGAGCACTGTGTACTTTTTTAGGTAATAGAGGAAAACAAAGCTGTAGTGAAGCTGTTGTATGTATAGATGGTAGGTAGTAGGCGATGGAATTTTTCTGGAGGGGAAAAATGCTTATGTAACAGCATTGGGGGGGGTCACAAAAAGGACATTCTTGATTGAAAGAGGATAAAGTAAGGTTAAAAACAATCAACAGACAGATGTGAAATAAAAGAATGGTGCTAGATGATTAGCATAGTAAAGAGCTAATCGATTGAAAAGCATTTTTTTTACTATCGCACCAGATTTGTCAGCAGCAGTGGGGAGGGTAAACCAATGGGAATGCTACGATATAAAAAGATTGCAGCATCAGTACTGGTACGATATAAAAATATTGTGGCATCAGTACTGGTACGATATAAAAAGATTGCGGCATCAGTACTGGTACGATATAAAAAGATTGCGGCATCAGTACTGCTGTGATATAAAAAGATTGCTACATCAATACTGCTGTGATATAAAAAGATTTCAGTGCAAGTACTGGGTTGACATGCAGTGTATTAGTATGATGGGACAGTCTTAAAAGGTGTATATTCAGGGCATATCCTTATACATGCAAGAGCCAAAAGCAGGGATTCTGAGGTTTTGGATGGGTCAGGACGTAGTCCTATACATGCAAGAGCCAAAGGCAGGGATCTAGAGTTCCTGGATGGGTCAGGTTGTAGTCCTATACATGGAGCCACAAAAGCAGAGATCTAGAGGCCCTGGATGGGTCAGGGTGTACTCCTATACATGCAGGAGCCAAAGGCAGGGGTCCAGATACCCTGGATGGGGAGGAGGGTTCGTAGTACAGGCAGCTACCGAAGAACACAATGATCAGAGCAGGGGATAGCCCCAGAGGGAGGGGTCATGCCAGATGGCAGTAACTGGAAAAGCAGGAATGGATGCTCATCAAAGGCAAATGCAGATAATTAATTAGATTGAGTGCCCGAGGTTACATCAGAAAGAGAATAGAGGAAGCGTTAGAGGATCAGGGTGACAATGTTCTTTCCAGCTCTGATTTTGTTTTTTGTAACAGAAGATATCGTGTCATGACTACTCAGAGGGAGAAATGGTACTGTGTCATGACTGCCCAAGGGTGAAATGGGCAGTAATCTTGGGGAGGAAATGTGGAATAGCAACTAGATCTTGCAGAGGGCTTCAGACAGCCACAAAAAAAGAGATAAAAAGTAGGATAGGCAGATGGATCATCTGTTAGTGAAGGGTGGATGGTGCAAGTTGGACAGTAGGAAATATGCATGCATGCCAAACAGGGATGAAAGGAGTAAGCAAGAACTTTTTTGGCTAACTGGGCACAGACAGGAGATAGAATAGAGATAAGCAGGGGAACTATAATATCACCATAGAGCTAAAAAAATGTACGCTGGAGGGGGGAATATAAACAGATGGAACTATAGCTACCCCCAAGGAATTAGAGGGAGTGGGTGAATGGAAATATGGAGGGGAAAGGTATCCAACCAAGAGTGGAATGAACATTCAAAGGAAGCATTTTGGTAGAGGCACATAGGTTAAACAGGATTTTATGAAAGGAAAATCTAATGGAAATTGATCCATATATGGGAAAGAGACCCATCAGACCACATAGCAATAAGACTTAGGGTAATTGTTCAGGACCCATCAGATCATGTTGCAGTAAGACTTAGGGTAAATGTTCAGAAACAGAAGAAAATACCCATCAGACCATGTAGCAGTAAGACGTGGGGTAAATGTATAGGACCAATCAGACCACGTAGCAGTAAGACTTGGGGTAAATGTTCAGGATCCATCAAACCAAGTAGCAGTAAAGCTTGTAGGGTAAATGCTCAGGAACAGAAGGAAGTGATGAGAAGGGGGAGGTGGGCTAATTATAATGAAAGGAAACCAAGGGCAGAGAAAAGCTGCAAAGCTTAGTAAAGGAGTCTGTACTGGACAGTGTGAAAGACTAGAACAGACTGGTGGGATGGGATCACGATCACGGTCAGGGGAAATCTGACAGGTGCAGAAGGAAAAAACAGAAGGGTGAGCAAGGAGTTGGAAGGAGACTAGAGGTGATACAGAAAGAAGCTAGAAGAAATGAAAGAATGCTGTGTTGTGTTACTCACGTTACCACTGCGCTGATGCTGCTGTGTTGTTACTCATGCCACCACTGCGCTGATGCTGTGTTGTGTTTACTCACGCTACCACTGCTCTGATGCTGTGTTGTGTTACTCACGCTACCACTGCGCTGATGCTGCTGTGTTGTTACTCACGCTACCACTGCGCTGATGCTGCTGTGTTGTTACTCATGCTACCACTACACTGATGCTGTGATGTTCTTCGTCTCACATTGCTGCAGTCATAACCTGTGGGTAGTCCGCTGTCCTCGGTCGGCCCGAATACCAAAGAGTTAGGCTGGCGTCGGTCATGGTCGCCCGGAGCTGACGTCAGTACGTAGTAGTACTTAAGCGCATGACTGACGCCATATCCCCAGTCTTTCTTGCCGCGTGGTCCGAAGCAGAAGCAGCATTTGCAAGTGCCGTTCGGCGTTCTGAAATTTTCAATTATCGAGTTTCAGACTGAAGACCAAGTTGGGCTAAGTACCCCGTTGGGGAAAATTTTTGTCTTTTCTTGCCTCAGTTAATCCGGATGTCAGAAAAAGTTAATAATTGTATTTCTTTTGGGAAACAGATACCTCATAGGGACTATCATTCTCTCTGTATTCCTTGCTTGGGGCCTGAACACGACGTAGTCGGGTGTCGCTTTTGTGCTAGATTTAATAAGCGCACCATTAAACGAAGATTAGACTGTGCCAGGCTTGTTTTCGGTAAGCGGTGTAACTATAACATGCCGTCGGATCCTCTGATGCCCGCTACCGCTAAAAAACGTAAAGATAAATCTTTAAGGTCTAAACTGGATGAGTCGTCTGTTGCGGACGCCGGTTCTATGGAACCTCCGGTTGAATCTGTGGATCCGGCCGAGGTCTCGGCTGAATCCCAGGGGGAACCTTTACTTTTGCAGGAGTTGGCCTCTCAGGAGTTAGGCCAGGCCGAGGGTGCTTCTCAGGTATCTGTAGTTCCATCCTTACAAAAGGTTATTAGGCCTTCTACCTCAGTGGCTAAAGGCCATGCTAAGGCTAAACTTGGTCTTACTGGTACTGGCCATAGCCCTAGTTCTTCAGCTTCTGTTCCTAAAAAACATATGTTGAAAATGGCAGAGGATTTGATTACTTTGATCAGGGGTTCTATGCCCCCCCAGAGAAGAGGCCTAGGGTGGAGACAGATTTAGAGGGAATGGAGCATTCTTCAGACTACTCTGAGTCTTCAGCTGAGGATATTCAGGATTTCCCTCCCTATTCAGATTCGGATGCAGAGGATTCCTGTCCTTCTGCTTCTCCTCCAGAGGATTTTTCCTTTTCTGAAACTTTACATTATGAGGGAACATTTCAAGTGGGAAGATCAGGATTTTTCAGATTCTCGAAAAAGGCTTAGGGAATTTTTGTTTTTGCCACAACATAGGCCCTTGGCTATTCCCCCTGTCTTAGATGTTCAGGATGTTTTTTCTGAAGCTTCACTTAATCCTGATTCTTTACCCCCTGCCAAGCCAGACAGATATTACAGAGTTCCAGAAGCACATAAATATTTGTATAAGAGTCCTAGAGCTGACCCGGAAACTATTATTCAAGGGCCGAAGGGTGTCAGGGCTTCTGTGGTTAAGAATCCAGTTCTTTGGATAAGGATTCTAGAGCGTTGGATAGGTGGGGGATAAAAGTGTACACCTCTTCTACGTTGGCTATGAGGGCTTTAAATTGCCAGTTTCATATGCTGAAGTATCAGAACCTTTTGTTAGGCCAATTGAAATTTAAGGTGGATGCTTTATCTGAGGGTATAGAGTGTAAAGAATTGCAGGAGTTGGTTCATGCATCAGATCAAGTTGGAAAACATTCTCTACAGTGTGGTTTCGATGCCCTTCAGGCTTCATCCAGGGTGGCTGCTAC
Source organism: Protopterus annectens (assembly GCF_019279795.1). Lineage (NCBI taxonomy): Eukaryota > Metazoa > Chordata > Ceratodontiformes > Protopteridae > Protopterus > Protopterus annectens. Next base: position 1,829,470,742 of record NC_056729.1, on the reverse strand, counting down.
TGGTTCAGTTATTCGTAGACATGCCTGGCTTAAGGATCAAAATTTATCAGAGCATGTTAAAGCTCAGATTTTGGATGCTCCTCTTCAATCAGAAGTTCTTTTTGGTTCTCCTGTGGAGTCAGTTTTGAAAAAGATGGAAGATAAGGCTAAGTCTATGCAGACGGTCAAGGAATGTTTGCAGGTGCAGCCCCCTAAGTTTAGCAGGAATTGGCCTGCTTAGAGGATGGTCCTACCCTTCTTCAGATTATCAGTCTAAAGGCAGGTCTAGACGTGGTAGAGGCAGGGCTCACGCTCAGGGTTCTTTCAGACCTAGGACTTGGAGTTCTCCTGCACAGTCTTCTGGTGAGGGCAGGGGTCAGCCTTTTCGTAAACAGACCCAATGACCTGTATTTTCAGCTGCCAGATCCTTCTTTTCTGGCAGCTCCTCTAGGAGGAAAGTTGGCACTTTTCAAACAAAACTGGCATTTGGTCACCCAGGACAAATGGGTGCTGGAAATAATAAATCGAGGTTACAAGTTTTATTTTCACACTTTTCCTCCTTTCAAAGGCATGCCGGATGTGCCTCCACAGCAAAGGCTGGAGGCTCAGGAGCAAATTTCTTTGCTTATTCAGATGGGGGGCCATCCATGTGGTACCTCCATCAGAAGTAGGCCTAGGGTTTTACTCCCGTCTTTTCCTAGTGCCAAAGAAAGGAAACACTTGGAGGCCAATTCTGGATTTGTCCATTCTCAATACCTACCTAGACATTCCAAAGTTCAAGATGTTAACATTACTACAACTTCTACCTATGCTAGGCAAAGATCATTGGATGGTAACCCTGGATCTCAAAGAGGCCTATCTTCACATTCCCATCAGGCCCAGCTGCAGGAGATTCCTGCGATTTCGGGCTGGTACTTCTCACTTTGGTTTATCTACTGCGCCCAGGGTGTTCACAAAAGTTCTGGCTCCTGTAATAGCTTTCTTCAGACAAAGGGGAATACAAATTTATCCTTATCTGGACGATTGCCTGATTCTTGCTCAAGACAAAGACAAGTTACTTCAACAGCTACAGTATGTGATGGCAGTTTTAAGGTGCCTAGGGTATTCTGTGAACGAAATAAAGTCCAGTCTAGTGCCCTCTCAGGACATGTGCTTTCTGGGTGTGAGACTGAATACAGCTTCTCAGATGGCTTTTCTGACCCCGGACAAACAAAGAACTCTTCACCTATATTTCCAGCAGTTATCAGTACTGTCCAGGCTGACTGCAAGGACAGTCCTTCAAGCCTTGGGGTTCATGGCATCTTGCATTCTAGTACTTGCCAATGCCAAACTGCATATGAGGAAGCTACAATGGTACCTCAAAAGTGTATGGACTCAACACTGCCACGATTTGGACACTGTCATTCGGGTAATACCATGCATCAAGAAGGAATTCTTGTGGTGGGCGCAGGAATGTCACCTAAACAAGGGACTCTCTGTGACCCGACCAGAGGCGAGTCAGATCATAACGACGGATGCCTCGGACTTGGCTTGGGGAGCACACTTCAATGGGAAATGGATTCAAGACACGTGGCCTCCCAGACTACAACATTTGCATATCAACATGAAGGAGATGTTAGCAGTCCAATTTGCCCTGATGGCCTTCAAGGACCTACTTCAACCTGGACAGGTGTTGATTCAAACAGACAACACAACAGTCATGTGGTACATCAACAAGCAAGGGGGAACCCATTCTTACCCTCTTTGCAGACAAGCAATGATATTGTGGGAGACTGCTCTGAGTTTGCACATCACTCTTCAAGCACGGTTTCTGCCAGGAGCACAGAACTCCCTAACAGATGTATTGAGCAGACAAATTGTGGACCCCCACAAGTGGAAATTGGATCCTCAGGTATTCCAACAGTTGACAGTGGCTTGGGGAACTCCAGACATAGATCTGTTCGCTTCTCCACAAAATTTCCAACTACCAAAATTTTGCACAAAGATGTTTCACCCAAAAGCTTGGAAAGTGGATGCTCTATCTTTCAGTTGGAACAACCTTCACGTCTATGCTTTCCCTCCTCTGCCTCTCCTTCCCAAGGTACTCTTGAAAGTCAGGCAGGACAAGCCTTGCATGATTCTAATAGCACCAGATTGGCCACGTCAGCACTGGTATCCTATGCTGAGGAGTTTGATTCAGAAGCCTCCTTGGCCTTTGCCACAGATTCCTCACTTGTTGTCCCAGTCAAGCAATCATTTGCTCAATGTCAGGGTGCAGTCCCTGCATCTAACAGCCTGGCGTATTCTGTTTTAGAGCCTGTGGGGTCTCAGCTTCCTCAACAGGTTTTAGATGTCATTTTGGAAGCCAGGCGGCCCAGTACTAGAAAAGTTTATGCTGATAAATGGAGGAGATTTTTTCTTTGGAGCACATCAAAGGGCTTTGATGTCTCGGTACCTAATTTGAGTTTTACGTTACAGTACCTTACTGAATTACTAGACAAGGGTTTGTCTTTTTCCTCTGTGAAGGTTCATGCTGCAGCCATTTCTGCTCACTATGATTGTGACCCTCCTTTATTTTCTCACCCTTTGTTTAAGCAATTTCTTAGAGGGGCAAAAAATATAAGACCCCCACGTAGAGCTCCTACTCTTTCCTGGGATCTCAACTTTGTGTTGGAGAAGCTTACTTTACCTCCTTTCGAACCTGCAGCTACGTCTGAGCTGAAGTTTTTGTCTTGGAAAACTGCTTTTTTGTTGGCCATTACCTCTGCTAGGAGGGTCTCTGAATTGCAGGCACTCATGGCAGTTGAACTCTTTCTGATATTCCATAAGGATAGGGTGTCTTTGCGTACTAACCCTACTTTTATGCCTAAAGTGATTTCTGATGTGGCCTTGAACCAGTCTATTCATTTGCCTACTTTTTATGCTGATCCCCAAAATAAGGGGGGAAAAGTCTTGCATTCTTTGGACATTCACAGGCAGCTACGTTATTATTTGAGCAGAACTAAAGAGTTCAGGCAGACTCAACAGTTATTTATTTCTTTTGCTCTGGGTTCACAAGGGAAAGCTGTTTCAAAGCAAACTATTTCTAAGTGGATTGGTCATTGTATTGTTTTTTGCTATTCTCATCATGGGAAAACTGTTCCTGCTGGGATCAGACCTCATTCCAGTAGGGCTACTGCCACATCTACTGCCTTTGTGAGGGGGGTAGCTACTAAGGATATTTTGGAGGCAGCTACTTGGAGTTCTGTTCACACTTTTACTAAGCATTACCATCTCCCTCTTTATTCCAAGTCCAGGGCTAAGTTTGCCACTGCAGTCTTACAGGGCATGTTAGCAGCTCCGAATGCTTTTTAGTTTGCCAGCCTCCCTTTTCCTTTGCTTTGGGATTCTACCCACAGGTTATGACTGCAGCAATGTGAGACGAAGAACATAGTACAGTTTTGTACCTACCATAAATGTAGATGTTCGAGGATCCACATTGCTGCAGTCCTTTTTTCCCTCCCTCCTTCCCCTCTATAGTTTGGGGTTGCTGTTTTTTCCTTTGGGAGAATTATTATTATTTTCTCACTTGTGGTTGTTGGGTATTTACTATTTTGGCTCTGGCCTTTCCTTTTCAAGGCCTTCTGACATCTGGGGCAAGAAAGACTGAGGATATGGCGTCGGTCATGCGCTTAAGTACTACTACGTACTGACGTCAGCTCCGGGCGACCATGACCGACGCCAGCCTAACTCTTTGGTATTCGGGCCGACCGAGGACAGCGGACTACCCACAGGTTATGACTGCAGCAATGTGGATCCTCGAACATCTACATTTATGGTAGGTACAAAACTGTACTTTGTGTTTACTCACGCTACCACTGCTCTGATGCTGTGTTGTTACACATGCTACCACTACACTGATGCTGTGTTGTTACACATGCTACCACTACACTGATGCTGTGTTGCATTTACTCACGCTACCACTACTCTGATGCTGTGTTGTGTTTACTCACGCTACCACTGCTCTGATGCTGTGTTGTTACACATGCTACCACTACACTGATGCTGTGTTGTTACACATGCTACCACTACACTGATGCTGTGTTGTTACACATGCTACCACTACACTGATGCTGTGTTGTTACACATGCTACCACTACACTGATGCTGTGTTGCATTTACTCACGCTACCACTACTCTGATGCTGTGTTGTGTTTACTCACGCTACCACTACTCTGATGCTGTGTTGTGTTTACTCACGCTACCACTGCTCTGATGCTGTGTTGTGTTTACTCATGCTACCACTGCTCTGATGCTGTGTTGTGTTTACTCACGCTACCACTGCTCTGATACTGTGTTGTGTTTGCTCACGCTACGATTGCTCTGATGCTGTGTTGTGTTTACTCACGCTACCACTGCTCTGATGCTGTGTTTACTCACGCTACCACTGCTCTGATGCTGTGTTTACTCACGCTACCCCTGCTCTGATGCTGTGTTGTGTTTACTCACGCTACCACTGCTCTGATGCTGTGTTGTGTTTACTCACGCTACCACTGCTCTGATGCTGTGTTGTGTTTACTCATGCTACCACTGCGCTGATGCTTTGTTGTTACTCACGCTACTTCTGCACTGATGCTGCTGCTGTGTTGTGTTATTTATGCTACCACAGTGCTGATGCTGCTGTGTTGTTACTTATGCTGCCATTGCGCTGATGCTTCTGTGTTGTATTACTTGCACTTCCACTGCGCTGATGCTGCTGTGTTGTGTTATTTACGCTACCACTGCAATACAATACACAAGATTCATGAAAGTATCATTGGGTCTAGTGATAAAGGACACCAGTGAGTAGAATGTACCTATTGTAATTATCAAGGAGTTAAGGTTGTGCTTCACCAGCCATAACTGTTAGTTGTAGTTCTCCTCGTTTGTAGCTAGCCATTGCACAGTCTGTGTTTTGTAGTCCAGGCTGCTTATCTCTTGTTCAAATAGTAAAACTGTCTTCTTTCGAATGTTTGTTGTGCAGGGGTGTGACAGAAGGAGTATCCTTACTGCTGCTGGCTTTACAAACAGGGCTGACTGATATGCAGCTGTTACAGAGAACCTTCCTTCTCAGCATCATCCTTTTCATCGTGGTAGCATCCACCCTGCAGTCCATGATTGAGATCACAAACCCCATCATTCTGGCACTTGGAGCTTCACAGAGCGGGTATTGCTATACATTGTTACGACTCAGCGGGTATTTCTATACATTTTTACAATTCAGAGCAGGCATTACTATACATGGTTACTATTCAGAGGAGCATTGTTACGCTTCAGAGCGGGTATTACTGTACATTGGTACTCTTCAGAGCGGGTATTACTGTACATTGGTAGTCTTCAGAGCGGGTATTACTGTACATTGGTAGTCTTCAGAGCGGGTATTACTGTACATTGGTACTCTTCAGAGCGGGTATTACTGTACATTGGTACTCTTCAGAGCGGGTATTACTGTACATTGATGTTCTTCATCTCACATTGCTGCAGTCATAACCTGTGGGTAGTCCGCTGTCCTCGGTCGGCCCGAATACCAAAGTATTAGGCTGGCGTCTGTCATGGGCGCTCAGATCTGACGTCAGTGCGTCCCGGTATTAAAGCGCATGACCGACGTCATATCCTCTGTCTTTTTTGCCGCATGGTCCGAAGCAGAAGCAGCGTTTGCAAGTGCCGTTCGGCGTTCTGAAATTTTCATATTTCGAGTTTCAGACCGAAACCAAGTTGGGCTAAGTACCCCGTTGGGGAATATTTTTGTTTTTTCTTGCCTCAGTTAATTCCGGATGTCAGAAAAAGTGAATAATTGTATTTCTTGTGGGAAACAAATACCGCATAGGGATTACCACTCTCTTTGTATTCCTTGTTTGGGGCCTGAGCACGACGTAGTCGGGTGTCGCTTTTGTGCTAGGTTTAATAAGCGCACCATTAAACGTAGGTTAGATTGCGCTAGGCTTGTCTTTGGGAAGCGGTGTAATTACAATATGCCGTCGGATCCTCCGACGCCCGCTTCTGCTAAGAAGCGCAAGGATAAGTCGTTAAGGTCCAAGCAGGATGAGTCGTCCGTTCCGGACGCCGGTTCTTCTGAAACTACGCTGGAAGCTGTGGATCCAGCCGAGGTTTCAGCTGAGTCTCAGGGGGAGACTTTAATTTTGCAAGATGTGGCCTCACAGGAGTCAGGTCAGGCTGAAGGGGCCTCTCAGGTTGCTGTACTCCCTTCTTTGCCTAAGGTGGTTAGGCCTTCTCCTTCAGTCTCTAGGGTACCTTCTAAGGGCAGGCCTGGTTTGCCCTCCTCAGGTGTCGGTCCTAGTTCTGCAGGCTCTGTGCCTAAAAAACACATGCTTAAAATGGCAGAAGATTTAATTTCCTTAATCAGGGGTTCTATGCCCCCTCCAGATAAGAGGCCTAGGGTGGAGCCAGAAGTGGAAAGTTTGGAACAGGTTTCAGATTACTCAGAGTCTTCGGCTGAAGACACTCAGGATTTTCCTCCTTATTCAGATTCGGACGCAGAGGATTCCAGTCCTTCTGCTTCTCCTCCAGAGGATTTTTCCTTCTCAGAAACCTTGCATTCTATGAGGGAGCATTTTAAATGGGAAGGTCAGGATTTCTCGGATTCCCGAAAGAGGCTTAGGGAATTTTTGTTTTTGCCTCAACATCGGCCCTTAGCTATACCTCCTGTTTTGGATGTTGTTCAGGATGTTTTCTCTGAGGCTTCCCTTAATCCAGACTCTTTGCCTCCTGCGCCAGTTTAACCTGATAGGTATTACAGGGTGCCTGAGGCTCATAAATATCTGTATAAGAGCCCAAGGGCTGATCCAGAAACTATTAGTCAGGGACCTAAGGGAGTCAGGGCTTCTGTTGTAAAGAATCCAGTTCCTATGGATAAAGAATCTAGAGCTTTGGATAGGTGGGGTAAAAAAGTGTACACCTCCTCCACTCTAGCAATGAGGGCTTTAAATTGCCAGTTTCATATGTTAAAGTACCAGAATTTTCTCCTTACTCAATTAAAATCTAAGGTAGATGCTTTAGCAGAGGGCATAGAGTGTAAAGAATTACAGGAGTTAGTTCATGCCTCTGATCAGGTGGGTAAGCATTCCTTGCAGTGTGGTTTCGATGCTTTACAGGCCTCTTCCAGGGTGGCTGCCACTGGATCAGTTCTTCGCAGGCACGCCTGGCTTAAGGATCAGAGTTTGTCAGAGCATGTTAAAGCTAGAATTTTGGATGCTCCTTTACAGTCAGAAGTTTTGTTTGGTCCTCCTGTGGAGTCTGTTTTAAAGAAAATGGAAGACAAGGCTAAGTCTATGCAGACTGTTAAAGATTTTTTGCAGGTGCAGCCCCCTAAGTTTAGCAGAAATTGGCCTACTAAGGGGATGGGCTTACCCTTCTTCTGATTTACAGTCTAGGGGCAGATCTAGACGTGGTAGGGGCAGAGCTCAGGGTTCTTTCAGGCCTAGAACGTGGAGTTCCCCTGCACCATCTACAAGTGAGGGCAGGGGCCAGTCCTTTCGTAAACAGGCCCAATGACCTGCATCTTCAGCTGCCAGATTCCTCCTGTCTGGCAGCTCCTTTGGGAGGAAAGTTAGCACTTTTCAAGCAAAACTGGCTTTTAGTCACCCAGGACAAATGGGTACTGGACATTATAAACCGAGGCTACAAGTTTTATTTCCACACATTGCCTCCTTTCAAAGGCATGCCAGACGTTCCTCCTCAGCAAAGAGTAGAGGCTCACAAACAGATTTCTTTACTTCTTCAAATGGGGCTATACAGCAGGTCCCTTTGTCAGAAGTGGGCCTAGGATTTTATTCTCGCCTGTTTCTTGTACCAAAGAAAGGAAACACTTGAAGACCAATTTTGGATTTATCTATCCTCAACACATACCTGGACATTCCAAAATTCAAAATGTTGACGTTGCAACAACTTCTGCCTCTGTTGGGCAAAGACCACTGGATGGTAACTCTGGATCTCAAAGAGGCTTATCTTCATGTTCCTATCAGACCCAGTTGCAGGAGATTCCTGCGTTTGGCTGGGACTTTACATTATCAGTTCTCTGCATTGCCCTTTGGCTTATCTACTGCGCCCAGGGTGTTCACAAAGGTTCTGGCCCCGGTGATAGCCTTCTTAAGGTTAAGAGGAATACAAATTTATCCTTATTTGGACGATTGCCTGATTCTTGCTCAAGATGAAAACAAGCTTCTTCATCATCTACAGTATGTTATGGCAGTGTTAAGGTGCCTAGGGTATTCTGTGAACGAAACAAAGTCCAGTCTAGTACCCTCTCAGGAAATGTGCTTTCTGGGTGTGAGACTGAATACAGCTTCCCAGATGGCTTTTTTGACCCCGGACAAGCAAAGAAACCTTACTCTTTACTTCCAGCAATTGTCTCTACGGTCCAGGCTGACTGCAAGGACAGTCCTTCAAGCCTTGGGGTTCATGGCATCTTGTATTCTGGTGCTTCCCAATGCCAAACTGCATATGAGGAAGCTACAATGGTATCTCAAAAATGTATGGACACAACACTGCCACGATCTGGACACTGTCATTCAAATAATACCTTGCATTCAAAAGGAATTTTTGTGGTGGGCTCAGGAATGTCACCTAAACAAGGGACTCTCTGTGACCCGACCAGAGGCGAGTCAGATCTTAACGACAGATGCCTCGGACAAGGCTTGGGGAGCACACCTCAATGGAAAGTGGGTTCAAGACATGTGGCCTGCCAGACTTCTACATTTACATATCAACTTGAAGGAGATGTTAGCAGTCCAATTTGCATTGATGGCTTTCAAGGATCTACTTCACCCGGGACAAGTGTTGATTCAAACAGACAACACAACTGTCATGTGGTACATCAACAAGCAAGGGGGAACCCATTCGTACCCTCTTTGCAGACAAGCTATGATTCTGTGGGAGACTGCTCTCAGTATGCACCTCACTCTTCAGGCAAGGTTTCTGCCAGGAGCACAGAACTCCTTAGCAGATGTTTTGAGCAGACAGATGGTTGGTCCCCACGAGTGGAAGTTGGATCCTCATGTATTTCGACAGTTGACAGTGATATGGGGGACTCCAGACATAGATCTGTTCGCTTCTCCACTGAATTTCCAGTTGCCAAAGTTTTGCACAAAGATGTTTCATCCCACAGCTTGGAAAGTGGATGCTCTGTCATTCAGTTGGAGCAATCTTCACGTTTATGCCTTTCCTCCTCTGCCTCTCCTTCCCAAGGTGCTCTTGAAGGTCAGACAAGACAAGCCCTCCATGATTCTAATAGCTCCAGATTGGCCTCGACAGCACTGGTACCCTCTGCTGAGGAGTTTAGTACGGGAGCCTCCATGGCCTTTGCCTTCAATTCCGCACCTTTTGTCTCAGGAGGGCAATCATTTCCTCAATGTCAAGATTCAGTCCCTGCATCTAACAGCCTGGCGTATTCTGTTCTAGAGCCTGGAGGGTCGCAGCTTCCACAACAAGTTTTGGATGTTATTTTGGAGGCCAGAAGGCCTAGTACAAGGAAAGTTTATGCTGATAAATGGAGGAGATTTTTTATTTGGAGCACAGCAAGGAGTTTTGATGTTTCCAGGCCTAATTTGAGTGTTTCTCTTCAATATCTTACAGAATTATTAGACAAAGGTTTGTCTTTCTCCTCTGTAAAAGTTCATGCTGCAGCAATTTCTGCTCACTATGACTGTGACCCACCATTATTCTCTCATCCTTTGTTTAAGCAATTCCTTAGAGGGGCAAAGAACATAAGACCCCCACGTAGAGCTCCTACTCCTTCCTGGGATCTCAATTTTGTGTTGGAAAAACTTACTTTACCTCCTTTTGAACCTGCAGCTATGTCTGAGTTAAAGTTTTTGTCTTGGAAGACTGCTTTTTTGTTGGCCATTACGTCTGCTAGAAGGGTATCTGAATTACAGGCTCTCATGGCAGTTGAACCCTTCTTGATTTTTCATAAGGATAGGGTGTCTCTGCGTACTAACCCTACTTTTATGCCTAAAGTGGTTTCAAATGTGGCCCTGAACCAATCTATTCATTTGCCTACTTTTTATGCTGATCCCCAAAATAAAGGGGAGAAAATTTTGCACACTTTGGATATTCACAGGCAGTTGCGTTATTATTTGAGCAGGACTAAAAGTTTCAGACAGTCTCAACAGTTATTTGTTTCTTTTGCTTTGAGCTCTCAGGGAAACCTATTTCTAAACAAACTATTTCTAAGTGGATTGGTCATTGTATTGCCTTTTGTTATTCTCATCATGGTAAGGAGATTCCGGCTGGAATCAGACCTCATTCCACTAGGGCTACTGCCACTTCTACTGCTTTCCTGTGGGGAGTAGCTACCAAAGATATTTTGGAAGCAGCTACTTGGAGTTCAGTGCACACTTTTTCTAAACATTGCCATCTCCCTCTTTATTCCAAATCTAGGGCTGGGTTTGCCACAGCAGTCTTGCAGGGCTTATTAGCAGCCCTCAATGCTTTATGATTTGGCCAACCTCCCTTCACTTTTGCTTTGGGATTCTACCCACAGGTTATGACTGCAGCAATGTGAGATGAAGAACATAGTACAGTTTTGTACCTACCATAAATGTAGATGTTCGAAGATCCACATTGCTGCAGTCCAATTTACCCTCCCTCCTTCCCCTCTGTAGTTTGGAGTGTTTGTTTGTTTAGGTTGTAGATTTTGTTTGTACATGGGTTTTGGAGGTTTTTTCTGTTTTAGGCTGTGGCCTTTCTTTTTGGGCCTTCTGACATCTGGGGCAAGAAAAGACTGAGGATATGACGTCGGTCGTGCGCTTTAATACCGGGACGCACTGACGTCAGATCTGAGCGCCCATGACCGACGCCAGCCTAATACTTTTGTATTCGGGCCGACCGAGGACAGCGGACTACCCACAGGTTATGACTGCAGCAATGTGGATCTTCGAACATCTACATTTATGGTAGGTACAAAACTGTACTTTATGATTCAGGGGAAGCACATTTAAGGCCTCCCAGAGTTGTCTGTCTTGATTGTCAGAGTGCATTTCTCTTACTGCTGTTCTTTTTTCCTAGGTCTTTCTGGAAGCATGTCCGTGGGATCAGCATGTGCATTTTTCTGCTTATTTTCCCTTGTTTAATGGCATACACAATTGCCAGACTTTTCCATCTGGACTTTTGGCTGCTAATACTACTCTCCAGCTGCATGTTGACATCCCTTCAGGTATAATTTTGTTTTACTCAGAATGCTGTCCACTCTCTTCCTGTGGATAGGGATATGAATATTGTGAGTCTTGTGAATGGGATGAGAAGAAATGAGATTCATACTTCATGTACAGAGGTTCATAGGTATACACTAGGGCCTTCCTAAGCCTAGCTGTACAACCCAAATGTGACCCACAAATTTGATTTATGTAGGGGTGATTCACTGACTTGCATATGTCAGTCAGAGACATAGGTGCCAAACCAGAATGAATTTCTGATTACCCATCCATTGATCCAAGTTGTGCGTAAATAGGGATAGAGAGGAAGTCTGCTTTACATGGATGGAAATTGTCTGAAACATCGGTCTCTCTAGCATTTTCGGTTCATCACAAGCAGAATTTGTCTTGATCTAGTAGTTTTGATGCTGTTTGATCTGCAAAACAAAACTGGGTCCAGGGATGCCTCTGATGCCAGGCAAAGATCACCTCTCAGAAGCCTGTGTGATACGGAGTAGAGAGAGAGGGCTTTGAGTTGGTCAGCGTAGGACATTGTATTTACTCACTGTATTCTTTTTATAAGAAACATTTGTAGACTTTACAGTTGCCGCATGTGTGTGGTCAGGTAGATACCCAAGGGGGCATTATACTCTATGATGGCCTGATGAGGGCCAAGTGCACTAGTATGAGGACTGCTTTGGACCTAGATTCCAAGCAGTTTGCTTATAAGTTCAGCAACATAAAAGGATTTTCTTACTATCTTGGGCACGTTAGTCGAAGGCTAGGTTACTATAATGCATTTCTTGGTATTGAGTTTTAAGCCATGGCTTGGGAACCAAGAGTTTGTCTGTGTTAGCCCTTCCTCAAGGGTGTTCTGGTCTAGGGAATTCAATTACTGCTCCTAGTTTGCAATCATCTGTAGACATGGTTAGCCAGAGGCCTTTAACAGTGGTTTTGACATCCAAGAAATAGATGCCAAAGAGGAGTGGGCCTAGAACAGAGCCCTGAGGGACTCCACTGGTGACTGGACTCCTTGTAGAGGTGGCCTCACTGATTCTAACCTACTGGGTCTTGTCAAGTGAGGCAGCTAACTATCCAGGGTGTTACAAGGGGGGTTTATACATAGTTCTGTAATTTTGTTGTAGTGCCCAACTCGGGTATTGTATCAAAAGCTTTAGCCAGGTCTAGGTAGGCGATTTGCACCATTTTCCCCTCAGCCCTTGCCTTGGTGACCTTTTTAAAGAAGTCCACTAGAGTCAGTAAGTGTGACCTTTCTTTGATAAAACCAGACTGGGATGGATCCAGTGTCTGGAGATCTGTTATGTGATCTTAATTTACATGATGTCTTATTTGCAAAGCCACGGTAGAAGTTTAGTCAGGCTAACAGGTCTTAGATACCAGGATCTGTTGAAGACCCTTCCTTATGAAGAGGGATGACCGTCACAGTCCTACAGTCTTCAGGCACAAAACCTGTTTTAATAATATAGGTAAAAATGACACTAGGGGTCCTGATTAGTCGTATTGTAGACTGTGCAGGAGGCATCCTGGTATGTTATCAGGGCCCATTGAAGCCATGTTCTTGGCTTAGTAAGTACACCAGTACATGCTCCCTAGTTATAGTTGGAGACCTTATGCTTGAGGGTATTTTTGGGGGGTGGTTAGGGATAAGGGGGGAGTTGGAAGTGAATTTATCTGCTAGCAGGTTCACTATATCGCCAGGCTCTGTGAATGTGGCACCATTAACCATGTGCCCTTCAGGATTTTGACATAGCTGTAGAAGGCCTTATGGTTGTCTTTTACCTGGGAGGCCATCTTAACCTCAAAGATGTCTTTGCATGACCTGATAAGTCCTCTCAGTTGCATAATTACTTTGACAGTTTTTATTTTTATGGGAACAAATCTTCCTGATTTTTTTGCCATGTCACTAGGGTGTTTTTTTTGTGGGGCTAATTCTGGACTTGCTTCTGGTATGTACAGCAGCCTCTCTGTAGCCATTGGCATGGTTGTATAGAGTTTGGAGGGCATTAAATTTTGACAAACCATCACTTAAAATGTAATTACCTTCCCACAGTACCACCACTGCATTGCTCTCATTCACAAATACCATCAACTCTAACCGCAACAAAACCAGCCTTTCATCTGCACTCTTCATCGACTTATCCAAAGCCTCTGACATGGTGAATCACCAACTACTTTTGCATATTCTGAATTCTCTCTCACTTGATCCTCCCAGCATAGCTTGGTTTAAATCTTACCTTGAAAACCGACAACAAGCAGTACTCTGGAAAAACTCGCTATCTGACCACCTTCCTATCTCTCTAGGAGTACCACAAGGCTCTATCTTAGGTCCACTTCTATTTTCCATCTTTATTAACGACCTTCAGTCAGCTAATCCCCTATACTACCTGTATTCAATATGCAGATGACTCCACTATAATCTGTGCAGCTACCTCTCAAACTGAACTTCAGTCTCTTACCCAAAGAGTTTTCAACACAGTAGAACAATGGTTCTTTCAACGCTGCCTACTCCTCAACCTCTTCTCACCAACACGAAAGCACATCCCCCTACATTTCGCTGTTACTTCCAATAACAATACTAGTATCTCTCCTGACACCACCACAAAATTATTAGGAATTACAATAGAGAATAATCTTAATTTTGACAATCACATTAACTCTACTATAAAATCTGTGAACAAAAAAAGTAGGAACCCTGTACAGAATCAAACCCTTTCTTACTCCAGATACTAGAATTACACTAGCCAGAACTCATCTTATTTCTACTTTACTCTATGCATGCCCTATTTATGCCAATCTCTCAAAAAAAAAAAAAACTCAATAAACGAGTTATATCCTACAATAACATTGCTAGATTTGCTACCGGATCCCCTTTTAGAACCCATCACTGCCTTAATCAGCTTGAACTACAACTTATAATAGCCCACAAAACCTTGTACCAACCCACTAAAATCCAATACTCTCTAGCCTTATTACCCCTTATCATAACCGGAAACATCTGCGCTCTTCTAACAAACTTTTGATCAATACTACTATACCCAATAACGCTGCAGGAGACTGCATGTTCTCCAACTCAGTGGGAAAACTATGGAATAAATTACCCTCAGACATCTCATCTCTAACTTCTCTCCCTATTTTTAAGAAGAATCTCAAAAAGTATCTCAAAAATGGTTATGCCCCTGCACTTACACAGACTAACCTTGCTCTTCTTTTCCTGTCTTCCCACCATCCCCTTTCTCCCAACTACATCCAATAAAAAATGGTTATGCCCCTGCACTTACACATACTAATCTTGCTCTTCTTTTCCTGTCTTCCCATCCCCTTTCTCCCAACTACATCCAATAAAAAATGGTTATGCCCCTGCACTTACACAGACTAACCTTGCTCTTCTTTTCCTGTCTTCCTACCATCCCCTTTCTCCCAACTACATCCAATAAAAAATGGTTATGCCCCTGCACTTACACAGGCTAACCTTGCTCTTCTTTTCCTGTCTTCCTGCCTTCCCCTTTTTCCCAACTACATCCAGTAACTCAGTAGGGGACTTTCAGCACCTCAGCTTAACACTAAGATATGAAATAAAAGACCCACAGACAACTTATCCCTGATGTCTCTCCCTCACTTTCACAACAGTCTCTCTCTCTCTCTTTCATAAGAGTAACTCTTTAGTACCTCTATTAAAATGATCAAATCCTTATATTTAAGCTATACTATCTCTGATACCTTCCATTCCTCCTTCCCTAACTTTCCTCCTTATACCTTTCCTATCTCTTTCTCCTCCTTTCACACTTAATCTTCTTCTCATACATTAATGTTTTTAGATTATATTATATTGTAGAGTATTGTGTTATGCACATCACATACTTTTTGGTTTTGTATATTTCATATGTGTTTAAGGAATATTGTGTTATGCACATCACGTACTATGTAATTTTTGAATACTTAAAAGGAAATCTGCACATTTCAAAAAAAAAATTGCTTTCAGCATTATATCTGTTACTACTTTTATTGTTACTCTCTATCAATCTGTTACTACTTTTATTGTTACTCTCTATCAATCTGTTACTACTTTTATTGTTACTCTATCAATCTGTTACTACTTTTATTGTTACTCTCTATCAAACTATGTATTAATACTTTGGAGCTTTTCTCCCCGGGCCTCTACTGAAAATGGACATATATCCAGCTAGACTAGCCCGGTCAACAAATGTAAAATAAATAAATAAATAAATAAATAAAAAGTAATTTGTCTGCAGGAAGCCAGTACATTATCTATGATATAGTAAGGAATGAAATGGGTATTGATTTACAGATTAAATACTTTGAAGGCATTTTTGTTAAGGCATGGATTAGTAAAAAAAAAAAAAAAAAAAACATGCAAAAGTTAGTAAAGCCTTACGTATTTTTCTCCATATTTGAGGAAAATGCTGCTGTTTTTGACCATGTTAGTCTCACTCATTTCCAGCTTGTTTTCAGAGTAATCCCAAGGTAGCACTTGTACTAAGTAGGGATAATCTGTCCAGGGCACTCTGAGTACCATGGGGGTCATTAACATCCACCTAAACTGATGCCAACCTATGCAGGTGGGAGACTGGTTTAATGTCAGATCATAAGGATTGTATTGTATTTCATTACAGTGTCAGTAGTACCCCAGGCAGCTGCTGTGGTGGTAGAATCCTTAGATACAAGGATGGCACAGTGCTACGAAAATTACTCCAAGCAGCTGATTTGGGAATGGAATCCGTGGATGCACGGATTGCACAGTGCTGCACTTCCAGTGTCACTATTGGAAAATGACTCCAAGCAACTGGGGTGAGAGTAGAACCCACAGACATAAGGATGGCAGGGTGTTACATTGCAGAGTCTATATTGGAACAGAACCCCAAGCAGCTAGTGTGGGAGTAGAACCCTTAGACGTATGGTTGTCCATGCATTATGTATTTGTGTGCTACTTGCTCTCTCAGTGATACTGAAAAGGCATTAGTGAGCATGCTTGTAGCATTAGGGAGATTGTGGCAGCTCTTCAGGTAGTTCAGCCAGTTACTATAGTTGTATACCTTTGCTTTCCCACTTCTGCAGACCTAATTTCAGTCAATTGGTCTCTGAGCTGTTACTACCCCCTCGCCTCTCCTGCATACATTTTCTGACAAACCTACCCATTTTTCTGATTGTTTACTGAGGCTTCTCTTCCTGGGTATAGCCCCACTCTGTTCGTTGTCGCTGTGCTCGGGCTCACTTCGCCCCCTACCCCCATTCCCACCCACCTCCATTAAGTTGCCTCTATAGCCAACTGTCCATCCCCTTCCTGCCACATCATCCAACAACCAAACACTTCCTGTCACAAATCCCTCCCAGCCTATCACCTATTCACTCTTCCCTACATCACATATCAACATTTGACTTTCAAGCCACTCTCCTACCACTCTGCACACACTACAACATGAAACACCTCCTCATTCCTTCCCTATTCCTCTTCCTTCTCTCTGCTCTAACCTCTTATCATTCCCTCCTTTCCAACCCACTTACATGCTCTCCTACCACATACATAAATACCTCTCAAACAACTTCCTCATTTATCTCACCAAATCTATTCAATTTCTCCACTGTCATGCTCCATAAACTCCATATACTTCAAATTCTTAGACCTACTCACAAGTAAACCTAAGCCACCTAAAGCACATATACCCAGCACAGCTCTGTCCCATTTCACACAAATTCTTCTCTGCTCTGATGACATCAACCCAAACCCAGGCCCCTCTCCTTGTCCTCACATCCACCCTCCCCTCACTTCACACATCCCAGCAATCCCTCCCTTATGCACATAATTCATCCCTATCTAAACATCTAACTGTATTCTTTCTAAACATTCAAAGCCTACCAGATAGTCACTGAGCTACATACCCGGATAGCTCATTCTACTCATCACATTCTTTCTTTATCTGCAACATGGCTCAAACCAAATAATCACAAAGAGTGAAATACTCCCTCCTAGCTATAATATCTTGTACTCTGACAGACTCCCAAAAAAGGGGGTGGCGCAGCCATCCTCTACTCCCAAATAGCCTGAATCTATCATCCTCAACTGCCACCTTAATCCTCATAAGAAATTTGCTCTCCTCCATCTGTCTTCCTCCAGGAAACAATCTACCCATCCTAGAGAGCTTTCTGTTTTGGTTTTCAGACACTGTACCTTACAAAACCCTTATCTTGGGAGATGTCAGCATTGACTGGTCCCTCTCAGTGATGCTGTAAGCATGTTCAACAACATCTTCCTGAATACTTTAAACTACCTTGCTCCCTCTAGGAAGGTTGGAATAAAATCAGTCCATGCCCCATGGGTCTCCAAAGAAACAAGGTCCCTAATGTAAGAAAGAGATAGACTGTAAAGCCTGGACTCAAACTAAACAACCACCCCTCCTACTGAAATATAGACAACTTAGGAACCTTGAACAAAACCAAGGTGGAAACGTATGGCAAGAAGAACACAAATATCATAAAATAAATCCTGGTTTATTGTACAAATTGTAAGTGCTTTCACAGTGATACCACACCACTTAGGAACAGTGTTAAAAAACAAACTACAAATGACAAAAAGTCCTACTGTAACACCACCCAGTTCAAAAGCAAACCACCCCTCAAAAGTTTTGGACTACTCTAAACAACATCCTTTCTCCTGCTTGTCCTGCAAACCCCTCCCCTTACCCAAACATGTCCTCACTGGAAACGACTACCCTCCTCAATCACTTCACTGACACCATCCATAAGCTCATACCCTCAAATGGTATCAATACTGCCATACCTACCCTTCCCAACCCTACAAACCATACTACCTTCACCTTTTACCCTGTTCCTACCTCCTACATCAGATCTCTTCTTCTTAAGCTCAAACCCTGCTGTCCCTCTACTGACAATCTACCTCCTACCTTCCTCAAACTGGCTGCTGAATCTATTGCCTATCCAATATCCATACTAATCAATAGATCTATTCAAGAATTTACAGTGCCTATCCTATGGAAATTTTTCTTCACTATTCCTCTTCACAAAGGTGGAAACTCCACTGACCCTGGCAACTATCGACTCATTGCCATTCTATCCCCCCTCTCAAAGAAACTTGAAAATGCATTCACTCTCAACTTCTTAATCACTTCCACTCAGCATGGCTTCTGTCCCAACCGTAGCACAACCACTGCCTTCCTGTCCTTTACCCATACCATTGCCGAAGCCCTCAACAACAAACTTGTATCCTGCCTTTTCCCTGACCTTTCCAAAGCTTTTGATGCAGTCTCTCATACTCTGTTGCCATCTAAACTTGCTAAACTTAACCTATCGTCTTCCTCCCTGGCTTGGTTCAGTAGCTGCCTATCCTGCAGACAACAGTCCATCAAATGGCTCTCATTCTTTTAACCTTTCCATCCTATCCCAACTGGAGTAGCCCAAGGTTCCATCTTGGCTCCCCTCCTATTCAATATCTTCAATGATCTCTACTCATCTTGCAATCAGTCTTCTCTCATCCAATATGCTGATGACTCTACACTCATCTCTATCTCAAATAATGTCTCCAAACTCCATACCCTAACCCAACAAGCCTTTCTGTCTATCGAAAAATGACTATCTTATGATCTGCTTATTCTTAACCCCTAAAAGACCAAACTTCTACTCTTCCTGCCCCGATCTCTTACTAACCATAAGTCCACATTTGCTATCAAGTCTTCTAACAACAGAGTTATCAAACCCGATATCCACACAAAACTCCTTGAGGTCGTCATAGATGATTAACTCGAATTCAGCCTGCAAATACTCCAGTGTGATAAACTCAAATTCAACCTGCACACACTCCAGTGTGATAAATTCAAATTCAACTCGCACATACTCCAATATATAAAAAAACTCACCAAAAACTGGGGTTACTTTATCGTAACAGAAAATTTCTAACCCCTAATGCCAGACTCACACTAGCACAAGCATTCCTCCTGCCCTCCCTCCTATATGCTGCCCTAGTACTCACCAACATTCAAACCACAACCCTGAACAAACTCCAACAAACTTACCACAAAATTGTAAAATTTGTCACAAACACTCCATACAAGGATCATCACTACATTGCTCTAAACTCTCTGCAGTGGCTCGAGCTCCCCAACAACTCCAGCTGTCTCAGTTTCAAATGCTGCATCGCATTCATTACAAACCTTTATCCTGCCCATCTGTCATCCTTTTTCTCTACCTATATACCATCTAGAACCCTCAGCACGTCTAACCAGCAGCTACTTGAAATCTACCATCCCAAGAAAATTGTGGGAAAACTACTATACAAACTCTCTTTTGCCCTTGCTTGGAGCAAACTCCCTTTATGCATACATTCCATCACCCACTCCCTACACTTTAAAAATGAACTAAAGCATTATCTACTTCACTCCAATGCTTGCCCCTGCCAGGATCCAACATAAGCTCCATTTCACCCACCAAAAGTAAAAATGTTAATGTGAAGTTGTTCTATCTTGCCGTTTTGTTCTTACACATGGGTTCGGAGCCAATCCCTCGGCTCCGAGTCGGCCGCTTTTCAAGCTCAAACTCTCAGAGAAGCTCGAGACCTAGTGTATTTCCCATGATGCTCTACTGTAAACCCCCAGATCTAGTTTGCCGCTGCAACGGATCTACAGACTCGTCGGAGCAAGCTCGGACCAGTGCTGTTTTTTTCTATATTTAGTGATATTTTTCTAAAATATTTTCTATTAGAGTATTAGCTAGTGTTTAGTATTTAAAAGAGAAATAGAATTTAGTTGAATTTAGAATGTAATTAGAATTCTTGGAGTGTTTTTCTTATCGGCTATTTGTTTAGGCCTTTCTTAGTTTTTTGGGCGTGACAGGGCTCTGTCAGCTCCTTTGTGTGTGTTGTTTCTTAGGAATTACTTAGGATTAGTTAGATTAGTAGATTAGTTAAAATTTAGCTACTTCTGTAGAAGGTTATATATATAAAAATACTGAATAACTTTTTCTAAAGTTTGAGTTCAGGGATCTGAACTGTATATATATGTTTGCATATATAGTTATATAAATATATTTCCTCTCTTTAAAAAATGTCTGAGAAGCAAAAGTCTGGCTTCAAAAGGTGTGAGTGTGGTCAAAAAATGTCTGTTATGGACAGCCACTCCACCTGTGTGTACTGTTTGGGTTCTGTTCATTTGCAGGAAGTGTGCTCTATCTGTCACTCCTTTAGCGCCAGAGTTTTTTTGGAAAGGCGCAGGAAGCTGGTGGATAGGGGACACCTGAAGCCTGATTTTCAGACTGCTCTGGACAAGACTGATCTTTCTTCCAAGGCTTCGAAGGGGTCGAAGTCGTCCAGGGGGTCCTCGGAGCCCAAGTCCTCGGCTCCGAGCTCCTCTGGTATGGTTCGATCATCGGCTCCACAGCCCTTGGAGCCATGTATCGATCCTTTACCTCGGAGCCCAGTTGTGGTTCCAGTGTTGGAGACTCCTCAGTTTCCTATTCTTCAATCGGTGCCGTGTTTGGCTCCTTCGACCCATCCCTCAACCCATTCTTCGAGGCTATCTGATGTGGACCTGGACCGCGTGGTTAAGAGATTGCTAGAGAACCCGGCCCTGGTCAAAATGCTTTCTGCTTCGAAGCCTGAAATTCCAGCCCTACTTTTTCTCCTCCTCCTCCGAAGCCGGTTGAACTCTCTGAGCCCAGGGCAGACAGAACCGATGTTGGTAGAACCCTCGGAGCCGAGGTTTGATCCACCTCCCTCGGCTCTGTCGAACTTGATCTCCTCTGTTCCGACCGGGGAGTTTCAGAGCCGACACTCCCTCGCTGGATCCGGGGAGGAGAGTCGGACCGATACTTTGGTTCTGACCCTTCCCCTCGGGGCTTCGGTACAAGTGGCTTTGGCTCCGTCCTCTGGATTGGAGCGCGGGGTCTCACCTCAGGGAGGGCTGCCGGCCTCTTTGGAGCCGACAGACTTCTCAAACCGGGATACTGGTGCCTTCGATGCTATGAGGAAGGTCATGTCTTCTAAGACCACTACCTCCTCGGATCTTTCTTCCCCTCCCCCTAAAGGGCCTCGTTCTGTCTCTTCCCCACAGGTCCCTACCAAGCGTCGAGACCCAGAGCCTCAGGTATCCCCATTGGGCGGCCCCTCCTCTACAGGGACTTCACCGGACGCTCCCACCGATGAAGTACTCAGGAAGAGACTGTGCAAGAGGAGGCACTTAGATTCCCCACAGGAATCCCTGACATCGGATACCAACTTGGAGGAATCAGAAGGGTTCCCACGATCCCCCTCAGAGGATGTCTCATTTCAGACATATTGGAGATCTTAAGGCAGAGGGGTGATTGGCAGTCCCTTGCCACTACTGAGGATGAGTCGGTACTCTTGAAGGCCTTTGAGTCTCAACCATCCACCTCCTGGGTTACTCCCCACTTCGATGAACTAATGGATCTGGTTGCTCAAAGGGCGTGGGAGTCCCCTGATTCAGTGGAACCGGTCCCTTGGAGGGCCAACAAGTTCATTACTTCCCCTGCTGACAAGGCCTTTCTTACCAAGGGAGTCCCAGTTGATGCCATGGTGGTGGCGGCTGCCACCAAGAAAGAGATTTCGGAAACCTCCTCTTCTGTCCATCGTCCTAATAGGGATTCTAGGACGATGGACAGGTATGGGAAATGCATATTTAGTTCTGCGGCATTTTCCATGAGATCGCTCAACTACCTGACCCATTTTACCTGCCTTCAACGAGATCTCCTTAAAGAGCTGAGAGATGCTCTACAGGGTAACACAGCTGATACAGTTTCTGAGAAAGTGACTGCACAACTCAACACCCTCAATTCTATAGTCAACTCATTTATGCGGCTCCTTTCTTATGCCGCCGATGGATCGAGTAGGGCGGCAGGCTCAGAGATAGCTCTTCGGAGACTGTCCTGGATGCGCCTTTGTGGAAGCCTTCAAATCTTCCTTCGTCAGTACCCCATTCGATGGTTCCGCCTTCATAGGTTCATAGGTTCATAGATTAGTACTAAGCTAACTGCTCTTGCGAGCCATTTTAAGCCTAGCCAATTATCCCTTGTGAGACTTGAACCGCACACCTTGTGTTTGTAAGGCAAACACCTTAACCATTAGGCCACCCTCCCAACCCTTGTTCAGGCCTAAAGTTAAGGAGACGCTTACTAGGTGTGAACAAGAAGGAAAGACTCTGTCTGCTGTAGGAGTCCATTTTTCTACTCCAGCTAGACCGTACCCCAAAGGGCAACGAAGTGGAAAAATGTGGTTCCGAAAACCCCAAGTAGCTTTCCAGAACACACCTACGGATACCCCCTCTAGGGACAGAGGAGGGGGTAGAAATGGAAGACGCCGTCCTAACGGCAGAGGGGGTCCGCAAAATCAGGGTGATAGGGAGCAGTTCTCTGGTAAGCCCTATCTGCATTCCTGAAAGGAAGCCCGGCTGTCCTTCTCTGGAGGCGGTTGGGGGTCGCTTGGCTTTATACCCAAATGCCTGGCTAAACATTACAACGGATTCTTGGGTAAAAAGCATAATTTCCAGAGGTTACTACATCCCCTTTACAAAGCTCCCTCCCATGTGTACAAGTATTCCAGACCTTCCACTCCAGTCTGTGAAAGCTATCAGCCATAGAGATTCAAAACCTGCTAGACAAGAGTCATCCAACCAGTCCCGGCGACCAGATAGGATCTGGAACTTACTCAAGGTTCTTTTTAGTTCCAAAGAAAACAGGGGACTAGAGGCCCATATTAGACCTCAGCAAACTCAACTCCTTCATCAAGGAGGAAAAGTTCCGGATGGTCATGCTTCAATCGATACTTCCATTCCTAGAAACGGGTGATTGGATGTGCTCTATAGATCTCAAGGATGCTTACTACCACATCAAAATGGCCAGATCATCCAGAGATCATTTGCGTTTCCGGCTGGGGGCCAGCCATTACCAGTTCAGAGCTCTGCCCTTTGGTCTCACCACAGCCCCCAGAGTGTTCAGCAAATGTATGGCAGTGGTCACGGCTCACCTGAGACGTTTAGGATTCCGGGTGTTTCCATATCTGGACGACTGTCTCCTCACCGCCACCTCCAGGCATCAACTAATCCAGGCAAGAGACTACACTATCAACCTATGTTCCCAGTTGGGCATAACCTTAAACTTCGAAAAATCGGCGTTATCGCCCTCACAGCATATTACCTTTATAGGAGCAGAGCTAGACACAGTCAGTTCAAGGATCAGGTTGCCTCAAACAAGAATCTTATCTCTAAGAAGTCAATTGTCCACTCTGTTGACCCAGAATAAAGCTCCTGCATCCCAGATACTGAAGCTATTAGGCACAATGGCAGCCACGCTAATAGCAGTCCCGTTGGGGTGCATGTACATGCGGATACTCCAGTGGCTACTCCTCACACAATGGTCTTACCAACAACTGCCCATGTCACACGAGATTCTATTAACAAATCTTTGCAAGAAGGATCTCAATTGGTGGCTGAACAGCAACCATATAGCAGTCGGACGTCCCCTTGTAATTCCTCAACCCACAGCCACAGTGACCACGGATGCTTCCCTGATTGGGTGGGGGGGGGGGCTATTTCAGGGGAAAGACTGTCCAAGGTACTTGGTCAAGCATGGAATCACATTTGCATATAAATGTCCTGGAGCTGAGAGCGGTGTTCCTGGCGTTAGAACACTTTCTCGACTGTCTTCCTCCAGGGACAATTGCAATTTAGACTGGCAATATGTCAGTAGTCTGGTACATCAACAAGCAAGGGGGAACCAGATCGTATCCCTTATGCCGAGAGGCCCTAAGAATTTGGCAGTGGGCTGTATCCACCAGACGCTTTCTAATAGCAACGCACATCCCGGGGTCATCCAACGTGATAGCGGACAAACTGAGCAGGGCCATTCTGTTGCCCCATGAGTGGTTCCTCAAACAGGTGACGGACAAGATTTTCCGCAGGTGGGGCCAGCCTTGCTGCGATCTGTTTGCATCTCCGATGAATGCCAAATGCAGTAGCTACTTTGCCCTTTATCCCCCACCGGGGAGCAACCCGAGGGACGTGCTCGTACACGATTCGCCCCCAGGCCTCCTATATGCCTTCCCTATGCCTTCCCGCCAATTCCTCTAATTCCCAAATTCATACAGAAAGCCAAAAGTCTGGGAAGAACTGTGATTTTGATAGCCCCGTCTTGGCTTCGTCAGATTTGGTTCCCCTTCCTACAGAAGTATCGAGTGGAAGAACCATGGATTCTGGACCCAGTGCCAGACCTTCTGACTCATTCATCGGGAGTTCTTCATCCCTCCCTCATCTCCCTAAAACTGACAACTTGGCTGCTCCAATTCCCATATTAGCCAGGTCTCAAGATTTGTCTCCCGTGGTCCAACATATTATAGTTTCCTCTCATAAACTGTCAACCAGTAAGCTATATAACAGCAAATGGAAACTATTTGTTCACTGGGCTTCTCACCACAACATTGACCCTTATGTTGCGCCTATTCATACCATCTTAGAGTTCTTGTCTTCCTTGTTCTATGATGACGCAGCTGCTGCCACCATAAGAGTTTAATTGGCTGCCATTTCCAACTTTCATGTAGGGTTTAACGGGTCTAACATCATGTCCCACAGACTATGTAAGGCCTTTTTCAAAGGGACCCACCATCTCAGACCACCTTTCAGACACCCTGTCTCTCCCTAGAATTTGAGTCTTGTTTTATCCCAGTTGATGCTTGCCCCCTTCGAACCTGCATCATCCTGTGACTTGAAAATGTTCATCGTGTTACACTGCTGCAGTCATTACACTTGGGTTATCTGCCGTCAGGTGGTCCCGCAGTCAGCCAGAGTTCCTAAGTCTTAGTCCGGCGTCGGTTGTTGTCGCTTCTTCCCTGACGTCAGAGCGCCAGGGGTATATAATATGCAGCCGACGCCATTTTCTTCAGTCTTTCTTGCCGTACGGTGCCTGAAGCAGAAGCCGTTAGCAAGTGTCGGTCGGCCAACTCCTGAGATTTTCTACTTGAATTTCAGTCCGAAGTCTTCTATAAAGCTAAGTACCCAGTTGGGGAAACTTTTTCTTGCCTCAGACCGATGTTTGTAAAAGTTAATAATTGCATTTCTTGTGGGAAGCAAATACCTCATAAGGATTTTCATTCTTATTGTATTCCATGCCTAGGCCCAGACCACGACGTCACTGGTTGTTGGTTTTGTGCTAGGTTTAACAAGCGCACTATTAAACGTCGGTTTGATTTTGCCGACATTATTTTGTCGGAAAATTTAATTACACCATGCCGTCGGAGCAACCGACGACTGGAGTACACAAGAAGCACAAAGACAGGCATCCGAGGCCCAGACCTGACAACGAGGCCTCCTCTAGGCCAGTCGCTGGTTCTCTGGTTTTCAGCGAGCCGACTTTGCAGCCCCTGACGACTGCTGTTTTAGAACCACAGGCTGCCTCCAACTCCCACGTGGAGATGGCTGGGCCTCCGGATACACTAGCTTTAGGCCCTACCGAGACTTTACCTTCAGAGGGATTCGGAGCAGCTGAACAGCCCTCCGCTGCAGAGGGTGTATTTAGACCGACTACACTAACCATTAAATCCTATGCTAAATCAAAAACTCCATTAAAAATAAAAAAGCCAGTACAGCATTCTCCAGCTTAGGCCCCCATGCGTAAGAAACAGATGCTTAAAATGGCCGAAGACCTAATTATTCTGATCAGAGGTTCCAATCCCCCTCCTGATAAAAGGCCAAGACAGGATGAAGACTATGACTCATCTGACCAGGTTTCCATTTCCTCGGATTCCTCAGCAGATCAGGAATACTCCTTTCCCCCATATGAGGATTCTGATGCTGAAGAATCAATCAGTTCAGCCTCTCTTCCAGAGGACTACTCTTTTGGGGAAGCCTTACATACTGTGAGGGAACACTTCCACTGGGAGGGCCAGGATTACCCTGAATCCAAGAAAAGGCTCAGAGAGTTCCTTTTACTGCCTCAACACAGACCCCTTGCTATCAGTGTTGGACATTGTGGATGATGTGTACTCTGAATCTAGTTTAAGTCCTGATTCTTTACCTCCAGCCCCAGTCAAATCAGACAGATACTACAGAAAAGCCCTGTTGCTGACCCAGAAACTATTTCCCAGGGTCCCAAGGGGATTAAGGCCTCTACAGCTAAAAATCCAGTTCCCTCAGACAAGGATTCTAGAACATTAGACAGATGAGGAAAGAAAGTATACGCTTCGGCAACTCTAGCAATGAGGGCCTTAAACTGCCAGTTTCACATGCTGAAATATCAGCAATACTTGATGTCTCAACTAAAACAAAAAATGCTTCCAAATTCAGAGCTTCCTGACTATAAGAAAATGCAGGATGTATTGCATGCAGCAGAACAAGTGGACAAACATACTTTGCAATGTGGATTTGATTCGTTAGAGGCCTCTTGTAGAGCAGCAGTTACAGGGTCTCTCATTCGTAGGCATGCTTGGCTAAAAGAACAAAGTTTACCTGATCATGTTAAAGCAAAATTATTGGATGCACCTTTACAGCAGGATGTTTTATTTGGAGTTAAGGCAGAAGAGGTTTTAAAGAAAATGGGGAGGATAAGGCAAAATCTATGCAAACGGTGAAGGATTTCTTACAGGTTCAGCTCCCTTGTTTCAGCAGAAATTGGCCAACTAAAAATTGATCCTTTCCAGCTACAGACAAACCTCAGAGGGGCAGATACAGACACCCAAGAGGCAGAAGTCAGCCACAAGGTCCTTACAAGCCTCGACAATGGGGTACTCCAACCCAGAAAGGAGGGGAAGACAGGCCACAATCTTATAGGAAACAGTCCCAATGACTTCCCCTTCCAGCTGCCAAGCACCTCTCTCGGCAGCTCCTTTGGGAGGAAAACTTTTTGCACACAATTGGCATATGATCACCCAAGACAAATGGGTTCTAAATATTGTATCTCAAGGTTCCAGGTTCCACTTTCACACTTTGCCAAGGCTAAGGAAATGCCAAACCTGCCACCAAATCAATGGACAGAGGCTCAAAAACAAATTACAGCACTCATGGACATGAGAGCTATTCAAAAGGTACCAACACAGGAACAAGGATTTTACTCAAGACTCTTTCTGGTCCCCCGAAAGGACAAAGCCTGGAGGCCCATTCTGGATCTTTCTGCTCTAAATACTTATCTAGATGTTCCCAAATTCAAAATGTTGACACTGCAGCAACTTCTTCCCATGCTGGGCAAGAAGGCTTGGCTCGTAACACTGGACCTAAAGGAAGCATAGCTGCATGTCCCTATCAGACAACATTGCAGAAGATACCTCAGATTCTTAGCAGGTTCAACCCATTATCAATTCTCTGCACTGCCCTTTGGCTTATCTACTGCGCCCAGGGTCTTCACAAAATGCCTGGCACCAGTAATTGCCTTTTGCAGACAAAAGGGGATTCAAATACATCCATATTTGGACGACTGCCTTATTCAAGCAGAAAGCAAGGACATTCTTCTACAGCATCTGGCGTTTGTGAAAAGTCTGCTAATTTGCCTAGGGTACACAGTAAATGAAAAGAAGTCAAAACTAGTGCCCTCACAAGAGATAATATTCCTGGGTGCCAGCTTAAATACAACGGCCCAGATGGCTCATCTCACGCCAAACAAATGACAACTGACTTAATACTTTCAAATGATGGCAACAAAAACCCAACTCTCTGCAAGAAAAATTCTGCAGGCCTTGGGATTCATGGCATCTTGCATACTACAAATTCCATATGCCAGACTGCATATGAGGAAGTTACAATGGTATCTGAAAAGTGTATGGACTCAACACTGCCACAGTTTGGAAGCAATAATACCACTCATCCCCTGCCTTCAACAGGAGTTTCAATGGTGGGCACAGGCATGTCACCTCAACAAGGGACAGCCTTTTACTTTACCCACAGCCAGGCAGACAATAACAGATGCATCGGACTACGCCTGAGGAGCACACATGGCAAGACAATGTATCCAGGGCAAGTGGACCACAGACCAAATGCATCTCCACATCAATCAAAAAGAGATGCTAGCTGTACAAAATGCCCTGACAGCATTCAAGGACCTTCTACAGCCAGGACAATTGCTATTAGACGGACAACACCACAGTAATGTGGTACATAAACATGCAAGGGGGCACCAACTTTGTGGAATACAGCACTGACCTATCAAGTTTATCTGCAAGCACAATTCCTGCCAGGAAAGAAAAATACACTGGCAGACGACTTAAGCAGAAACATCATGGATCCTCACGAATGGAAATTAAATCCACAAGTATTCAGTATGATAACTCAGAAATGGGGGAGCCCAGACATAGATCTCTTTGCCTCCTCTCTAAACTGCCAACTACAAAAATTCTGCACAAGGACTTACCACACACAAGCATGGAAAGTGGATGCTCTATCATTCAGCTGGAAAACACTAAAAGTCTGTGCCTTCCCTCCATTGCCTCTCCTTGCAAAGGTACTCCTAAAAGCCAGACTAGAGAGACCACAGATGATCCTCATTGCTCCGGAATGGCCACGCGAGCACTGGTACCCAATATTAAGGAACATGGCTCAAGGCCCAGCATGGATTTTACCTTAAATACCTCATCTTCTGACTCAGCAAAACAATCAGATCCTGCACAGCCAGCTCAAAACCTTAAATCTGGTTGCATGGCAGATTACTTAATCAAACAGTCAACACCCCTCTCTAAAGCTGTTATGGATATCATTTTGGAGGTCAGGAGGCCCAGCGCCAGGAAATCTTATTCAGAAAAATGGAAAAGATTCTGAGCCTGGAACCAGGCTCAAGGTCTTGACCCTCTTGTCCCAAATATTCCGCATATATTACAATACTTAACTGAGATGCTGGAGAAAGGCCTTTCCTTTTCATCTATTAAGATCCACGCCTCTGCTGTTTCAGCTCATTACAACACGGATCCTCCTGTTTTTTTCACATCCATTACTAAAACAATACCTCAGAGGGGCTAAAAACATAAGACTGCCCCGGAGAGCACCAACACCAACTTGGGACCTCAATTTTGTTTTGGAAAAACTTACTCTGCCACCGTTTGAGCCAGCAATTTCAGCAGAATTAAAGTTTTTGTCATGGAAAACTGCTCTGCTGCTGGCAATAACTTCAGCACGAAGAGTCTGAGTTACAGGCACTAATGGCAGTGGAACCTTTCATCATTTTTCATCAAGACAGGGTTTCCTTAAGAAAAAACCCTACCTTTATGCCAAAGGTGGTATCCAGTGTGGCTCTTAACCAAACCATTCACTTGCCCACCTTTTATCCAACTCCCCAGAACAAAGGGGAGAGGCTTCTTCATTCATTGGACATACACAGGCAGTTACGTTTCTACTTGGACAAAACAAAAGCTTTCAGAAAAACTAAGCAACTGTTTGTATCTTGTGCTGCAGGATCACAGGGAAAGGCTATTTCAAAACAGACCATTTCAAAGTGGATAGGACACTGTATCCATTTCTGCTACACACAG
Source organism: Protopterus annectens (assembly GCF_019279795.1). Classification (NCBI taxonomy): domain Eukaryota; kingdom Metazoa; phylum Chordata; order Ceratodontiformes; family Protopteridae; genus Protopterus; species Protopterus annectens. The sequence continues at coordinate 1,829,441,120 of NC_056729.1, read as the reverse complement.
CATGGAAAAACTGTGCCTAGTAACATTAGGCCTCATTCTACCAGGGCTACAGCCACCTCAGCAGCCTTTCTTAGAGGAGTACCAACCAAGGATATTTTGGAAGCTGCAACTTGGACCTCAGTGCACACCTTTACCAAACATTGCCACTTACCTCTATACTCCAAATCCAGAGCTGGCTTTGCCACTGCAGTTCTGCAGGGCCTCATAGCCACTCCTAACCCTATATAGACTTTTATTTACTATGTAAATAGTGTATGTGTAGCCTAATGTTTGTAGATAATAATATTCTCTAGTGACTTTTATTTACTATGTAAATAATGTATGTGTAGCCTAATGCTTGTATGTTACTATGTCCTTATTCTTGCTATGTATTATCTGTTTTAGAATTCTTGTTTATTGTTATCTCATATATGTATGTACTAAGACATTCTTTTGAATCATGATTTTTCTAAAACTAATAATGGAGCTTTTTTCCTTGGGTCTCCACTGAAAATGCACCCCAAGCCCAGTTGGACTAACCCAGTTAACAAATGTCAATAAATAAAGATTTCCTGTTGAATGACCTTCTGCCCACCAAAGTCAGTACATCGTCCTCTTTTTCTCTGCAGTCAGAATGACCAAATCAGACTTGCATAAAAGAAACTTAGCAGTTCCCTTGCTGGAGCCACACGACATAGTGTATTTTGCAGAATACTCCGTCATTGTCCATGCTGACCTGAGACGTACCTCCCTGGACTACATGAAAAAAGACATAGAGGAGCTCTCCGATTATGTAGCCCAGGCTGGTATGACCCTGACCCTGAGCAGCATCTTGCCCTCACCAAGAATGATACCACAATACAAAGACAAGATGATCAGCTTTAATAATTAGCTCAAGTACTGGTATCATTCTAAGGGGATCCAATATCTGTCTGCCTGGGATGACATGTTGGACAAGCCACGCTGCTTCGCAAGGGATGGCTTACACCTGTCACCACTGGACTTACAGATATTGGCTAAGGCTCTTGCCACCCCCATAGTGCCTTTTTTAGGCAAGGCTCAAAAGACAAACACACCGCCTTAGAAAACAAAAATGGAAAAAAACTAAGGGTAATGTTGCTCAACGCCAGAAGTCTAAATCTCAAGATGCAGGCACTTGATGCACTCCTCAGCATGGAGAACATAGACGTCTGTGCAGTAACTGAAACCTGGTTCAAGGCTCCTGAGAGCACCCCAGCGCTACCAGGCTATACCTCGTATCATGCTTTTCGGCCCCAAAACCCGGGCAGAACCACAAAGGGAGGGGAGTGTCCATATTCATCAAGGACACCCACACCTCCAGGTTAGTAGCAACACATGAAGCATCAGAGACCATACAGGTGCAACTAACCATAGGCAAAACTGCTATACAACTGGTAGCATGTTACAGACCACCCTCACAATCTCAGGAACCCCACTCAGCCTTCCTGAAGACATTGGAGGATATGAATGTATCACAAAATACCATCATACTGGGAGACTTCAACTACCCAAACATAGATTGGGTGCATTATTCTAGCCCTAATACCCTAGCCCAAAGGTTCCTGGAGTTCATAAATTCAAATGCACTGGAACAACTAGTCACCTCTCCCACTAGGGGAGATAATATACTAGACCTGATCATCACAAACATGGGGACAAAATGCTCCACACCGGAAGTATACCCCTCCCTAGTGAGATCTGACCACAAACTAATCACCCTGGATATACATATCCCACTTCCACCCCCAGCACAAAAGACCACAGTGAAAAACTTCTCAAAAGCAGACTTCACTCTTCTTAAGACTGAGATGGTATCCTTTAAGCCCACTGTGCCAGTGGATACCACATCCCACAATGCCGAATCCTTCACAAATGCTTTCTATGGACATCTCCAAGGATGCATGGATCATGCAATCCCAAATAAATCCAAGTCCCTCTCCACCAAAGGCAAGCATCCTGTCTGGTGGACCTCAGCCATTAACAAATTGTATAACAAAAGAAGGAAGCTACTGCACGTTAGAGCAAAATCCCATGAAGGGAAGACATCTCTGATCAACATTAGCAGAAAACTACGTTCTCTCATAAAAACATCCAAGGCCAACTTTGAGAGAAAAATAGCTAAGGACACTAAAGATAACCACAAAGCCTTCTTCAGCTATGTTAGAAACCTGGGCGGAAACCCTCAGATATGCTCAGAGTTGGTTCACAACAACAAAAAATACACTGAACCCACAGATATTGCCAACATTCTGGCTGACAGGTTCAGTGCAAATTTCTCCCCTCCCTCACCCCCAAAAGAAGAAATACTTATCCCAGCTGAATGTAATTTCCCTATCATCTCAGATGTCCAAGTGAGAACCACCCTAAATAAAGCTAAAAACACAGCATCAGTGGGACCTGATGGTATCCCAGGTTGCGTGTTACGTGAACTCCAAGAGGAGCTAAACCCACACATTAAAAATGCTATTTAACCTTGGCCTTACTTCGGGATATGTACCTGAACACTGGCGTACAGCAACAGTGGTCCCACTCCACAAAGGGGGTGCCTCTACAGACCCTGGAAACTACCGCCCCATAAGCTTAACCAGCCTGTTCTGCAAAGCTATGGAAAGAATCATTATGGAACTCATAAACAGAGACATAGGGGATCTACAGACACTTGCCCCACCCAGTTTGGCTTTGTAAAGGGCAGATCCTGCCTCTTGAACCTGGTTGACTTTCGAAACAGTCACTAGAGCCATTGATGAGGGCAGAGCAGTCCATACAGCCTACCTGGACTTGGCTAAGGCCTTCGACACAATACCCAACTCAGGCATCATAGATAAGCTCAACAGCTTAAATGTAAACCCTTATGTCACTAGATGGGTTGCAAACTGGCTAAAGGACAGAACCCATAAAGTTAAAATCGCTGGAGCAATGTCAGACTCAAAGCCAGTCACAAGTGGTGTCCCACAGGGATCGGTCCTGGGACCCCTCTTGTTCGGCATTTATTTCTCAGATGTTAAAGCAAACTTGGGAGGGCTGTGGCTGACGAAGTTTGCAGATGACTGCAAACTAGGCGCCATAGTCGATACACCAGCGGACACATACATCCTACAAAAAGGCCTCACAGAAATGGACAACTGGTGCCGGAGTCACGGCCTTAAACTAAATGCCAAAAAATGTATAGTCATCCCCTTTAGGAAAAACAAAGTACCCACAAATTATCACATAGACAGCAACCCACTGAGTATGGCAAAAGTAATCAGAGACCTAGGGACCCAAGTCGACAGCGACCTCTCATTTGACACCCACGTTGCCAAAGTGGTTAGAAAAACATTCTACCTTGCACACCTCATCATGAAGGGATTCACATCCAGATCCAAGGACGTCATTGTACCCCTATACTCCTCCCTCATCAGACCCATGATTGAGTACAATGCCCCATTTGGTATGTACCTCACCCGGCATTTGCAACAGCTGGAGAGACCACAAAAGTATCTCACCAAGAGGATCAAGGGTCCCCAAAATATGTCTTATTCTGCCAGACTAAAGAAACTTCAGCTCTATTCAGTAGCATACCACCTGCTCAGAGGTGATCTCTGCCTGACGTACAAGGCCATGTCCAATCAGGATCTGATGGACATGCTCCACCTCAAAAAATCCAGATCCATCAGGACCACGAGAGCTAAAGACTTGAACCTCGGCACAAGTATGAATAGGACATGCTGGAGGGATTGATTCATAACCCAGAGGCTTCTCATGCTTTGGAACAAGATCCCAGTTCGTGTTAGGCAGAGCCCCTCACTGACTCTCTTCAAGAGAAATCTTGATGAGTGGATGGGAGATCATAAATTTACCCCAGGGGTCACATCTGTGTCACTGCTAGACAGGGGTACAGTAAACTAATTCTATTATATAAGGGGACCTTCATTGTGTCACTACTAGACAGAGGCACAGTATTCTAAATTTATTCTGTACATTTTTTGTACCATTTCATGGGGTGGCAAAAGCCACATCACTATGGCTAGGCTTACAAATGCCCCAGGGCAGATAGCCTAGTACTATACTATGAAACTATGCAGATTCACGAATAAGAAAATTTATCAAAAAGCTATGGAGATCAGATGAGAGATCCCTTATACAACTACTGACATAATTTCAGCCAAATATAAAATTAAATTCCAGTTGCATGGGACCAGTGGTTTCCTGCAGAGAATCATGGAGATGTAAGTAAATTCAGCAGTCATGTTAAAATGTTAGCATGTGGACATGTAACTGACCTATTTAGAGAGGCTGTAGTGGTTCATAAGGAGGGTTCACATGAAACTCATTGTTAGAGCAATCATCCTGTTGAATGTACTATATAAATAAAATAAATGTGATATTGGGGCGCGATCTCCCCCATGATGATACAGGGATCGTAATATTGGGGTAAGATCTCCCCCATGATGATACGGGGATCTGTCTGTCATGTGTGGAACAGTATGGGTTTGTTAAAGGGTAATCCTGCATTTTGAACCTTATGACTCTCTGTACAGGTAGCAGCAGCACCTTAAGAAGGCCTGACTGTGTGTACATATTATGTTCATTACTCTGCCACCTAAGGGAATAACTGAGGCACACACAACTTTAGCAGTAATCCTTTTGTAATTCAGTGAATAAAACATGGGTTAAGCAACAAAACACAAGTCAAGAGTGTGTGTGTGTGTGTGTGTGTGTGTGTGTGTGTGTGTGTGTGTGTGTGTGTGTGTGTGTGTGTGTGTGTGTGTGTGTGTGTGTGTGTGTGTGTGTGGCGGGACCAAAGACTAGACGACAGGTCTCTGTAATGTAACCACTTCATCTCTGCCACCTGAGGCATACACAACTTTAGCAGTAATCCTTTTGTAATTCAGTGAATAAAGGTTAAGCTACAAAACACAAGTCAAGGTTGTGTGTCTCTGTCTGTGTGTGTGTGTCTCTGTCTGTGTGTGTGTGTCTCTGTCTGTGTGTGTGTCTGTCAGTGAGTGAGTGAGTGACTGACTGGACCAAAGTCTAGATGACAGGTCTCTGTAATGTAACCACTTCATCTCTGCCACCTAAAGCAATAACTGAGGCACACACAACTTTAGCAGTAATCCTTTTGTAATTGAGTGAGTAAAACATGGGTTAAGCAGCAAAACACATGTCAAGGGTGTGTGTGTGGTGGGACCAAAGTCTAGATGACCAGTCTCTGTAATGTAACCACTTCATCTCTGCCACCTAAGGGAATAACTGAGGCACACACAACTTTAGCAGTAATCATTTTGTAATTCAGTGAATAAAACATGGGTTAAGCAACAAAACACAAGTCAAGGGTGTGTGTGGCGGGACCAAAGTCTAGAAGACAGGTCTCTGTAATGTAACCACTTCATCTCTGCCACCTAAGGGAATAACTGAGGCACACACAACTTTAGCAATAATCCTTTTGTAATTCACTGAACAAAACACAATCAAGGGTGTATGTGTGTGGCGGGACCAAAGTCTGGATGACAGGTCTCTGTACTGTAACCACTTCATTTGGACTGTTCTTGCATATAAAACTGGAAATAGGTCATGGATAGCCATGCAAGTCAGGGTGTGTGTTGGCAGGGGGGGGGGGGGGGGGTTGGGGTCTAGCTGTGACAGGTCTCTGTAATGTAAACACTTTGCTTGGACTGTTCTCCGATTTAAAACTGGACATAGGTCATGGATAACCATGCAAGTCTGGATGTGTGTGGGGAGGACAGGTCTCTGTAATGTAATCACTTCATCGGATACTGTCAATTTTTATTCTATCCTCAGCTGTTGGGATTTGGATCCAATCCTCAGATCTGACTCAACTGTTACTTTAGCTTGTGACCACCAAAATGTGTTCTGTGGCTCCTCACTTACACATAATGCACCAACCCCTAACATACCCCAGATGTTTTCCACTTTCATGATTAGAAGTAGTCGGCTTCAGCTCTTGATCAACTGATAAAAAATTGTAAAAACTTTGTTTTATTTATTTACATTTGTTAACCGGGAGACTCCGACTGGACACAGGTCCGTTTTCAGCAGAGGCCCGGGGAGAAAAGCTCCACATTAAGTATTACTTACATTATACAGTTAAAAAAAATATAGCATTTAAAATATAGACATTAGTCCAGCTGAAGACGTAAGACAAGAATAAAACCTAGATGTAAAGCAGCTGTAGAACGTAGTACAATTTTAAAATATGGTGGCATATACTAAACATTACAAATGTAGTTGAGATTCATCAGTCAACAATTGATACAATCTGTTTTTGAGGTACATAACAGCCATTATCCCTTGTTGCTACAAGACGTTAGTACAATGTGGTAGGTAGCTGGGAACATGGGTAGCCAAGCTTGCTAAGAGTAGGTTGTTGATAGGGGGTTGAGAGAGGTAGTGGGTGTGTGGAGTGGATGGCATGGGGGGGGGGGTTGCAAGGGCATTTCTGGCAAGTTTTTAAGTGTGATTTTAGTAAGGATTTGAAGTGGGTGCAAGAAGTTACAGAGGTAATTAAGGATGGGAAGGAGTTCCAGAGTTTGGCTATAGTGCAGGAGAATAATGCTTCTCCAGCAGAGTTATTGGCTCTTGTGACCTGTAGGAGGATTTTGTAGCTGGATCTTAGTGGTCTCGTGGTTATGTAGGGTTGGAGTAGATTCTGGAGCGCTGGGACTTTTAGTGGTTGGTTTATTAGTTTGTGGGCGAGTGTGAGTTGGTACCATTGAAGGAGATGGGGGAGCTCTAGCCAGCCCAGTTCTGCTAGTGAGATACAGTGGTGAGTGTGGTAAGAAGCCCCTGTGGCAAATTTGACGATTTTGTTATAGCAGGTTTTGAGCTTTAGGTCGCATTGTCTAAGGTTAGTAAATATTGGAGAGGCGTAGAGTAGGGTAGAGATAAAATGAAAATTTGCTACTGAAATTTTAGCTGCTTTGGTAAGTAGTTGCTGATTTCTGTATGATGCTTCTAGTTTTTTGTGCACTTTAAGGGTCATGGGAATGTGAATGTCAAAGTTCAGTTTGTCTATTTCTGCTAGTAATTTGGTGTGTTCTGTAGAATGGATGGTGGTGGTGTCTTTTGCTCTGATAAAGTGAGAGCTGTCTAGGGTAAGTTTGGTGGGTTGGAAGATTAGTAATTTTGTTTTGTTTGGATTGAGTATTAGTTGGGCATTGGATAACTAAGTTTCAATAGAGGAAAATGCTTCCTGTGTGACTTTTTGCAGTTCAGGTAGGGAGTGGGCTGTGCAGATGATGGTTGAGTCATTTGAGTATTGTACGAGTGTGCCATGTGTTGTGACTGAGGCTAGATTATTGGTGAAAATAAAGAAGAGTAGGGGTCCCAGGATGGACTCTTGGGGATCCCCAATGGAGACTGGTAGTTGGGGGGATAGGTCGTCCTGCCAAACAACTGCTTGTTGGCGGTCAGATAGGTAACTCTGAAACCAGTTGATGACTGGTTGGGAGAAGGATAGGTTATTGTATAGAGAGAGGAGTTGTTTGTGTGGAACCATGTTGAAAGCTTTAGAGAGGTCTAGGAAGGTAGCTGAGGGGAGATAACCTGCATTTTTATTTTGTAGGATAGTGTTAGAGAAAGAGAGTAAGGTGGTGCTGGTGCTATGGTTAGGTCGGAAACCATGTTGTGTGTTGGACAGGAGGTTAGCAAGGAGGTGATCTGAGACTTGAGAATGAATGCATCTCTAGTATTTTGGAGAGTGGCGAGAGAATAGCTATGGGGCAGTAATTGGTTAGATCTGTGGAGGGGCTTCCTTTGTGTAGGGGAATTGTGTGTGAGACTTTCTATAGTGTGGAACGTAACTTTCTGACAGAGATCTGTTAAGAGTGATACGGGATAGGCTAGAGCGTCAGCTGCAAGTTGAATGTATTCACCTGGGAGGTTGTCTGCTGCTAATCTGGCGGGTTTAAGTTTAGTTAGTAGTTTTATTTTGGAGGCAGGAACAGGAGAGAAAGAAAAGCTAGTGGGGAGACTGTTAGTTGTAGCTGATGGTGTGGGTTTATAGGGGGGGTTGTTTGTTGTCTAGGTAGTGATAGTACGGTTTGTGTGAAGTGATTGTTGAAAGAGGTAGCAATATTTTTGGAGGAGTGAGTTAAGTTAGGAGTGGGTGTACTTATACCTGGGTGGAGGATGGAGTTTACTGAGGACCAGAATTGTTTGTGGTTATGTCGGGAGGAGGTAAGGGCAGACTGGTAGTATTGGATTCTGTCCTGTTTTATAAGCTTTTTAGTTCTATTGCATAGTTCTAGGAATCTTTGCCTAGTAGAGGGGTTTTTGGTTTTGCGCCAGTTGTCCCAGGCTTTATCCCCGTTTTTCATTTCAGATTTTTGTAGCCATGGGGATGGTTGGGCTCTAGGTCGGGAACATCTTATGGGGGCATGGTAATTAAGGATGCTTAGGAATGTTTAAGCAGTCAACTGTGTCATCTAGTTTGAGGTATTTTAGAGGTTGCCAGTTAGTCCCAAAGACGTGCTGTAGGTGAATTGGAAGGTTGGGTTCTGGGCTGTCAACTCGACACTGTAAAACTTCACTGCCAATCATGAGCGGACAGGTGATCTGCTGTGGCGACCCCTAACCGGGAAAAAGCTGAAAGACGTTAGTCTTTTAGGGATGAGCTGAATGAGAGAGGGCTGAAGTTGGTTTTTTTTTTTTTTTTGCGTATTTGGCGGTAGATTGGTTTCACTTTAAAAAGGTGTTTTCTTATGAAGGTTGGGGAGTGATCACTGAGGCTGTCAGATAGGCAGCCTGCTATATATGACTGGGGCCTCTTATTGACTAGTATCAAATCAAGGGTAGTGTGTTTGTTGGGAGTTTTTATTTATCTTAGTAAGTAACTGGACTAGTATGTGTTTAAGGTGGAGGTGGGATTACATCAAGGATCAGCTATGAGCCCTTTCTTATTTGCAGTGTTGATGGACAGGTTGACAGATGAGATCAGACAGGAGTCCCCGTGGATTATGATGTTTGCAGATCACATTGTGATCTGTAGTGAGAGTAGGGAACAGGTGGAGGACACCCTGGAGAGGTGGAGATATGCTCTAGAGAGAAGAGGAATGAAGGTCGGTAGGACTAAGAATATGTGTGCATGAATGAGAGGGAGGATAGAGGAATGGTGAGGATGCAGGGAGTTGAGGTGGCGAAGGTGGATGAGTTTAAGTACTTGGGATCAACAGTTCAGAGTAATGGTGAGTGTGCAAGAGGTGGAGAAGAGAGTACAGGCAGGATGGAGTGGGTGGAGAAGAGTGTCAGGAGTGATTTGTGACAGACGAGTACCAGTAAGAGTGAAAGGGAAGGTCTACAAGAGGGTAGTGATACCAGCTATGTTATATGGGTTGGAGACAGTGGCATTGACAAAAAGACAGGAGTCGGAGCTTGACGTGGCAGAGTTGAAGATGTTAAGATTTGCACTGGGTGTGACGAGGATGGATAGGATTAGGAATAAGTATATTAGAGGGTCAACAAACGCAAAAAGTAACAAACGAGTGAAAACAAAAACCAGAAGACAAAATTACCCTGTACTTGTGAACGCCAAGGGAATTCTTGTATAGTCCACACTTGTAAATTCTCCACACTCAAATGGCTGCTGTAGACAAAATCCAGGATAAAATCAGTTATGTTAAATGCTAAATAAATGTCCACAAAGAGGTCCTATGCGACAAAATATCCATATGAATCAAGTAGAAAAGAAGATTTCTCCAAAAGCTTTATTGAACCAATACTGTGAAGCGCTTTTCGTCCCACTAATAGTGGGACTTCTTCAGACAAACAGATTCTGACAAAAACCAAGGTTTAAATACTGATTTTGGCGCCAAAAAGGTGCCGTTGCTAGGTTACAGTTCTGTGCTTCAATTAGTTAAAGGTATAGTGTCCTAACAACTAGTGAGATGAGTCTATGAATGAATTTAAAACAAAATCAACAAAACTTCAGAACCATTAAAAAGATTAAAAACATCGCTAAGATGTCATAATTACAGTATCTAAATATATACTAAATATAAAACAAATATAAAAATATATAAAGTATATATGATAATACAAATCACATCTATATGTTACTACATGTTTCAGACTAAGGAATGAGCAGTAAAAACAAAACCAGTATGTACAAAAGTTACTCATCTTGAGCACTGAATACATATATAAATAAATCACATCAAAGAATCAAGTGGTTACAAAAAAGAAAAAACGTTGTTGTGGGAAATTGCTATTCAAAGATGGTACAAAGTCGCATTAGAACTACAATAGTCTGGTCAGAATCACACCTAAAACACATACCTAACTACAAAGTCTAACAAAGGTCATAAATATATGTTCAGGATATACAATGACACCTGAACAAAGAACTATTAAATAGTGCAATTAATGTAGTTAGGTCATGTAGAAAGCATGTGTATTGTAATTGTAAAAGAAATATGGTAAAAATATATCTGCTAACATGTAAACAATAAATTTAAAATCAAACAGCAACTAGTAAACCTGTATAAAGGTAAAATGCAAGGTTACTAAGGACAAATTACTCCATAAGTGCGCGGTAATGTACAGGAATTCACTCCGAAAACAAAGCAAGCAAACCCCCCCCCCCCCCCCCCACAAGAGTATATAACATGACAGTGGTATGTATCAACGTCGTAGGCTTCTCAATTTCAGTAAGGGATATAATGTAATAGTCTCATTAAGGCCTTGCCAAAAAAGTTCTAGTACTTCGAACAGGACTTCAAAGGGGCCTTCACGGCTGTCAGGTGATATGGTATCAATTGCTTTAAAATTGAAATTATGGCTAGGGTTGTCAGTAATATGTTTGGCAAGTGCATTCTCTGTTTTCTTTTTCTTGATTGTGTATAGGTGTTCGTACACCCGTTCTCGTAATTTCCTAAATAAAATGAAGGACAAGCCTGGCACTGTGCCAAGTAAATTACTTCTGTTGACAAGCAATTGAATTTATGTTTGAGATCATATGTAATATTCCTTACTGTGAATGTCTGCCCTGTAATCATATGTGCACAATAATTACACGTATTACACTGATACATACCCACTCTCTGTGTTCCTAGTGACACATTGTTTTGTAATATCTGTTTCAAGTTTCTCCCTTTTTTTCCAGACAATCTTTGGCTTAGGTGGTAATTTTTTACTCAGAACACCATCGTTAGATTTGATGTTCCAATTTTTATTAATGATAAGAGAAATAAAGTTACTGTCTAAGCTATAGGGAGTAATAAAAGAAGCATTAATATACATGGGTTCACTAGTACTTACAGGAATGGGTACTTGGTTCAAGGCATTAAGAATCGGCATATAGGTACCTGCTTCTCTTTTTGATCCAACCTCAGACATCATAACTTCATCAATAAGGTGTTTAGGATAACCTCTCACAGTAAACATAGAACACAAAAGTCTACATTCATCATGAAAGTCATCGTTCCTTGGTGCCATTGAAGTTGGATGTAAAAGTTAGAAAGTTAACTTTTACATCCAACTTCAATAGACATAGGATTAGTTATTTAGATGTAGATTTAAGGAAGGGCCTTAAAAACAAAGTTTACTATGCTAACATACACATGAAAGATACTTATTCTAATACTTTATTACACTATTCAAGCTGCCATCCCCTTTATCAGAAAAAGTCCGTTTATAAAAGGTCAATTTGTACGGGCAGCCCGAATGGTATCAAGGAACGATGACTTTCATGATGGCGTTCTGAGTAAAAAAATTACCACCTAAGCCAAAGATGGTCTAATATGTGTAATTATTGTGCACATATGATTACAGGGCAGACATTCACAGTAAGGAATATTACATATGATCTCAAACATAAATTCAATTGCTTGTCAACAGAAGTAATTTACTTGGCACAGTGCCAGGCTTGTCCTTCATTTTATTTAGGAAATTACGAGAACGGGTGTACGAACACCTATACACAATCAAGAAAAAGAAAACAGAGAATGCACTTGCCAAACATATTACTGACAACCCTAGCCATAATTTCAATTTTAAAGCAATTGATACCATATCACCTGACAGCCGTGAAGGCCCCTTTGAAGTCCTGTTGGAAGTACTATAACTTTTTTGGCAGATTAGGTGCCATGCCAATGCCCCCCCAGGCCTTAATGAGACTATTACATTATATCCCTTACTGAAATTGAGAAGCCTACGACGTTGATACATACCACTGTCATGTTATATACTCTTGTGGGGAGGGGTTTTGCTTGCTTTGTTTTAGGAGTGAATTTCTGTACATTACCGCGCACTTATGGAGTAATTTGTCCTTAATAACCTTGCATTTTACCTTTATACAGGTTTACTAGTTGCTGTTTGATTTTAAATTTATTGTTTACATGTTAGCAGATATATTTTTACCATATTTCTTTTACAATTACAATACACATGCTTTCTACATGACCTAACTACATTAATTGCACTATTTAATAGTTCTTTGTTCAGGTGTCACTGTATATCCTGAACATATATTATGACCTTTGTTAGACTTTGTAGTTAGGTATGTGTTTTAGGTGGGATTCTGACCAGACTATTGTAGTTCTAATGCGACTTTGTACCATCTTTGAATAGCAATTTCCCACAACAACGTTTTTTCTTTTTTGTAACCACTTGATTCTTTGATGTGATTTATTTATATATGTATTCAGTGCTCAAGTTGAGTAACTTTTGTACATACTGGTTTTGTTTTTACTGCTCATTCCTTAGTCTGAAACATGTAGTAACATATAGATGTGATTTGTATTATCATATATACTTTATATATTTTTATATTTGTTTTATATTTAGTATATATTTAGATACTGTAATTATGACATCTTAGCGATGTTTTTAATCTTTTTAATGGTTCTGAAGTTTTGTTGATTTTGTTTTAAATTCATTCATAGACTCATCTCACTTGTTAGGACACTATACCTTTAACTAATTGAAGCACAGAACTGTAACCTAGCAACGGCACCTTTTTGGCGCCAAAATCAGTATTTAAACCTTGGTTTTTGTCAGAATCTGTCTGAAGAAGTCCCACTATTAGTGGGACGAAAAGCGCTTCACAGTATTGGTTCAATAAAGCTTTTGGAGAAATCTTCTTTTCTACTTGATTCATATGGATATTTTGTCGCATAGGACCTCTTTATGGACATTTATTTAGCATTTAACATAACTGATTTTATCCTGGATTTTGTCTACAGCAGCCATTTGAGTGTGGAGAATTTACAAGTGTGGACTATACAAGAATTCCCTTGGCGTTCAAAAGTACAGGGTAATTTTGTCTTCTGGTTTTTGTTTTCACATATTCGAGGGTCAGCCCAGGTTGGAAGGTTTGGAGACAAAGCCAGAGAGGCAAGATTATGTTGGTTTGGACATGTGCTGAGGAAGGATGCAGCGTATATTGGGAAAAGGATGCTAAGGATGAAGCTGCCAGGTATCAGGAAAAGAGGAAGGCCTAAGATAAGGTTTATGGATGTGGTGAGAGAGGGCATGGAGGTGGTTGGTGTGACAGAGCAAGATGCAGAGGACAGGAAGAAATGGAAACAGATGATCTGCTGTGGCGACCCCTAATGGGAGCAGCCGAAAGAAGAAGAAGGTGACTGGACTAGTTGGGTGAGGCCATGAAAGTTTATATGATGGGGGTTGGGTGGTTGCTAGAGCAGCCTTGCCAGTCAATGTTGAAGTCTCCTAGAATTAAAGTTTCTTAGGGTAGGTGGTGGGTAGTCCAGCTGAGGAGGTTTTCAAGTGGAGGGATGTTTTGGCCAAGTGGGAAGTAGCAACCTGTTATGTTTTTAGGGTTTTATTGTGGTTTATTTTAAGGTTGGGGTATAATATTTCTTCCTTGCCTATTTGGGGAGCTGCTAACTTTGTGGATGTCTAGATGTTTAAATATTACAGCTATACCACCTCCTTTTTTGTTTAGTTGGTCTACTCTTAGTATATTGTAACCTGTAGGGAGGATTTGCTCATTAGCAATGTGTGGTTTTAACCATGTTTCTGTAAGGATCACTACATCAGAGGAGTAGAAGTCAATGGTGGCATGGAATTCATGCACCTTGTTGCATATACGTCTAATATTTAGAAGGAAGTATGTTGGCTTTCTATTGGCTATGATTTGTGAAAGATGTGGTTTGTAGTCTGAGTGGAAGGGTTGGAGATTGAGGGGCCAGGATTGGGATGGATGTCTCCACTGAGTGCTAGGTTGGATATGGATGAGATTATTAGTTTTATCAATTTCTGTACATGCTTGCTTATAAGGGTAGTTTTTTGATTGTGTTCTGTGGGTAATAGGTATGGAGGTAGGGTTATGTTAAGTTGTGGGGTTTTTAGTTTAGGTATTGTGGTCTGTAGTCTATATAGAGGGTGTATCGGGAAGGTTGACCTGATGGGAGAGTAGAGGTGGGATATGAGTGGTGGTGTGTAGTTTTTTGTGGTGGCAATTGTTTTTTTTTTTGTTTGTTTGTTCTAGCATTGTTGGTGGTAGTTCTTTTTTTCCTACCTTTACACTAGTTTAGTATAATTCTTTGTACTTTTGTTGGTATTTCTTCCCTCTTTTATTTAAAAAAAAAAGAGAGAAATTTTCCTCTATCTTTTTTGTATTTTATAGATCTGAAGTAGGAACTTCATTTGTCAGCAACCTTTGGGATACAGATCCGATCTTGGATCCAAGCCAGCAACTTCTACCACAGCATAGATCCGAGCTCCTAGCTCCTCACTTTACCCATAATCCCCTGCCAACCCTGACTGACCTCAGATCTAGCTTGCCGCGCTTCAAGCTACAAGCTGGATTTCGAGCTCCTGATAGTTGGATAACTTTTGTGAGAACAAACTTTACATTTTTTCTTCCCTTTTCTTGTGTGAGTGTGTACGAGTGTTTAGGTAACTATATTTGACTTATTTAACTTATTTTGTGTTTATTTTTCCTCCCTGCCCTCGCTGGTATGTAGTGTGTGTTTGTGATATGTGTAGGGGCCTAGTGAGTGTGTTTTCTGTGTACTATGTCGGAGGCCCCTAAAGCCATCTTTCCAAAATGCACCGAGTGTGGCCATAAGCTTTCACCGGCGGATGGCCACACCCGGTGCGTTAGGTTCCTTGGGGTTGAACACCTGTCCTCGGGATGCGCGATTTGCGCAGCGTTCAACCCCAGGGCACTTAAGGACTGGAGGTCAAAGCTGATTCTGGCGGGCCTTTTTCCCCCGGATTCGGCTCCGGCCTCTGGTACTTCTGTGGCCGCTACCCAGCCCCCGGTGGTAGCCACCCCTGTCTCCCTCCCTCCGGTCGGGACTCAACCTCCCGCTTTGGCTCCGGAGGAGAGGGAGGCCGGGAAAGCCAAACGGAAGGAGAAGCACCATAAGCGGCGGGCCGAGGACTCCTCCTCGGCCCCGCCCGCCAAACGGGCTTCTCCATCCAGAGCTTCTGGATCACCTCCTCCTCGGCTCCGGTCCCCTTGTTTCTCACCGGGACCCGGGGAGGAGGGGACCCGGTCCCCGTCGAGGTCATCGAGGCGACACTCTAGGTCTGCCTCGGTGGCCTCGTCGAGGTCCACCTTTAGCATGTCAGATACAGACATGGACTGGATGATGAGGAGGTTCATCCAGGCCCAGCTGCAGATGGGAGTGCTCTTGCCTCCCCCCCCCCTCCGGGGGGGAGCTCGACCCCATTTTGTGCTCCAATCTCTCCTTCTCCGACCCGCTTTCCGGGTTCGGAGCATTCGGAGCCGAGCCACGTTGGATCTGGGGGTGAGTCAGAGCCGATAGTACTGGTTACTTCGGCTCCGACTGGTCCCTCGAGCTTGTCGGATCCGGCCTTTCGGAGCCGTGGGTTGAGCTTCGGATCCGAGGGACTCTGTGTGACTTCAGCTCCGTCCCGGTTGGAGCACACGAGTCCTTCGGATCCGAGGGTCTCGGCCCCGGATCCGGTCCCCGTTTCAGATCCGGGTGGGAGTCTACTCTCGGATCCTATCGAGAATGGCTCCCCCTCTGCTTTCGCGGTGGTGGAGAGGGCACTGTTGAGTGCATCTGGGCCTCCGGTCCTGGCTTCGGCTCCCCCCTGCACTCCCTCTCAGCTGGTCCAGGCTCCCATCACCCGGCCTTCGGGGCAGCCTGCTTCAGAGCCTCTGGGTGTTCCCTTGGAACGTGACATTGCTGGTGAGTCTTCCTCGGACAGCCCCCCCCTCCCCGTGGAGGTCCCTCACAAAGCTAAGTGTAAGAGGAGACACGTGGACTCCCCCAAGTCCCTTACGGAAGATACGGACTTGGATGAAGGGGAAGGCTCCCCAAGGTCACCCCCCGAGGATGTCTCCTTTGGAGACATCTTGGAAATGCTCAGGATTAGGGGAGGGTGGTCTGCCCCCAAGGCTTCCTCTGATGAGTCCGTATTCCTAGAGGCATTCGAAGCAGGGCCATCTACCTCTTGAGTGTCCCCTCCCCCCGACCCCCTGGTGGACCTTATTTCCACCAGAGCTTGGAAGGAGCCGGACACTGTAGAGCCAGTCCCCAAGCGCCCGGATAGAATCCTGAGTCCCCCTACTGAAAGAACCCACTGGAGCAGAGGTCCCCCGTGGATGCCATGTTGGTGGCGGCGGCCACTAAGAGAGAGTTGGCTCAGGAGAGCTCCGCGGTCCACCCGCCGAGTAAGGAGTCTCGAACGATGGACCGCCTTGGGAAGCAGGTCTTTAGTTCAGCAACCTTCTCCATGAGGGCTCTGAGCTATATGGCACACGTCATCCGGATGCAGCGAGATCTAATAAAAGAATACGCTGCATTCCCCCTAGAGTCCATGTCGGAAGGGGACAAGCAGCTGTACTCCTCCCGAATGTCCACTCTACGTTCAGTTTCCAACACCTCTATGCGGCTCTTGTCTCGTGCCACTGGTGGAGCCGGCCTGGTAATGAGGCGCCAAGCCTGGCTCCGACATTGTGACTTCTCGGAACCCTTTAAGGTGTCATTCGCGAATGCCCCCTTTGGTGGTTCTGCACTGTTTGGCAAAACTGTTCGCGACACTTTAGTCCAGAGCGAGAAAGACGGGAAGACGTCTGCTGTCGGAGTCCACATCTCTGCTCCCCAGAGGTCCTTTTCCAAGAAGCAAAAGGGTCAGAAGATGATGTGGTTCCATAAATCGCATCAGTCCCAGTCTGCCCCGGACAACCAGTCCTCTCGTGGCCGAGGAGGGCAGGGAGGACACCGCCCAAGAGGCAGAGGGGGTCCCAGAAATTTTGGGTCCAGCGAACCCTTCTCTGAGAGGCCCACGCAGAACCCCTGAGGGGTTGTCCTGCTGCTCCACTCTGGAGGCAGTCGGAGGGCGTCTTTCGAAGCACCTAGCAATGTGGGAGTCCATAACAACAGATCGCTGGGTGCTTCGGATCATATCCAGAGGCTACCAAATTCCCTTTATTGTAACCCCCAAAACCAGAAGCCTCCCCGACGTACCACCCAATCAGAGGGAGGTGGCTGCTACAGAATTTCAGCAGCTTTTACAAAAAAGAGCCATCCAACCCGTCCCCCCAGATCAGTTTGGATCAGGGTTTTACTCCAGGTTCTTTCTGGTGCCAAAAAAGACGGGGGACTTGAGGTCCATCCTCGACCTCTCTCTCCTGAACCTGGCAGTACCCAAAGAAAAGTTCCGAATGGTCACGCTACTATCTATTCTCCCCCTATTACGGGAGAATGACTGGATGTGCTCGATAGACCTCAAGGATGCGTACTACCACATTCTGGTGGACAGACGTTCCAGGAGGTTCCTCCACTTCCGGCTGGGAGCCAGTCAATTTCAGTTCAGGGCCCTCCCCTTTGGTCTAACCTCAGTCCCCAGGGTGTTCACCAAAGTTTTGGCAGTTATAGCGGCCCACCTGAGGCTTCAGGGAATTCAGGTCTTTCCGTACCTGGACGACTGGCTCCTCATCGCCCCAACAAGGCATCAGCTCTGTTCAGGCAGGGATTATTTCCTCAATCTTGCTCCACGCCTAGGGTTGACTGTCAACATGGCCAAATCCTCTCTGGCTCCTACACAGGTAATAGATTTTATAGGGGCGAGATTGGATTCCAGACTAATGCTTGCCTTCCTGACTCCCGATCAGCTTCAGAACCTGAGGTTGCATGTTCAGGCCATTCTCCGACTTCCTGCTCCACCGGTGGAATTGATCCTGAGGGCTCTAGGGTCCATGGCAGCAGCAATTCCTCTGCTGCCCCTAGCCCGTCTAAATATGAGGGTCCTGCAGTGGACCCTCCAGGTACAATGGTCCCTGTCTCATCCTATTCCCCTAAGCAGGGCTTGCAGAGGGTCGATCATGTGGCGGCTCCAGTCCCCGAGTCTCCACACGGGACGACCATTCTCGATGCCTTCCCCCCGTCGCCACAGTGACAACGGACACCTCTCGCCTGGGGTGGGGAGGGCACTATTCAGGCAGAATGGTCCAAGGCACGTGGAACGTCACAGAGACCTCCTTGCATGTCAATGTCCTAGAGATGAGGGTGGTGCTTTTGACGTTGCAGGCACTTCACAGCCTTCTTCCGATTGGGACGATTGCAGTACAAACGGACGACATGTTAGTTGTCTGGTACATCAACAAACAGTGGGGAACCAGGTCTTATCCTCTTTGTCATGAGGCCATGAGAGTGTGGGAATGGGCGATATCCACCAACCGCTTTCTCATTGCAACGCACATTCCGGGACGGTCCAACATCCTAGCAGACAGGCTCAGTCGTTCGATTCTGACCCTGTACGAATGGTCTCTCAATCCTCTAGTAGCGAAACAAATATTTGCCCAATGGGAGCAACCCTGTTGTGATCTTTTTGCCTCTCCTTCAAATACCAAATGCAACAGTTACTTCGCTCTAATCCCCCCTCAGGGGGAGTCCCTGAGAGACTCTCTAGTACATGCTTGACCTCCCGGTCTCCTTTACACTTACCCTCCATTGCCCATGATGCTAAAACTCTTACAGAAAGCCAGTCTGCTGGGGAGCAAAATGATCCTCATTTCCCCATTCTGGCCTCGTCAAACGTGGTTCCCGTACCTGTGGTCTCATCTGATTCATCCACCCTGCATTCTGGATCCCCTTCCGGATCTCATTACTCACCCTCTGGGTCTTCCAACCCCCAACCTGGTCAACCTCAATCTGACTGCTTGGTTGCTCCAGTTCCACTCCTGATAAGGACTCCCGGAATCTCCTCACCAGTCAAAGCCATCCTAGTAGCAGCACATAAACCTTCCACCAGAAGGGTCTATCGAAGTAAGTGGAAACGTTTCTCCATTTGGGTGGAGCACCATCACTTAGATCCTTTCACGGCGCCTCTTACGTCGGTTTTGGATTTTCTAGCTACCCTTTTTCATCAAGGGGCTAGCTGCTCTACAGTCAAGGTACAACTAGCAACGATTTCGCATTATCATGTAGGGCATGAATCGGGCCCTCTAATTACTTCCAAGCTTTGTAAAGCTTTCCTCAAGGGTACCTTCCTTCTCAGACCCCCGGTCAGGGAGGTAGTACCCCCATGGGATTTATCTTTGGATGTAATGGGATCCTATCTCGCCTACATTCACAACAGATGGGGTTCGGAGCCGATCCATCGGCTCCGACTCGGCAACTAATACACTAGCACGAAGTCTCTCATTGGCTGGGCTACTCCCTATCCCAGGATGCACTACACCTGCTTCCCCAGATCTCGTTTGCCGCTTAACAAGCTGGACGTGGTCTCGACTTGGCTGGAGCTAAGTGGTTCTTTTTACCTTATTGGTCCTTGACCTAGGGAATTTTTGTCTATATTAACCAAACAGCGGTTTTAACAGCAATTTCTAACTATTTCTAACTATTTCTTATTGTTGTTTGTTGAGTGCTTGTTTCCAAAAAAAAAAAAAAAAAAAAAATTGAATTTGTTCAGTCGGGTAAGGCCCGTTTAAGTTAGAGGGCCTTTGCCCTACCTTTGAGTGCTATTAGTTTTTTATTAACTTTTGGTTAGTTGTTTTTTGGGCAAAGCTCGTTTAAATTAGAGGGCTTTGGGCCGTTTAACTTTTTTTCAAATTGTTGTGAGGTAAACTTTCGCCAGTACTCGCGCCAGTGTGTCTCGCGCTTTTCAGTTGGCGCTTTTTTTGTGTATAGTGCTATACTTGTTGTGGTAGAGTAAGTTTTCCTTAAGAGTTTGTACTTGTTGTGGCCTGTATCATGTCTAAGGAACAAAAGTCAGGTTTTAAAAAATGCACTCGGTGCAAGTATAAAATGTCCATTACAGACAGTCATTCAGTATGTGTTTATTGTTTGGGGCCGAAACATCTGCAAGAGACTTGTAGCGTCTGTCATGCGTTCTCATCTAGAGTTCTTCAAGAACGCAAGAACAAATTAATATTGAAAGGGCTTATCAAACCTTCTTTTGAGGAAACCTTAGATCTGCCTGTTGCTTCCAAAAAGAAAAGATCGTCGGCCCCGACAAGTCCGCCGGACCCGACTTCTAAAAAGACAAAATTGACCTCTTCTTCCTCGGCTCCACTGACTTCGGGGCCGAGGGTCGAAGGGTCTGCCTCGATACCTCCTACCTCGGCTCCATTGCCTTCGGAGCCGCAAGTTGGAGTATCGAGAGGTGAATCACCTCCATCGGTTCCAATGGCTTCGGAGCCGGTGGAAGTGTGCAGCTCAGACTCTTCCCCTCGGCTCAAGAAGGCTCCTTCGGTGCCGATGGTGGTCCATGCTGTGGTGGAGTCAGCGCCGATAGCATTGGAGCCGTCTCGGAGGCGGTCCCCTTCTCTCTCGAGCCGAGAGGAAAGTCTTCTCGATTGTCTACCTCCTCTAAATCATCGAGACTTTCAGATTCGGACCTGGATAGGGTTTTACAGAGGCTATTCCAATCTCCAGTGTTTACAAAATTGGTCTCGGCTCCAGCACAGTTAGCTTCGAGCCGATCCCCTCCAACACATTCGATTCCTCCTCCAACCTCCTCGGAGCCGTTGGAGTCGGTGGTGGTGGAGCAAAGCGAGCCATACGGTCGAGCAGAGACCCTTCGAGGTCTCTCTGTTCCGACTGTGCTTCCTACCCTGTCCTCCGGTTCAGGGTTTGGTACTGCGACCTCTTCAGCCGGGCCCGAGGGGAACACTTTGGGATTGGGTGCTTCGGTGCCTAGTCTTCCTCTCGGAGCATCGGCTGCTGGAATTCCCAGTGCCATCGTGGCCTCTAGACCAGTGACCTCCTTGGATTCTGGGGGTCCGCCTTTGAGGCCATGAGGAGCGCTGGCCATGCCTTTGCCGGTTCAGCAAGATTCTACCTCACCGTCCCTAGATTTGGAGACTGGTGCCTCTGTTGTGTTGCAGCTCCCCGGCAGCAGGGCCCCAGGGCCTGAGGATACCCCCATCGTTCCCTTCCGGTGGTCCGTCCGAAACTGCTTCGGACGAACCCCACAGAAGAAATTGTGTAAGAGGAAGCACGTAGACTCCCAAGATGAGTCTGTTACATCGGATACTGACCTCGATGACGCAGAAGGGTCCTCCAAATCATCTTCGGATGATATCTCCTTCTCAGATATCTTGGAGATTCTGAGACAGAGAGGTGACTGGCAAGCCAAAACCCCTTCAGCTGAGGAGTCAGTCTTCCTCAAGGCCTTTGGGGCCCAGCCTTCCGCCTCCTGGGTGTCTCCGCCCTTCGATGAACTCCTTGATTTGGTTTCTCGAAAGGCGTGGGAACACCCTGATTCTGTGGAACCGGTGCCTGCGAGGCCCAATAAATTTTTGTCAGCCCCCCCCCAGAAGGAGTTTTTCACAAAGGATGTGCCTGTAGATGCTTTGGTGGTGGCTTCTGCCACACAGCAGGACGTGGCAGAGGCTTCGACGTCTGTTCATCCTCCTAATAAGGATTCTAGGAGTATGGATAGGTACGGGAAGCGTACCCTGTCTTCAGCGGCCTTTGCCTTACGGTCGCTGAACTACTTATGTCATTTTACGAGGCTCCAAAGGGATCTTCTCAAAGAGCTAAATGACTCTGTTGTTGGTAACCTACCTGAGGCGCTGGCCCCGACTGTTGGCGCACAGATGACTACCCTCTTTTCTATTGTTAACTCGTCCATGAGGCTCATTTCATATGCGGCAAGGCGAGTAGAGCAGCGGAACAGGCGTTGCCCTCAGGAGACAAGCCTGGTTACGCTTGTGTTCGCTCGCTGAGGCCTTCAAGTCTTCCTTCACGACGCCTTTGATGGGTCATCTTTGTTTGGACCCAAGGTGAAGGACACACTAACTCGGTGCGAGCAGGAGGGCAAGACTTTGACTGCCGTTGGGGCCCGATTTTCCGCTCCTTCTAGGCCTTACCCCAAGGCTCGAGAGGAGGGAAAATGTGGTTTAGAAAATCTCAGAAGTCTTTCCCTACTCCACCCAGTGATTCCCTCCGGAGGCAGGGGATTTTGGAAGACGCCGCCCAGAGGTGGCAGAGGCCCCATAACTCTGGAGACCGCGATTCCTTTCGTGGTTCTTCATACAACCAGCGCCCTGAGTTGTTGCCCGACTGTGCAACTCGAGCCAGTCGGGTCGTTTGGCGCACCCACAAGCTTGGGAATCCATAACAAGCGATCAGTGGGTGCTTCGATTATTACCGGAGGTTATATCATCCCTTCAACAAACCCCCTTTCTTTAAGGGAAATCCCGGACGTACCACCCAGTCAGCGGGATCAGGCAGCATTAGAGGTTTCAAAGCTGCTAGAAAAAGAGCCATCCAGCCTGTCCCCATCGACCAGATTGGATCAGGAACTTACTCAAGATTATTTTGGTACCAAAAGACAGGGGACTTCAGGCCCATTTTGGACCTCAGTTCATTGAATCGTTTCGTAAAGAAGTCCAAATTCGAATGGTCACTCTTCAATCTATTCTTCCTTTGCTGGAAAAGATGCATGGATGTGCTCTATAGATCTCCAGGGCTTACTATCACATTCCCATAGCTCAAGAGTCCAGGAGACATTTACGCTTCCGGAGTCAGTCATTTCCAATTCTGAGCACTGCCCTTTGGTCTCACCACAGCCCCAGGGTGTTCACCAAGTGTCTGGCAGTGGTAACTGCTCACCTGAGAAGTCTGGGATTCCAGGTGTTTCCTTATCTAGACGACTGGCTCCTTACTGCCACCTCCGAGCATCTACTACTCCAAGCGCTCAGAGCCACGTTCACCTTGGGCCGTTTCTTGGGGATCATGTTCAATTTGCAAAAATCTGTACTACAGCCATCTCAGCGTATTACTTTCATAGGCGCAGACTTAGACACAAAAGAATGCGCGCCTTTTTACCGGCAGCAAGAATTCAGGTCCTACAAGATCAAGTCAAATCCTGTCTTCCCTACTCAGAGCCCCGCCCATCGGATCCTACAACTGTTGGGCTCGATGGCGGCGACCATACTTTTAGTTCCCTTGGCCAGACTTCACATGCGAATTTTACAATGGCTACTGTCGGTTCAATGGTCTTATCAGGAACTTCCCTTGAACCACTTAATCATAATCACGGAAAGTTGCCGCCGAGATCTGCATTGGTGGCTTCTCCAATCAAATCTCGACCAGGGCGACCCTTTATACCTCAACGTCCCGTTGCCACTGTGACTACGGACGCCTCCCAGGTAGGGTGGGGGGGTCATTACCTGGACAGGTCAGTCCAAGGCACATGGCAGATCCAGGAGACGCATTTGCATATCAATGTCCTGGAGATGAGAGCGGTACTATTGGTACTCCAAGCTCTCCATCACGCTCTCCCACAAGGCCCAATTGCTATCCTATCCGACAACATGTCGGTGGTGTGGTACATAAACAAGCAAGGTGGAACCAGGTCTTACCCACTGTGCAGAGAAGCCATGAGACTTTGGCACTGGGCGGTAGCTACCAACCGCTTTCTAATGGCAACGCACATACCGGGGAAGTCCAATGTGATTGCGGACAGATTAAGCAGGACCATTCTTTTACCCCACGAGTGGTCCCTCAACCAGGGTATAGCTGCGAAAATCTTCGACAGATGGGGTTTTCCTTGCTGCGACCTGTTTGCCAGCCCTCACAATGCAAAATGCAGAGAGTTCTTCACACTGTTCCCTTCTCAGGGACAGATTCCCAGGGACGCTCTGACTCACGTTTGGCCCCCCAGTCTTCTCTACGCCTTCCCTCCATTCCCCCTCCTACCGAGGGTGATACAGAAGGCCATTTACGTGGAGAGCGAGATGATTTTGATTGCCCCGCACTGGCCTCGTCAAGTTTGGTTTCCTTTCCTACAGAGGCATGCGATAGAAGGTCCATGGTTTCTGGATCCGGTGCCAGACCTGTTGACTCATCAGTCAGGACGGCTTCATCCGTCTCTCAGGTCCCTGAAGTTGGCAGCATGGTTACTCCACTTCCATCCTTAGTCCGAGACAATGCTCTTTCGCCGGACGTGGTCCACATACTGTCTTCTTCTCATAAACCTTCCACCATCAAACTTTATTCCAGTAAATGGAAAAGGTTTGCCTTCTGGGCTCAAGAACGGGTATAGATCCTCTCACTGCACCAGTATCGGAGGTTCTGAATTTTCTGGCCTCCCTTTTCAGTCGGGCTCTTCAGTTTCTACCATTAAGGTTCAGCTAGCGGCGATCTCTAATTTCCATGCTTCATTTGAACCTTCTTTGATGTCTCACAAACTTTGTAAGGCTTTCCTTAAAGGGGCTTGGCTCCTTAGGCCTCCTTTATCTCATCCTGTCCCCTTGGGATTTGAATATGGTTCTTGCTGCCCTAACTGCCCGTCCTTTCAACCAGCTGCTACCTGTGATTTAAAATTTCTGTCTTGGAA
Source organism: Protopterus annectens (assembly GCF_019279795.1). NCBI lineage: Eukaryota > Metazoa > Chordata > Ceratodontiformes > Protopteridae > Protopterus > Protopterus annectens. The sequence continues at coordinate 1,829,416,388 of NC_056729.1, read as the reverse complement.
AACGGCCTTTTAGTAGCCATAACGTCTGCTAGGCGAGTTTCAGAACTTCAAGCTCTTTGTTCTGATCCTCCCTATTTGATTTTTCACAAGCATAGAGTTTCATTGAAATTAAACCCTGCATTCATACCAAAAGTGGCCTCCTCTTTCTGTATTCAACAAACTATAGAACTCCCTGTCTTTTTCCAGAATTCTCTAATAACGCAGAATATACTTTGCATCAATTGACGTACATAGACAACTGCGTTTTATTTGAATAGAACCGCTCAAACGCTGAAATCAAATCAATTGTTTGTTTCCTTTGCAGTGAACAAATTGGGTCAACCAGTAACAAAACCTCCATATCTAAATGGATTAAAGATTGTATCATTTTTATTTATTCACAGGCTAACAAAGACCTTCCCTTTCCAGTCAAGGCTCATTCCACCAGGGCAATGGCTACTTCCGTAGCTTTTCACTCCAAGTTATCAATAGATGATATTTGTGCTGCGGCAACCTGGACTTCTCCGCACACTTTCATTTCTCATTACAAATTGGATGTGGTTTCTCGAGGCAGAGCTTCCTTTGGTTCCACAGTTCTCAGGAGTGTGTTCCAATGAGCCACCCGGGATGTAGGTGCTAGGGACGCTGTCCCATCTGTTGTGAATGTAGGCGAGATAGGATCCCATTACATCTTTTAGTTATGTACTTACCATAACTTCGGATGTATGGGATCCATCTCGCCTACATTCATAAGTACCCACCCTCCTTCCCCCTTCCATTCAGATTTAGAGGAGCTGTAGTCCCCTTTTTCTTGGCGATCTTTCTTGAAGAACTTTAGTTGATTATAGTGACTACTAGTTTTTCTGTGTTTGCATGGATGTATGAAAGCGAACAAACAAGATCTGGGGAAGCAGGTGTAGTGCATCCTGGGATAGGGAGTAGCCCAGCCAATGAGAGACTTCGTGCTAGTGTATTAGTTGCCGAGTCGGAGCCGATGGATCGGCTCCGAACCCCATCTGTTGTGAATGTAGGCGAGATGGATCCCATACATCCGAAGTTATGGTAAGTACATAACTAAAAGTTCTTCAGGTCTTGACAAGCCCCCCTTTCGAGCCAGCGGCTACGGTTGATCTTAAATACTTCTCTTGGAAGACGGCCTTCTTGGTGGCCATTACTTCAGCTAAAAGTGTCTCTGAGCTTCAGGCTCTGTGTGTTAAACCGTCGTACTTAGCCTTCCATCAGGATAGAGTTTACCTCGGGATCAATCCGTCCTTTCTGCCTAAGGTATCTTCGGAAGCTAATATTAATCAATCTATTAATCTTCCCGTGTTCTTTCCCAATTACCAGAACAAAGGAGAGTACAAACTGCATTCCTTGGATGTGCACAGACAATTACGCTTTTATATTCATCGAACTGCTGGTCATAGGCAATCTGACCAGTTGTTTGTCTCCTTTGCCAAAACAAGTTTAGGCAAGTCAATTTCTAAAGTTACCCTGTCACGGTGGATAGCTATTTGTATCCTCTTGGCGTATCAGAGTGCGGGAAGGCCTGCACCTCAGGGAGTCCGAGCTCATTCTACTAGGGCCGTCGCTACTTCGGCGGCTTTTAAATCTAGGGTTCCCTTAGATGATATTTGTTCCGCAGCCACTTGGGCCTCATCTCATATCTTTATCAGCCATTACAAACTGGATGTTGTCTCCATTTGTAGGGCATCCCTTGGCTCTGCAGTGCTCCGGAATATTCTTCCATAAAGGCCACCCAGGATTCGGGTAGCTGGGGACTCTGTCCCAAAGGTTGCTGACAAATGAAGTTCCTACTTCAGATTAAGAAGTTATGTACTCACCATAACGTTCCATCTGAGTAGGTATCTTCATTTGTCTGCAACCATCCCCCCCCCCTCCTTCCCCATGACCTATAGGATTCTGTTTAGGATCTGTCTTAGATAAGCCCCTTCTGGGGCACAGTAACAATGGTTATATCGGGCAAACTTGATCTGAGGTCAGTCAGGGTTGGCAGGGGATTATGGGTAAAGGGAGGAGCTAGGAGCTCGGATCTATGCTGTGGTAGAAGTTGCCGGCTCGGATCCGAAATCTGATCCGTATCTCAAAGGTTGCAGACAAATGAAGATACCTACTCAGATGGAACGTTATGGTGAGTACATAACTTCTTATTAAAGATATCAGAAAAGGGCACTTCTGGTTTGAAGAAGTGCCAAAACTGCACAAATTGCCTTTGAGTGACATGCATTCTTTATGCCTTTATTGTTTGATCCCAGATCACCTTCAAGGAGACTGTCAAATATGTAAAAACTTTTATCAGTGTGCCATTGAAGACCAGAAAAATAAACTTATTTTGAAAGCCGTACATCCTTCTCTGAGTATTGATGAAGCTTAACTCTCCAAGTCATAATCTAAAGCACTTTCCACTATGTCTCCTAGACCTTCAGGGTCCTCAACTCCTTCATCCACTGAGCCACCAAAGAAAAATCATAAGTTGGATCGAAGGCTTCACTGATAAACTGAGTTATGTCACTAAATTTACTAGTGACAGTTTTAATTTAAATAAAATTATTGCCAGAAACTGGAATGTGTTGGTTACAGATCCTTTTACTAAGACCATAGTGGGCGAATTTCCCAGGTTTAGCTATAAGACCTCTCAGAGTTTGAAAGAAATTCTTTGTTTAGAACATACATTTTCAGACAATTCAATAAACCATGAAAAGTTGGGCACCTTTCCCTGTGGTAGCTGTTCTGTGTGTCCATATATATCCAAATGTATTGATTTTACACATCCAGAAGGTATTTTTACATTTGTTCCAAGGTTTTTTAGTAATTGTAATAGTAGTAACTTGACATATCTGGCTACATGTAATCAGTGTGACGTATTTTACGTCGGCTTGACTAAGAGACGGTTACGTGACAGGGTTTATAACCACTGCTACCATATCAGGAAAGAAAAAGAGTCCAGTGCATTAGCCAAACATATCATAGAATATAACAACCATAAGTTTTGTTTTAAAGTACTGGAGCTGTTACCTCAAAATCCCAGAATAGGAGACAATAATAATCAGTTAGCCATTAGAGAGTTAAAGTGGATTTTGACCTTAAAAGCACATATATTTCCTGGGATCAATCAGTCAGTATCTGTTAAACCTGTTTTAGATAATCGGAAAAAGTATTGATTAATAATTATAATTATTAATATGTGATATTTTATTACTTTTTAATAGTTGATTTAGTTAATGCTAGGTAAAAAGACATATCAGTTTTTTACACATTTTTAATATTTTCAAACCATATAATTGCAATGAAAGTCTCGACACTATGGCTTTTTTGACTGCAGATTAAGACTTTCATTGGGTTTTTTTGGATGAAGAGGATTTATAGGTCTCTTATGTTTCATAAAATTTTCATGAGCCAAACATGGTTTTACTCTGATTTATTTTTATCTGCAGTAGTCACATATATATATAGTTTTCAATATGGATGTGATCGATTAAAGTTAAACAATCAATCCTTTTATTTTTTATCTTTCATCTTTTATTTTTTAGTTTTAATTGCAGAAATTGTGTTTGTTATTGTATTTTTATTATTTCATATAGTCAATTAGGTGATCTTTTGTTTTACAGATTTTTAAAGAATAGGTAAATGTGAACTTGCTTACAGTTCATTTGTTGTTGTACATTTACATAGTTTTACTTCCTATACTCACATTCATTTATATTTTTATACCGTCTATCAGCGTTAGATGAAGCCACATGGGGATCGCAGCAATCATTTATATGTTCTTGGCTATAGAACATAGAACTAAAGATACCTGGCTTTATTATAATATGTCGGAATCCGTTGTTATAGTTGCCTTATTTTCTGCAACACTTTTAAGTGACCAGTTACTTATGAATTAGTTTTCCTGATAGCAGTTCCTTGGTTACTAAATGTATTTTTGTGATGTCATCGCAGTTCGGCATTGGTGAATTGGTGCGACACCTTTTGAGCACCACATGTGGGGAATTGATTTTCTTCTGCTGTATAGTGTTCGAAATAGAGAAATGTTTGTTTTGCGTTTCTCTTTGGTTTTGGTGCGTCTGGTCGAATAGGAATTAGCTGCATGAACAGTGACATCTTGATTTTAGATTTTTACATGCTGCTAATTGCAACCCAACAGAGATATATATCAGCGATGAAATCTCCGACGCTATACCACTTATTGTGTACACGAGTATCCATTAGTTATATGTTACAGATGTAAGCTACACTTTATGTAACGTTGAGTTATTGAATTTATTTGATATATTTACTTTTCCTGTTTTTGGTTTCCATGGAGCTCATTACAACTCCTCATAAAGAACACTAATCAACTAGGCTTAGCAGCTAATTGAATTACTTCAAATCTAAGATATAAGGGGCTGAACCATAGTATTAAAGCGATAAAATCTTATTTCCTATTGCTCAGATTTTATGAATATGGGAATTTGCTTTTTGAATTTATTAATGTGTGTAATATATTTGTTGATGTATATATGACTGATGTCCTTCATGGATGCATCTGCAGTCATAACAAGTGGGTTGTCCTGTCGTCAGGCAGCCCTGCAGTCGGCCGGATTCCAAAGTCCGGGTCCGGCTTCGGCTGATGTCGCACTCCACCCGACGTCATCTCTGTTGGTCTTCGGGTATAAAAACATCAGCCGACGCCATTTTCCTCTGTCTTTCTTGCCGCGTGGCGCCCGAAGCAGAAGCTGTTCGCAAGTGCCGGTCGGTCGGATCCAGAGATTACTTCTACCGAATACTACTTCGAAGACTTCTAAAGCTAAGTACCCCGTTGGGGACTCTTTCTTGCCTCAGCCGATGTCAGAAAAAGTTAACAATTGTTTAACCTGTGGGAAACAAATACCTCATAAAGATTTCCACTCTTACTGTCTGCCTTGTTTAGGCCCAGCCCACGACGTAGCAGCCTGTTCGGCCTGTGCCTCTTTCAACCGACGAACGCTTAGGCGTCGGTCGGAGTTTGCAGAACAGTTTTTTGGTTTTGATTTTGCGTACATTATGCCGTCGGATCCGCCGACTACCCCGAAAAAACGCAAAGAAAAAGACCGAGACTCGCGGTCCGCGGTTTCGCCGAAACCACGGTGAAGCAAATCATGAGTGTCTCGGTTTCGGCGAAACCGAGAAAACTGCTCAAAGTACAGCTGAACCTATTCTTACAACTGAGGCCCCTGCTACAACTCTTGAATCGACCTCAGAAATTTTACCCACTACGGTGGTTGACTTATCAGACACCATCCCTTGGATGTCTCTACCCCAGCACGTGGTGCTGCTAGGCCTCCAGCTGCCATGTCCATTAAGGCCTTCGCCAGGGCTAAAGCAGCCAAGACTACTAAAACAGTGCCTGTTAAACCCCCACATCCAGGCCCTCTTCTAGTTCTCAAATGCTTTCTTTGGCAGAAGATTTAATTTCTTTAATTAGAGGATCTCAATCTCACCCAGACAGGGCCTCTCAGCCCCAGAGAAGAGACCTAGGGCAGAGCCCCTGAGCCAGTGTCTTCTGATGATTCTGCTGATGAATCAGACATAACTGACCAGCCTGAGGCTCCCTTCTCCAATTTTGAAGATTCTGATGCTGAAGAATCCATCCCAGCTGCTTCCCCACCAGAAGAATTCTCCTTTGGGGAAACCTTGCATGCCATGCGAGAACAGTTCCAATGGCAGCAACAGGATTTTTCAGACTCCAGAAAAGACTTAGGACCTTTCTGCACCTCCCACAGCACAGGCCCTTAGCTATACCTCCTGTTCTCCCTGTGGTGGATGATGCTTTCAATGATGTTTGCTCCGCTCCAGATTCTTTACCCCCAGCCCCTGCCAAACCAGACAGATTTTACAGGGTGCCAGATACTCATCACCACCTTTACAAGGCCCCACTTGCAGACCCAGAAACTATATCCCAGGGTCCCAAGGCAGTAGCCGACCACAGCTAAAAACCCTATTCCTTCTGAAAGGGAAGCAAGGTCACTAGACAGATGGGGTAAAAAGGTCTACACTTCAGCTACTCTCTCAGCTAGAGCTTTAAACTGTCAGTTTCACATGATACAATACCAAGAGTTTATGCTTGATCAGTTAACTAAAAAACTAAGCACTGATGAATCTCTTGATAAGAAATATGTATTAGAAATGGTAAATAACATACAACAGGTTAGCAACCATTCCTTAAAATGTGGCTATGATGCACTGGAGGCTTCATTTAGATCAGCCATGACAGGCACAGTGATAAGAAGGCATGCATGGCTAAAGGAACAAGCTTTACCGGATCATGTTAAAGCTAAGTTGCTAGATGCTCCTATGGACAAGACAAGTTTGTTTGGTACACCTGCCCAGCAGGTCATGAAGAAAATGGAAGAAAAGGCAAAATCTGTTCAAACTGTTAAAGATTTCCTGCAGGTTCAACCCCCAAGGTTTAGCAGGAACTGGCCTGCCAAAAATTGGTCCTTTCCTGACTCCACAAAATTTCAAAGTGGCAGGAATAGACGTTCCAGAGGCAGAAACCAATCCAGAGGAGGTGCCTACAGAGGACGACAGTGGCAAGGTAACAACAGAGGCACAGACACAGCCACTGCCACTACATCAGCACAACCACAGTGACTTAATCCTAAATCCGCCTACCAGGGAACAAATAGCAGCTCCTCTAGGCGGAAAGTTAACCTTATTTTCAAAGAACGGGCACTACATAACAAAAGACAAGTGGATTTTACAAACCATAGATCAAGGTTACCGGTTTCACTTCCACACTTTACCAGTCAAAAGAGGAATGCCAAATCTACCTCCAAATCAAAAACAGAGGCTCTACGCCAGATAATGGAGTTAGCAAACATGAGAGCTGTGGAAAGAGTGCCAACAGCAGAACAAGGAAAGGGTTCTACTCCAGACTATTCCTAGTTCCAAGAAAGGAAAAAAGTTGGAGACCAATTCTCGACCTGTCCACCTTAAATACATACATCATTGTCCCAAAATTCAAAATGCTGACCCTACAGCAACTTCTTCCCATGCTGGGCAAGGAGTCTTGGCTGGTAACTCTAGATCTCAAGGAGGCATACCTGCACGTCCCCATTCGACCAATCTGCAGAAGATACCTCAGATTTCTTGCAGGATCAGAGCACTATCAATTCTCAGCATTGCCCTTTGGCTTATCTACTGCGCCCAGAGTATTCACAAAATGCCTGGCATCAGTAATCGCCCATTGCAGACTACAGGGAATTCAAATTTACCCATACCTGGACGACTGCCTGCTACAAGGGGACAACAAAAGCAAGCTGACAACAGATTTACAAAGGGTCATTTACTTGCTACAAGGACTGGGATACACAGTCAATCTTCAAAAGTCAAGGCTGATAACCATCCCAAACAAGGACATTCTTGGGCGCGGAATTGGACACAGTACAACAAATGGCATTCCTGACTACAGAAAAACAAAAAGAACTTCCTCTTTACTTCTTGGCACTAACAAAACTGAACAAGTTAACAGCAAGAAAAGTTCTGCAGGCCTTGGGCTTCATGGCATCATGCATAATCTTGGTCCCATTTGCCAGACTACATATGAGGAAACTACAGTGGTACCTAAAGAATTTATGGTCCCAACACAGACACAGTCTAGAAACAGAAATCCCACTAATTCCATGCTTAAAACAGGAGTTCCTATGGTGGGCTCAGGCATGCCAGTCAAACCCAGGCCTACCCTTTCGCAGATGTCAACCAAGCCAGACCATCACAACAGACGCTTCAGACCTAGGATGGGGGCCCACATGCTGGACAAATGCGTGCAAGGATTGTGGACACAGGATCAACTTCACCTGCACATCAATCTAAAAGAAATGCTGGCAGTAAAACTGGCAATCCAAAACTTCAAACCATTTCTCAAAGAGGGCCAGTTGATGATAAGGACAGACAACACCACAGTCATGTGGTACATCAACAAACAGGGAGGCACTCATTCATACCCCCTATGCAGAATGACCTTGGAGCTGTGGACCCTGGCACTCAGCTACAACATTCTGTTACAGGCAATATTTGTACCGGGGAAAGACAATACTCTAGCAGACATATTAAGCAGAACCACTTCGGATGCCCACGAATGGAAGCTGCACCCGGACATCTTCAAGACCATCTCGAAGAAATGGGGAATGCCACAGATAGACCTATTCGCATCACCTCTCAATCACCAACTCAAACAATTCTGCACAAGGACATTCCACCCACTAGCATGGAAAGTGGACTCACTCTCCTTCAACTGGAAAGGCCTAACAGCATATGCATTCCCACCTCTTCCTTTGATACACAAGGTACTACTAAAAATCAAGGAAGAACGTCCAAGGATAATCCTGATAGCTCCAAACTGGCCAAGACAACACTGGTACCCACTACTGAAGAGCATGTCTCGGAACAATATGTGGCCAATACCCCTGATGCCTTTGATGTTAACTCAGAACAAGTACAGCATCATACATCCAAACCTAAACACGCTGCAACTGACTGCATGGAACATCACATAGCAGCAGCTAATCCAGAACTTTCCCAAAGAGTTAAAGACATTATTCTTGAAGCACGCAGACCTTCAACAAGAAGGAACTATGCTGGAAAATGGAAAAGGTTTGTCATTTGGAGTACGGAAAGAGGAAAAGATGTGTCAAACATAGATATACCTAACATTCTGGAGTATCTGGCCGAACTTCTTCATTCAGGCCTGTCCTACTCCTCCATCAAGATACATGCATCAGCTATTTCAGCAGAATACAGCTTTGATCCACCTGTTTTTTCGCACCCTTTGCTCAGGCAGTTCCTCAGAGGAATCAAAAATGTAAAACCTCCAAGGAAACCACCACTACCAGCTTGGGATTTAAACTTTGTGCTAGAAAAGTTGACACTTTCACCCTTTGAACCAGCAGCAACAGCAGACCTACAACACCTGTCATGGAAAACTGCTTTCCTACTGGCAATTACTTCAGCAAGGAGGGTTTCAGAACTACAGGCCTTAATGGCAGTGCAACCCTTCCTAATCTTCCACCAAGATAGAGTGTCCATGAGGACTAATCCTACATTTATGCCCAAGGTGGTATCCAGAGTATCTTTAAACCAGGCAATCCACCTACCTACCTTCTTTCCCAACCCACAAAACAGAGGGGAAAGAATACTGCATACCTTGGATGTACATAGACAGCTACGCTACTACTTGGACAGAACAAAAATAGCAGAAAGACTGACCAACTTTTGTAGCCTATGCAACAGGAAGGGAAGGAAAAGCTATTTCCAAACAGACAATCTCCAAATGGATAGGAAATTGCATACGATACTGTTACTCCTTCCATGGAAAACCAATTCCACAGAACATAAGACCTCATTCTACAAGGGCAACAGCCACTACCACAGCCTTCTTACGAGGAGTGGCAACCAAAGACATTATTGAGGCGGCTACTTGGACCTCCGTGCATACATTTGCCAAGCATTATAATTTGCCTCTATATTCCAGATCCCGAGCAGGGTTTGCCACTGCTGTACTGCAAGGGATCCTAAACACACCATAATCTACTTTTATCCTCCTCCCCTAGTTGGCTATGGTATTCTACCCACTTGTTATGACTGCAGATGCATCCATGAAGGACATAGTACAGTTTTGTACCTACCATAAATGTAGATGTCCGAACTGGATAGCATCTGCAGTCAGGATTACCCTCCCTCCTTCCCCTCTGTGGTACTCCTAGGGTGTTTACCCTCCTAATTGCTAGCTGTTGGGGGGGGGAGTCTTTTATGGTGTATTTGTTTGTATATATGTACATATATGCTTATTGTTGTGTTTACCTCTATCTATTTGGAAACATTGGCATCTATCCAAAATTTTTAGCCTGCAAGAGGGCTACTGGCATCTGGGGCAAGAAACACTGAGGAAAATGGCGTCGGCTGATGTTTTTATACCCGAAGACCAACAGAGATGACGTCGGGTGGAGTGCGACATCAGCCGAAGCCGGACCCGGACTTTGGAATCCGGCCGACTGCAGGGCTGCCTGACGACAGGACAACCCACTTGTTATGACTGCAGATGCTATCCAGTTCGGACATCTACATTTATGGTAGGTACAAAACTGTACTTTCAATTATTAGGCAATATAAAGGCAGATAGTGTTAGTACATCCCGACTGGAATTTGATGAGTTATAATTCAGCAGTAGCAGTCTGTTAATATGGTTCATAGCGATTTAGCGCTACAATGTTATTGCTTTATTTTAATCATGTACTATTTATCTAACACAATGTACCTGTAGATTTTTTGATAAGCCAGTAGTTGAATGGAATTTTAGACTTATAGTTTATCTTTTAGATACTGGTCATTGCCGATTTAACTACAACATTAACTAATTTAATTATTGGTTAATTGCTGCCTGGATTTCTGATTTTCGCGCCCAAAGGCTTTGTATAAAAACAGTTCATTTTTTCTATGTTATTTACACCTGATGAAGCGTAGTACATCTACGTGAAAGCGCTTGTGTGTTTTTATGGAAAAATAAAGGACGTTTTTTACTTGGCTTTTCCGTGTGGTGACTCCAGTTTGGATCTGTTATTGCTTCTTATTAAAGATATCAGAAAAGGGCACTTCTGGTTTGAAGAAGTGCCAAAACTGCACAAATTGCCTTTGAGTGGCATGCATTCTTTATGCCTTTATTGTTTGATCCCAGATCACCTTCAAGGAGACTGTCAAATATGTAAAAACTTTTATCAGTGTGCCATTGAAGACCAGAAAAATAAACTTATTTTGAAAGCCGTACATCCTTCTCTGAGTATTGATGAAGCTTAACTCTCCAAGTCATAATCTAAAGCACTTTCCACTATGTCTCCTAGACCTTCAGGGTCCTCAACTCCTTCATCCACTGAGCCACCAAAGAAAAATCATAAGTTGGATCGAAGGCTACCTGTTACATCAGTGTCTAATCCAACAACGGCTTCCTGGGATCCAAGATCTTCAGATCAGAGGCCCTTACGAAGAATTAGATACTCACCCAGCGTTGATCTGGTACCTTGCAAAATACCTTCTCCTTGTATGGAATGTCGACACTCTCAAGTCCCCATCCTAAGCTCCTGTCATTCTTCCAGAAGTGTGACCGAAGCTGATGTGGACAGAATGATGATGAGATTTCTCACGGCGAGGATGCAGATAGTTCTCCCGACTCCTACACCTTCAGGTCAGGAAGCCCTAATTTGCAATACTGCACCTCTCTCGACTCCTCCTTCAGTCCTTCCTTCCATCCAGTTCAGATCCCCTGGATCAGAGTATGCCTGGACCATCTGGATCAGATCTGAAGATATTTGTATCTTCAGCTCCGAGGAAGTCTGTGAGTTCTCTGGCCCATATGGTTTTGGAGCCAGATGACTCTGAGCTATAGTGTCAGATCCAAGGTGTTAGAGTCGACTCTGAAGTTGTCAGAGCCGTCTCTTCTCCCCCCCCCCCCCCCCGCCCGGAACCTCAGCACTGGACAGCTTTGCTCTGGCCTCCGCTTTGGATAGATTGCTCTTGGGGTACACAGAGCCAATGGGGTGGAAGTGTGGCTTCTCGACTCCATCGGCTGCTTTCTCCCCAGGGCTTTCTGCCTTTGAGGTGGTGGAGAGAGAGTTCTGTGCTTCAGCAAGATGGATGCCCCCCCCCCCCTGATACATCTGCTCCTTGAGCCACATCAGTCTATGCCACAGGGACAGCCAGCTCAAATTCTGCAGGCTACCCAGCAGGATGTTATAATCTCTTCCAACTCTTCACTGTAGCATCCCACCAAGGAAGTCCCTAGGAAGAGGAGGTGCAAGAGGAGACACTTGGATGCCCCTTAGGAGTCCATCAACAAAGATACTGATTTTGATGAAGGGGAAAGGTTCCCCGGGATACTGATTTAGATGGAGAGGGCTTCCCAAGATCACCGCCCAAAGACTCTTTATTTGTAGGCATCCTTGAAATCGTTAACCAAGAGGGGTGGTTGGTCCTCTTATAACCCTACTCCAGAGGAATTGGTATTCCTGGAGGCCTTTGGAGCTGATCCTTCTACTTCTTGGGTTACTCTGCCCACCTATGAGCTCATTGACTTGATCTCTAGGTGGGCGTAGAAGGAGCCTGAATCAGTTGAGCCAATCCCAAATGACCAGATCCGAGGCTCCACCTGTAGGTATGGAGTTCTGGAGAAAGGGCGTGCTCTTAGATGCTGTTGTCATGGCAGCAGCCACCAAAAAACTATCTGAGCAGAGTTCCTCTTCCCATCCCCCTAACAGGGGAGTCTAGGGCATTGAACAGATTTGGGAAGCGTGTATGTTTCAGCGACCTTTGCCCTAAGGTTGCTGAACTACCTGGCACACTTTACAAGATTACAAAGGAACTATCACCTTCCCTTTCTGGGAACACTGCTGCCAAGACCCAGACTTCTGTGGGTCCCCTACAGTCTGTTTCTAATTCGTCCATGAGGCTTCTCTCACATGCAGCTGAATGTATCTCAAGGGCAGTGGGTTCAGGCATTTCCATCAGGAGGCATGCCTGGTGCACTTATTATTTAGGGCAGTGGGTTCAGGTATTTCCATCAGGAGGCATGCCTGGGTGCACTTATTATTTAGGGCAGTGGGTTCAGGCATTTCCATCAGGAGGCATGCCTGGGTGCCCTTATTATTTAGGGCAGTGGGTTCAGGCATTTCCATCAGGAGGCATGCCTGGGTGCACTTATTATTTAGGGCAGTGGGTTCAGGCATTTCCATCAGGAGGCATGCCTGGGTGCCCTTATTATTTAGGGCAGTGGGTTCAGGCATTTCCATCAGGAGGCGTGCCTGGGTGCACTTATTATTTAGGGCAGTGGGTTCAGGCATTTCCATCAGGAGGCATACCTGGTGCACTTATTATTTAGGGCAGTGGGTTCAGGTATTTCCATCAGGAGGCATGCCTGGGTGCACTTATTATTTAGGGCAGTGGGTTCAGGTATTTCCATCAGGAGGCATGCCTGGGTGCACTTATTATTTAGGGCAGTGGGTTCAGACATTTCCATCAGGAGGCATACCTGGTGCACTTATTATTTAGGGCAGTGGGTTCAGGCATTTCCATCAGGAGGCATGCCTGGGTGCACTTATTATTTAGGGCAGTGGGTTCAGGCATTTCCATCAGGAGGCATGCCTGGGTGCACTTATTATTTAGGGCAGTGGGTTCAGGCATTTCCATCAGGAGGCATGCCTGGGTGCACTTATTATTTAGGGCAGTGGGTTCAGGCATTTCCATCAGGAGGCATGCCTGGGTGCACTTATTATTTAGGGCAGTGGGTTCAGACATTTCCATCAGGAGGCATACCTGGTGCACTTATTATTTAGGGCAGTGGGTTCAGGCATTTCCATCAGGAGGCATGCTTGGGTGCCCTTATTATTTAGGGCAGTGGGTTCAGGTATTTCCATCGGGAGGCATGCCTGGGTGCCCTTATTATTTAGGGCAGTGGGTTCAGGCATTTCCATCAGGAGGCATGCCTGAGTGCACTTATTATTTAGGGCAGTGGGTTCAGGCATTTCCATCAGGAGGCATGCCTGGGTGCACTTATTATTTAGGGCAGTGGGTTCAGGCATTTCCATCAGGAGGCATGCCTGGGTGCACTTATTATTTAGGGCAGTGGGTTCAGGCATTTCCATCATGAGGCATGCCTGGGTGCACTTATTATTTAGGGCAGTGGGTTCAGGCATTTCCATTAGGAGGCATGCCTGGGTGCACGTATTATTTAGGGCAGTGGGTTCAGGCATTTCCATCAGGAGGCATGCCTGGGTGCACTTATTATTTAGGGCAGTGGGTTCAGGCATTTCCATCAGGAGGCATGCCTGGGTGCACTTATTATTTAGGGCAGTGGGTTCTGGCATTTCCATCAGGAGGTGTGCCTGGGTGCACTTATTATTTAGGGCAGTGGGTTCTGGCATTTCCATCAGGAGGCGTGCCTGGGTGCACTTATTATTTAGGGCAATGGGTTCTGGCATTTCCATCAGGAGGCATGCCTGGTGCACTTATTATTTTGCGGACTCCTTCATGTCCTCGTTTGCACCTTCCCTTTGATGGCAGTTTGTTGTTTGGCCCTAAAGTTGAAGACACAATCTCCAGATCTGACAAAGTTGGAAAGATGCTGTCTGCAGTGGAGGTATATTTTTCGACTCCGATGCTTTTCTAGGAATCAACAAGGTGTTCAGAAATGTTCTTTCAGAAAGTCGTAGGGTCCTTTCCAAGAAACACATGGAGATCATTCCCCCAAGGGCGGAGGGTAGAACTCTAATGGATGATGACACCCACATGGCAGAGGAGGTTCGCAGAACCAGGGGTCCAGATAGAGTCCGGAACTTAGTCAAGATTCTTTAGTGTCAAAGGAAACAGGGGACTGAAGACCAGTTTTGGATCTCAGTGACTTTAAGAAATCAGTTTGGAGCGCACAGTTTTGGATGGTCACAGTTCCATCCATCCTGCTCTTTTTGGGCAAGGGTGACTGGATGAGCTTGATGGTTCAGATGCTGAAGGTCTATCACATAAAAATGAACAGACAGTCCTGAAGGTATTTGTTTCCAGCAGGGAATCCGTGACTACCAGTTCAGAGCACTGCCCTTGGCCTCACCACATCCCCAGGGTGTTCACCAAATGCATGGCAGTGGTAGCAACTCACTTGAGACTACAGGAATTCCAAGTATTTCCATGCTTAAATGACTGGCTTGTTACTGCCCCGACCAGGGATCTACTAATAAGAGCAAGAGATCAGGTACTCCAGACTTGCCCCCATCTGGGGGTAACATAAATTACAAGGTCTCACTTACAGCCATCTCCAACATTGGAATTCATAGCAGTTTTCAACACGTTATCAGTGACACCCTCTCTTTCTTTCTCAAGAGTACAGACCATCAGATTCCAGGTCAGGAAAATAATTCACAATACCAGAATTCCAGCCCTGTTGATTCTTTAAGCTTTGGGGTCAGTGTCAGCTGCAATAATTTTAGTTCCTCTAACAAGATTTCATTAATTATTCAGTGAATGCTAGCATCACAATGGTAGATTTATCAATGCATGTCAGTCAAAATAAGAATCACTCGGGCATGCTAGTGGTAGATTTGATCAGAGCAGGTTCTAATAGGCCGTCCTTTCATTCTCCCTCAGTCCAAAACTGTAGTGACCATGGACTCTTCCCAGATTGGGTGGGTGGAGGGGCACTTACCTGAGGAAAACAGTCCAAGGCACTTGGTCCGCTGAAGAGGCCAATAAGCATACCAGTGTCCTGGAAGTGAGAGGGGTGATGTTAGCGTTGCAGGCCTTCCAAGCCTCTCTCCCGTTTGGGACAGTTGTGATTCAGCCAGACATCATGTCAGTAGTTTGGTATGTCAGTAAACAAGGGGAAGCCAGGTGTTACACCCCGTTTGGGACCGTTGTGATTCAGCCAGACATCATGTCAGTAGTTTGGTATGTCAGTAAACCAGGGGAAGCCAGGTGTTACACCCCGTTTGGGACAGTTGTGATTCAGCCAGACATCATGTCAGTAGTTTGGTATGTCGGTAAACCAGGGGAAGCCAGGTGTTACACGTGTCGAGAAGCTGTGTGGTAATGGGCAGCATCTTTCAACCCCTTTCTGATAGCGATGCACATTCCATGCAAGTCCAGAGTGATAGCAGGCAGGTCCATTCTTCTACCTCACTTGTGGTCTCTCGGCAAAAGTTATTTTCTATCAATGGGGCCAACCTTGCTGAGATCCTTTTGCATCTCTGTAAACAAGTGGAGGAGCTTCTTTGTCCTGACCCCCCCCCCTCCCAACCAGGTGAATCACCAAGCGATGTTCTACTTCACAGTTGGCCCTCCAGTCTCCTCTATGCCTACCCCAACTCCCCCGATTCCCAGATTTCTGCAGAAAGTTGCCCAGTTGAAGGGCAAAGTCATTTGCACCTTACTGGCCTTGCCAGATTCTTTCCCTTTCCTTTGGCCTCATCTAGTTCCCCCACCTTGGATACTGGATGCAATTCCAGACTTCCTTTTTCACCCGACAGGCCTGACTCTTCCGGATACTCAAACCTCAAGCTAACAGAGTGGTTTCTCCAATTCCTTTAATAGCCAAACATCCGATCCTCCATTTCCCTGTCCGTCATATACTTTTGTCTTGGTATAAGGGTTCTACAAGAAAACTTTACAGAAGTAAATGGAAAAAGGTTGTTTTTCGGGCACATCAGAAACACTTTGACCCCTTCTCAGCTCCTATACAAAGTGTTCTTGAATTTTTGGCAAAAATCTTTAATGAGGGAGCCAGCTTTTCATCACAGTTGATTTAGCAGCACATTTAGCAGTAATCTCTAATTTTCATATTGGATTTGAGAATTCTTATTTGGCTTCATCTAAGCTTTGTAAAGCTTTTTTTGAGAGACACTGTCCTGCTGAGACCTCCCTATAAAGGTCATACTCCACCATGCAGCCCGTAATTCATCCCCCCTTTGAATCAGCAACAAAATATGACCATAAATTCCTGACCTGGACGTTACCTTTCTAGTGGACATTACCTCTGGTAGAAGCATTTCAGAACTTCAAGCATTGTCCTCGAAACCTTCCTACTTCATTTTTCATAGGGATAGAGTAACATTACTACTTTCCTTCCCAAGTTGGTGTCAGAATCCAATATCAACATGTCCATTAACCTGCCAGTCTTCCATCTTGAATTTGCAAACAAAGGTGAATATATGTTGTATTTACTGGATGTTCGCAGACAAAGTCTAGATGACAGGTCTCTGTAATGTAACCACTTTGTTTGGAGTGTTCTCTGATATAAAACTGGTCATGGATAACCATGTATGTCTGGGTGCGGGGGACGGGACATATCTGTGTAATGCAAATACTTTGGACTGTTTGATATAAAACTGGACATGGGTCACAGAGCAAGATGATTTGCAGTTATTTCAGTAAAAGAGAAATATGCCAAATTTCTTTGATTGTGTTGAAGGTAATCTGTATACACGGTCAGCCCTTGACACAGATTCCCCTTCCCCTTTTTAAGGACATGCACAGACTGGCAGTTGGAGCAGAGTGCTAAGTCAGTAAGCGGTCTGAGTTGCATCCTGTGATGTAGGGTTTTATTCCCTGATTGCCTACTGTGTGAACTTGAGCAGGTCACTTAACAAGACAGTGCTTTGGGAGAACTGGGAATCTGGGCTAGGCTCCTTAATGGTCTCCTGGAGGCTGCATGCCTATTAATTATCTATGAATCTAAACAATGCAGTGTATGTCTGGGTGAAGACCACTTGACTGCAGACTCTTTTTACGAAAATTTAATACCAGGACAATTCTGGAGAGAAAGAACAAGCTGATCTTATCACCAAACACAAAGATGACAACAGAGTAAAAACATGTGAAGAGAATGCATGAGGAAAATTGAGCTGAGGTTTCAGACTCGTCCTCTTCTGCAGAGTCCTCACTTGAACCTGAACCTAGATCTGGACAAGTTCCTAGAGCAGATCAATCTGAACATTTGACAGTGATTGCTTCTGTGGTGCTAATGGATTCCTCCACTACATGGATGACACATTTGGAGTTGTCCATGCTGGTGGAATTATCCGGACACTTGGACATCTAATATTGTTTGGGATAAAATGATGGCCTCAATCAAGGCCCAGGTGGAGCTTGGTGTCCTCTTTGCTGTACATCTGTAGGGTGACCAAAGAAACTTCTATTCCCTCCATGATTAGTACTCCTATCCTGGATCCAATTCCGGCACTAGGAGTTTCAGAGCTGATCTTTGATACCATGTTAGTTCCTTAATCAGCTGTGGAAACCTTTCCTTTGGCAGCAGTTACCTTGACACCAAAATCCTTGTTGCTGCAAATCATCCTCGGGCTTAGTGTCAATGCGCAGGTACCAAGAATGGAGCATGCCTTTTCGGCAGTATTTACAGGGTCTCTACAGTTCTCATTGGCTTGATGTTGTGCCCTGGCCTCCCCCACATGAAGTCTGTGCCATTTGGACAATATCGACCTTTTTGCCAATGCAACCACTGGCCCTGACTGTTAATGGCCTCAGCACAGGTAATTGAGGCTAGGCCATCGTAACCAAAGACGCCCTCCGGTTTGCAGAAGGCACCTACTTGTTCAACTCCAGCCCTTCATACCATACAGTCTGAACTTGGAGCCAGTTCCTGTTGCTCCTGAAGGACCATGTACTGAAAAGACTCTACCCCTTCCCAAACCTTATCTTTAGATACCCCTCAAAAAAGAAACTGGAGTTAAACACATTTCCACTCCAGCTACTCCTGTTTCAAGAAATCCTCATCAAGAGAGGCAGAAATTTTCTTAAACTGTTTAAAGTACTGTAAGCTGTTAGGCCCCCTCGGTTTGTTTCCTCCTCTTCTCCCTCTACACATCTTAAAAGGAAGAGAGAGATGTCCCCTGAAAATGATTCTTCCAGAATCTGCCCACTTCAGTTCTTTTGAGATTCCTTCTCCTTCCAAGATGTGAATCTAAACCTGTAAGTTTCCCCTTTCAAGATGTGAATCTGAACCTGAAAGTAGTATGTCCTCTCACTGCCCTCAGGAGAAACTGTGTATGTTCTCTCACTCTCCTCTAGAGGAACTTTGCTGTGGGGAACCATACAAAAATGGATGCAGCATTTTAATTTTGAGGGCAAATAAATCCTAAAAATAAATCTCTCAAAAGAGATATTGCAGTCTTCTCTGTTTAGATGTTCCAGAACCTTCTCCTGTTCCTCCAGTTCTTGAGGCCGTAGAACATCTTTCCTTGCTGTTGCTTTACTTCCTGAATCACAGCCTCCAGCAGCCAGAAAGAAGTCTGTAGCTCAGATAAACACTTGTACAAAACATGTGCAATACCAGACCATGCTGCACCCAGAAAGAAGTCTGTGGCTCAGATAAACACGTGTACAAAACATGCACAATATCAGACCATGCTGCACACAGAAAGAAGTGCATGGCTCAGATAAACACTTGTACAAAAAGTATGCTATATCATATCATGCTGCTGTTTCCACAGGTGCTCATAAGCCCTCAAAGCTTATCTCTTCTTTCAGTGCTTTAACCAATGATATGGATAGATACTAGAAAAACATTTATCCTGTACCTTGGCTTTTCGTGTTGTGAACTGTGAAATTTGTTCCAAGATATTTCCTATTTTTGACAGCATGTACAAGTGTATGCTAGTTACATGTATGGAGTTGTAACAAAAGTATCATGACAGAGTAAGTGCTGCTGCCATCTCACCTAACCGGGCAGTTACAGCATTTGGGTCTGTAACAAAAGTATCATAACCCAGAGTAAGTGCTGCTGCCATCTCGCCTAACCTGGTCAGTTACACATGTGGGTCTGTAACAAAAGTATCATGACCCAGAGTAAGAGCTGCTGCCATATCACCTAACCTGGTCAGTTACACATGTGGGTAGAAGCCCTTAAGCATTGACCATTAAGTATGTTAGAAAAAAATGTGTGGAGAATGCATGCTGAACGATGCAGAAGCCCCATTCCTCCAACAAGATTTCCTGTATAGTTGCGTCCCTAAAGTACCATCAGAATTCTTAGAAATGGTGACATCCAAAAAATCAATAGAAATAGAAGAACAATTAACAGTAAACCTGAGGAAATCTGAGGTATTTTCAAGATGCCTAACAAAAGTCTGAAAGTTGCCTCGCATCACCTTCCAATAGGAAAAAAATGTCATCCACAAACCTGGCATAGTAGTTTACATGATGGCTAAATATATTACTGCTATGTACGTTCTCATTCTCCCTCTGTGCCGTAACCAAATTAGCATAGCTATTGGCACAGGGGGTGCCAATAGCCACACCTAGTAGTTGGAGGTAGTGCTGGTTCTCAAACAAAAGCACATTATTACTTAGAATTAAATCTAATAAAGTACAGTCAGTCACCATGCCATGTGTGAAATGATCATGGTAGGAAAGAAAAGGTCTCACAGCATTCACTCCTGCCTGATTGGGGAATAACAGTAAAGAGTGTTTTAACATCCATAGTTGCAAGCAAAACATCAGCCAAAGAAAGGGAAGCATTAGCTACAGAGATATATAAAAATGTTCAGTATCCTTCAATATTGCAGGAGATTCAGCAAGTACTGATTTGAGCTGCATTTCAACAAATTTAGATAAAGGTTCAGTTAACCAATCACATCTCAAAACAATAGGACACCGTGGAGGATTAAGGTTGTCTTTATGGATCTTAGGCAATCCATGGATAACAGGAACAGAAGGATATTAAATAGTCAAAAACTCGTATATGTCTTGGTGTATTAAACCACACGAGAAGGTCGAAAAGGTCATTCTTAACACTACTAATGCATTTGTCCACCTCTCTCCCAGAAATCTTACTGTAAGTAGAGCAGTCATCTAACACACCTGACATGCCTGTTAGGTAACCAGTTCTATTAAGTACCACAACGGCAATTCCCTTGTCCGCCGGTCTGATACTAATAGACTCTTCAGCCTGCAATTGTAGAACAGTTGTTTCCTCAGGGCTTAAATTACAGAAATGATGTTTGACATTGTCAGAAAATTCAAAAATGTCCTTTTCACATAAGTTCAAAAAGGATTCCACGGATGCAGTGATGGGGGGGGGGGCAGAAAGTACTCTGTTTACATAGAATATTGCCAGAAACCGGCATGCTCCATGTTCAAAATATTTCAAGCATGATTTTATGAGCAGTGTAATATCAACAGTGATATCCATAATGTTAGACTTACTGTTGGGAACAAAGCTCAGGCTTCGGTTGAGGACCGCTAGTTGTATAGAATTTAATGAAAAATTAGATAAATTGTAAACTAGTCCTTGTTCGGACAAGGTATGAAGGTTTCTCTTCTCGGGGAATGCTTGTCCCTGGAGGCCTTCCTCTTTCTCCTGTCCCACGACAACGATCACCCTCTTTTGTTCAGCATGTCCAACTTGGTGGGTAGAGGAAGGGCCATAAAAGGGTTCGAGGAAAAATCACATCCTGTGAAGCTGAAAGGTTCTCTAACCTAACTACAAGCCCCCAGTGTAAGACTGTCATCTTTGGCAGCATTATTCACACTAGAAGTTGCCATATTGGAAAGTGTAGCTTCCGACTGGTTTGGAAGCTCAAGCAGCTCTGACGTCAGCAGACAGTGACGTGGCAAGCGCCGGCATATTCAACACTTCGTGTGCTCCTCTCTTTTCAAAATTAGTGAAGCAGTCACGGAGATGGCTGAAGTGGACAAAACATCAGAATTTTTTGAGTTTTTAATCTTTCACACAGGAAGTAGAGGCAGTCTCATGGTGTGCGATCTGAGATTGGAGTTTATCACTAGAGCGATGAAACTCGCTCTTCGGCCATACAAAGATATGCCCCCTAGTAAAGTCCATATAATCTCTCAATAGTTTGTTTTTGTTGTTTCAGCCTGCATTCATATGCCGTAAACTCTGCAAAAAGATTATTCAGTCTAAGGGGTGTACTCATCAGTCGGAAATCAAGTTTTCAACACATCCAAGAGGCGCTCAATCTCTACATGGAGAGACATCTCAACAGGTTTATAATATTCAGTTAATAGCCTTAAATAATTAAAGCTTAACTCAAGATTCAATTGCTGCCAACATTTTAATAACTCTGGTTCAGTGATGGTACTTTAGGGACACAACTGTATAGGAAATCTTGTTGGAGGAATGGGCTTTTGCATCGTTCCAGCATGCATCCCAGACATATTTTATTTAACATACTTAATGGTCAATGGTTAAGGGCTTCTAGGCTATGTACTAATGACTTTGTGTTCAAGGAAACTGTACATAGATTGAGCAGTGGCTTCTCTGAGAGAGGTTACTCACAGATGTACATAGTTTAATGCTAGGAATACCACTCTGCAGTGACGACAAGGCAGACGGACCCCATATTTTTCCTCTAGTAGGACGACTGTGAACAGTAACCGAAGGTCTGGAGAGGCCCAACACCCTAGGGTATTTCTAAAATATTCTAGTGATATACAGCATTACTGCAATATTGTAAGAAAGAATTGGCCTGTCCTTTTAGCTGATCGTAAGGTGAGACAAATAGTGTGCGAGTACCCCTCCTTCACGTATAGGAATAATATGTCTATCAAAAGACTTGTTATGGACCAAGGCCTCCACCCCATATACCTACATGGAATGTTGGTACACTTCCTTGCCACAGTTGCAAGGCTTGCTCTTCCATATCCACTGAACTTTGTTTCACACATCCCATTACAGGGTGCATTTTTACACCCAGATTTGTGGCGACATGCAGAGGAGCATCAATTTGGTATATTTGGCTACTTGTTGCTCCAGTGATAGTTTCTATGTGGGCCAAACCACACTAGCAACTTAGAGAGAGGGTACTTGAGCACCTAGGCAACATACGTAACCATGTAACATCAAATGCTTTAGCTAATCATGCCTTGTTTCCAGGACACAATTATTTTAAATTCACTTTTACAACTTTTGCATTTCCATATTAGAAGAGGTGATTTTAATAATGTTGTTGAGATGTGTGAGCTAAAATTGATTGTTTCTTTGCATGCATATGAATACCCAGGGCTTAACAGTGGTGTCTCCCTTAAACCTGAGTAGGCGGTGATATGGGTTACATCATTTTGTTTGATTGGTCTTTTTTAATTAGTTTTAGTTGATTGGTTGTGCTATGTTTTAAATATCTCTGTGTTTACTTACTTTTGCATTTTGTCTGATGAAGCAGTAACCTCACGAAAGTGCTAACCTTTTTCAGTAAAACAGTTTTTTATACATTGTTGGTGTTCAACAGAAGTTTATCCTGCCTGAACCATGTTGGTTGACTCTGTTATTTTTCTCAGTTTGGTTGTTTTGCTTGTGAATCTCCATTAGCAGTGTAGTTGGCTTATTTTTGCCTTTTTATCTTACCTAACCGGGCAGTTACAGCTGAAGCTCTAAGACAAGGGGGAAATGCGGCTGCTACTCTATCAGGATTTGTACTGTAATAAATAACCGGTCTAAAGCCATCATTTCTTTTCTGCACTATTGATACCTTGTTGCGTTCACAACAGAAAAGAAAGAACACTTTAAAATTAGTGTGGCAGTTCTAATGCTGGAGAATTTGAAAGAAGTGATTTTAACCAAGTAAAAGCTTGTTCATGGCATGGTTGCCATGGGACTGGGGTCAGGGTGTCCTTTTTCAATAGTTTTAGCAAAGCTTTAATTAGTCATCATAGTTGGATGTCCACTGTGTACAATTGCCTGCTAAACCAAAAAATGCTCTAAGTTGTTTTAGAGTATTAGGACACGATGCTGTCTGTATAGCTGTGATGCAAAAGGGCAAAATACGTTTTGCATTTTCAGAGATTTTATGTCCTGACTACTGGACTTGTAATGGCCAAAGCTGAAGCCTAGATCTGTTTGCTTTAAATATTATCTCAGCTAGTTTAGTTAAGAAAACAGCATCGGTCTGACAGCTAAATAATTAAATGCTATGAGAAGATTGTGCATGTACTGTACTAAGGCAGACTCACAAGTTAACTGAATTTTATCTAACTGCTTTTTCATTTTACTTGAAAATAAGGTGGATGATTCTACATATCCTTAGGATAAGCATGTCCATGTGTATTGCTGTCCTTTATATGTAAATGTAAACAAGGACAGGCTATCAGGGTGTTTTAGCTTGAAAATAAAGCTGTGGAAATATTAATAACTCAAAAGGTGGAGGCGTAAGGGGGAATTGAGCAAAGAATAGTTGCTGGGTTAGCTACTACAGGAAAATTGGGCACAACTGCTGCATTAGCAGCTCTCAGATCTTGGACAAAGCTATAAATATCTTTGCCAGGTTTCTTTACGGACAAAATGGGTGTATTACAAGGACTCCTATTAGGAATAATTATGCCTTGTTCAGCAATGCTGAAATAATTGGTTCAATCCCTGCTTCTGCTGCTGCAGAAAGAGGATATTGTGCTACCAGGGCAGAGGTTCATGAGGTTTTAAAGTAATTTGTACTGGTGTAGCATCTGTAATAAGTCCTTCCTCACTTTCATTGGCTGTCCTTAACTGTGAAAGAACTGTGTTTAGTAATTGTAAATCTGATAATTGTACAAGTTCTGTCAGGGAGGAAAGAAAAGAGCATGTCGTCATCCAAAACACCTGCAACAGCACACGCATCACCACTGGAGACGCCTTGGCAACTCATCCAAAACACCTGCAACAGCACACACATCATCACTGGAGATGCCTTGACAACTCAACCAAAGCACCTGCAACAGCACACACATCATCACTGGAGACGCCTTGGCAACACATCCAAAGCACACACATCATCACTGGAGACGCCTTGGCAACTCATCCAAAACACCTGCAACAGCACACACATCATCACTGGAAATGCCTTGGCAGCTCATCCAAAACACCTGCAACAGCACACACATCATCACTGGAGACGCCTTGGCAACTCATCCAAAACACCTGCAACAGCACACACATCATCACTGGAGACGCCTTGGCAACTCATCCAAAACACCTGCAACAGCACACACATCATCACTGGAGACGCCTTGGCAACTCATCTAAAACACCTTCAACAGCACACACATCACCACTGGAGACGCCTTGGCAACTCATCCAAAACACCTGCAACAGCACACACATCATCACTGGAGACGCCTTGGCAACTCATCCAAAACACCTGCAACAGCACACACATCATCACTGGAGACGCCTTGGCAGCTCATCCAAAACACCTGCAACAGCACACACATCATCACTGGAGACGCCTTGGCAACTCATCCAAAACACCTGCAACAGCACACACATCACCACTGGAGACGCCTTGGCAACTCATCCAAAACACCTGCAACAGCACACACATCATCACTGGAGACGCCTTGGCAACTCATCCAAAACACCTGCAACAGCACACACATCATCACTGGAGACGCCTTGGCAGCTCATCCAAAGCACCTGCAACAGCACACACATCATCACTGGAGACGCCTTGGCAACTCATCCAAAACACCTGCAACAGCACACACATCACCACTGGAGTCGCCTTGGCAACTCATCCAAAACACCTGCAACAGCACACACATCATCACTGGAGACGCCTTGGCAACTCATCCAAAACACCTGCAACAGCACACACATCATCACTGGAGACGCCTTGGCAACTCATCCAAAACACCTGCAACAGCACACACATCATCACTGGAGACGCCTTGGCAACTCATCCAAAACACCTGCAACAGCACACACATCATCACTGGAGACGCCTTGGGAACATGTAAATATATTCTGTCTAGTGTGCATAATATTGCACATTGCAGCTTGCAGACAAGATCCCTACCTAAAAGATTAAGGGAAGCAAAGGTTCCAGCAAGAAAACATGTTGGTCTGTCAACAGTCCCAACTGAATGGGAACTGAAACTGTCTTGGAGTAATCTAAAGAGACTCTTTATACCACGACTCCTCACACTGAGTTGGGGGACAAATGGAGTTTCTTGGCTGCGGAAGCATTTAACATTGATGTAGTAGTTCCAGTATCGTTAGAAAGGGTTTAACATTGATGTAGTAGTTCCAGTATCGTTAGAAAGGGTTTAACATTGATGTAGTAGTTCCAGTATCGTTAGAAAGGGTTTAGCATTGATGTAGTAGTTCCAGTATCGTTAGAAAGGGTTTAACATTGATGTAGTAGTTCCAGTATCGTTAGAAAGGGTTTAACATTGATGTAGTAGTTCCAGTATCGTTAGAAAGGGTTTAACATTGATGTAGTAGTTCCAGTATCGTTAGAAAGGGTTTAACATTGATGTAGTAGTTCCAGTATCGTTAGAAAGGGTTTAACATTGATGTAGTAGTTCCAGTATCGTTAGAAAGGGTTTAACATTGATGTAGTAGTTCCAGTATCGTTAGAAAGGGTTTAACATTGATGTAGTAGTTCCAGTATCGTTAGAAAGGGTTTAACATTGATGTAGTAGTTCCAGTATCGTTAGAAAGGGTTTAACATTGATGTAGTAGTTCCAGTATCGTTAGAAAGGGTTTAACATTGATGTAGTAGTTCCAGTATCGTTAGAAAGGGTTTAACATTGATGTAGTAGTTCCAGTATCGTTAGAAAGGGTTTAACATTGATGTAGTAGTTCCAGTATCGTTAGAAAGGGTTTAACATTGATGTAGTAGTTCCAGTATCGTTAGAAAGGGTTTAACATTGATGTAGTAGTTCCAGTATCGTTAGAAAGGGTTTAACATTGATGTAGTAGTTCCAGTATCGTTAGAAAGGGTTTAACATTGATGTAGTAGTTCCAGTATCAGTTAGAAAGGGTTTAACATTGATGTAGTAGTTCCAGTATCGTTAGAAAGGGTTTAACATTGATGTAGTAGTTCCAGTATCGTTAGAAAGGGTTTAACATTGATGTAGTAGTTCCAGTATCAGTTAGAAAGGGTTTAACATTGATGTAGTAGTTCCAGTATCGTTAGAAAGGGTTTAACATTGATGTAGTAGTTCCAGTATCGTTAGAAAGGGTTTAACATTGATCTAGTAGTTCCAGTATCGTTAGAAAGGGTTTAACATTGATCTAGTAGTTCCAGTATCAGTTAGAAAGGGTTTAACATTGATCTAGTAGTTCCAGTATCGTTAGAAAGGGTTTAACATTGATGTAGTAGTCCCAGTATCAGTTAGAAAGGGTTTAACATTGATGTAGTAGTCCCAGTATCAGTTAGAAAGGGTTTAACATTGATGTAGTAGTTCCAGTATCGTTAGAAAGGGTTTAACATTGATGTAGTAGTTCCAGTATCGTTAGAAAGGGTTTAACATTGATGTAGTAGTTCCAGTATCGTTAGAAAGGGTTTAACATTGATGTAGTAGTTCCAGTATCGTTAGAAAGGGTTTAACATTGATGTAGTAGTTCCAGTATCGTTAGAAAGGGTTTAACATTGATCTAGTAGTTCCAGTATCGTTAGAAAGGGTTTAACATTGATCTAGTAGTTCCAGTATCGTTAGAAAGGGTTTAACATTGATCTAGTAGTTCCAGTATCGTTAGAAAGGGTTTAACATTGATCTAGTAGTTCCAGTATCGTTAGAAAGGGTTTAACATTGATCTAGTAGTTCCAGTATCGTTAGAAAGGGTTTAACATTGATGTAGTAGTTCCAGTATCGTTAGAAAGGGTTTAACATTGATGTAGTAGTTCCAGTATCGTTAGAAAGGGTTTAACATTGATCTAGTAGTTCCAGTATCGTTAGAAAGGGTTTAACATTGATCTAGTAGTTCCAGTATCAGTTAGAAAGGGTTTAACATTGATGTAGTAGTTCCAGTATCAGTTAGAAAGGGAGTATTGCTGTCCTGAACTTTAATATTAATGAATGGTTCTTTCTGGTGTACAGGTATGAAAGGAAATAACTGTGATTCTTCTTCATAGCTATCCTGTTTATCTTGTTGCCATGCTGGTGGCTGCCAAGGAGTGTTCCACTTAGGGCGTGGTTGCATCGCATTTTGCTGACCTCATTGTGGCAACTGATTATCGAATAGATTCTTAGACTGCATTGGTGCCTTTTCTGGCTGCAGGAAAGGACAGTTCTCTTTCCAATGACCATTTTGGCCACAATAAAAACACGGATTTGAATTTGATCCCCATCCCTGTGAATTTGGGGTATTAAAATTCTAAGGAAATGATCCTTGATTTTGAGAAAATCACAATCTATTATGTCCCCCTCATCCTCTTCTATTTTTCCTTCTATTTCTGGTAAACTGTTGGAGCTGTAAGTTTAATAGTTTTTCTTGTCGCTCTTGTTTTTCATGAATAAGGGTGTCTGGTAAATATCTAACCTGATTTAACAAGTCCATGAAGCCTCAAACTTGGCCAGGTTAAGCAAACTTTTTTTAGCTGGTCTCAAATGGGGGCAATAAACCATTGGCAAAAGCAGCAGCAGAGAGACTACTTGCTGCCGGACCTGGACCTAAAGTAGGTTCTGTACAACCTGAGAAGGCTTCAAAGGGCGTCTGTCATACACCATAAATAAGATTCAAGTGATTCATCCTCTCTGTGTGACTAGGTTTATCCTGGACCAGTTTGGTACTGGTGGACAACGGCAGTAATGTTTGTAATAAACAAGTCTTAGCTTCCTGAAAAGCCTCTCCATCCATATGCTGGGGAATAGGATCTGGTACTTAAGCATGATCACAAATACGTTTAAATAAAGCAAGAGGAATGGATGTGTCCATCACTGCTCTAAGATCCTCTAAAGTAAGAGTTTGCAGCTGAACGTGCCCTTTTAAGATTCTTGCATATTTTGGAAATCAACAGCAGACTAAGTGCGGACCACATTTATAGTAGAAGGTTCTGCTTCATCTCTACTGTGTACTGGCTTTGGGCCTTGTCGGAGAGGATGTCGGTGGGCTGTTGGAGTAACTGCACTATATGTTCCTCCGAGGAGGAATCAGAATCATCTTTATCTGGATTAAATTTATCATGACCAAAATAACCATCCCCATCTGTAATTATTGGGAATTGAGTAACAAATTTATGTGCTTTTGTTGTCTAGGAAGAGAAGATAACAGCCCCTTTGTACATTGCCTCAGAACTAATGCAGCAGAATAAATATTTGAAGTAATTTAGACTGGTATAGTCTGAAACAGAAGAAGAGGAAGAGTTTTAGGTTGGCTAGAGGAAGAAGGTGATTGAGGTGGTTGAGTCGTTTGGCTAGTGGAGGTGGACGACACTGAAGGTTGCCTTCCTTGAGAAAGGTGGTGGAGTAATAAACTCTGAGGTGGAAGAAGAGATAGTAGAATCCTGCTGGTCAGGGGGAGATGGTGGCACTTTATAAGGTGGCGGTGATGTGGTGGGCAAAACTAAGTTGTCATCAAACAACTCATAGTGGCTAAGTTGTAATTTCTGTAGTTCCTTAAGGGGATAGAGTCCATAACCACCCTGTCCCTGACAATCAGAATGTTGTAGACTATTAACTGTCTTATTAGCTGCTTGTAACAGTGTTTTAAGTTTAGCTGCTTTGTGCTGTAAACTATGACCTGTAGAATCATTTTCTCCATCTTTAGCCGTACATTATAGGCTGACCAGCAGCTGTCAAGGACTTGTTACAAAAACCACTTCAAGAAAAAGGTAACTTCAGCACAATCACATCCACAAGTAGAAGCCAGCAACAAGATAGGATCCAGTGAAATTACTTTATTATGAATATAGCATCAAAAAAGCTCAGACCTGTTTCGGCTGGCAAAACACACACACAGCCTTCTTCAGTGACCTATGGAATGGGTCACTGAAGAAGGCTGTGTGTGTGTTTTGCCAGCTATATTCATAATAAAGTAATTTCACTGGATCCTATCTTGTTGCTGGCTTCTACTTGTGGATGTGATTTTGTTTTGTTGCCGTGCAACTTTCTTACTTGCAGGAGGATTTTTTTGGATTGGTAACTTCAGCACAATGTCAACAGTACATCTTTAGCCATACATTACAGGCTGACCAGCAGCTGTCAAGGACTTGTTACAAAAAACACTTCAAGAAAAAGGTAACTTCAGCACAATGTCAACAGTACCTGCAGGTGGAAACGTCAATTTACCATCATTTTTAGTGAGCTCATGCCATTTATCTAGGTAGAGACCATTACAATTCTGAAACATGTCTTGCAGGAGTACCATACTCTTATTTTTTAAGTACCCGCATTCACTCCCATTGTAAGGAGAACTTACAATGTTAATACAAAAAAAAAAAAAGCTGTCCCACTCGCATACTAACCCACATGCATACAAAAGCTACACTTCTATAAACCTGAAAGTCTCAAAGTGTCAAAGAGAGGTGCAGTTGTAAACTGATGCTACAGAAAACTGTTAAAGGGCCCAGTAAAGCAATTTTCTGTAGAGGCAGCTGCAGGGCACCTTGAAATAAAATCCAAGTCTTTAGGGCAACATCCGTTAAGGTTTAACCATAATAAAATAAACTTCAGTCATTGGCAGATTAAAATACAGTTTATTAAAAGAAATAATGCACGTGGAAGACTGTACTCAGGAAGTCATGTCACATGCAATTTCATGTTAACCCTTTGCAGACTTAACCAAGAAGATTTGCAAAAGTAAAGGGAAACATTTCCTGTATGGGCCTCTTCAAATGAATTAGATCCCTTTTCAGCACCCTTACCTGAAATGTTGGAGTTTCAATCAGAACTGTTCAGGGCTTTCTCAAGTTACTCTACAGTTACAGTCCAAATAGCTGCCATTTCAAATTTTACATATGGTACAACAGTACATCTGTTGCTTAAATCAGTGACCAAGGCTTTTCTTAGAGATGCATTCTTATTGAAACCCCCAGGGTATTACAATTGTGCTGCAGTCATTAACCTAAAAAAAACTAGATCTGAAGTTTTTGTCATGGAAAACAGTTTTCCTGGTTGCTATTACATCTGCAAAATGGGCCCGAATTACAGGCACTCTTACAAACCTCCTTTCTTTATTTTTCTTAAGAATAGTGTGTCACGGAGAGCAAACCCTTTACTTCTATCCAAAGTAGGTTTGGATTGCAAGTTGAACCAACAGATTGTTTTGCCTGACTTAAGAGTATACTCTACATACATTAGATGTCCATAGACTACTCTAGTTCTGTTTTCATCATACTGGGAATTTCAGTTGTTTTATACTTGGACAGTCTGTGTGTAAAGTAACCTTATCAAAATGGTTAGTGGGCAGATAACTCACTCTAAAATGGTAATTTTATAGCCCATCATTAATTCTCTCCCCTCTTATAATTTTTTTTTTTTTTTTTTTTTTTTAGTAAAATAAAATCTGAAGTAGTTACTTCATTTGATCTGCATCCTGTGGGGAGCTGGATCCAACCTCGGATCCGAACCGGCAGCTTTCCAAGCTTCAAGATCCGAGCTCCTAGCTCCTCCCCCTACCCATAATCCCTTACTACCAACCACATTACCTCAGATTCATAGGTTCATAGGTTCATACTAGGCTATCTGCCCAAGGGCATTTATAAGCCTAGCCCATAGTTATGTGGCTTTCGCCACCCCTTTAGTTTGAATAAAAACTATGCCTATCATTTTTCTGTGCCTCTGTCAAGCAGTGACACTGAAGTAATCCCTGGGGTATATCTGCGATCTCCCATCCATTGGTCAAGATTCCTCTTGAACAAGGCCAGCGAGGTGCTCTGCCTCACATGTACCGGGATTTTGTTCCACAGCATAGGGAGTCTCTGGGTGATGAATCTGTCCCTCCAGCACGTTCTATTTATAACCGTGTCAAGGTTTAAGTCTCCCGCCCTTGTGGTTCTGAGGGATCTAGATTTTTGAGGTGAAGCATATTCATCAAATCTGGGTTTGACATGGCCTTATATGTCAGGCACAGGTCACCTCTGAGCAAGCGGTATGAGACTGAATAAAGCTGGAGTTCTTTCAGTCGGGCAGCATAAGACATATTTTTGAGACCCTTTATCCTTTTGGTGAGGAACTTTTGGGGCCTTTCAAGCTGCATCAGGTGTCTGGTCAGATACATTCGAACGGGCATTGTACTCAATCATAGGTCTAATGAGTGATGAGTACAGGGGACGATGACCTCCCTTGATCTAGATGTGAATCCCTTCATGATCAGGTGGGCGATATAGAAGGTTTTCCTAACTACTTTAGCAACATGAGTGTCAAACGAAAGACTACTGTCAACTTGGGTCCCCAGATCCCTGATGACTTATTCTGTGCTCAGTGGATTGTCACCTATATGGTAGCTAAGGGTAACCTTGTTTTTCCCGAAGGGTATGACTATGCATTTTTTGGTGTTTAACTTCAGGCCATGGCTCTGGCACCAGTTATCCGTTTCTGTGAGGCCCTTCTGGAGGATATCTGTGTAAGATGTGTTTTCGACTATGGCGCCCAGTTTGCAGTCATCTGCAAACTTTGTCAGCCATAACCCTCCTGTGTTTGCTTGTACTTCAGAAAAGTAGATGCCGAACAAGAGTGGACCCAGGACTGAGCCCTGTGGGACACCACTTGTAACAGGCTTTGAGTCTGACATGGCTCCAGCAACTCTGACCCTGTGGGTTCTGTCGCTTAGCCAGTTTGCAACCCATCTTGTGATGTATGGGTTTACATTCAAGCTGATGAGTTTTTCGATGATACCTGAGTGGGGTATTGTGTCAAGGCCTTTGCCAGGTCGAGGTAGGCTGTATGGACTGCCTTTCCCTCATCAATGGCCTTGGTGACTGTCTCGAAAAAGTCAACCAAGTTTAAGAGGCAGGATCTGCCTTTGACAAAGCCAAACTGGGTTGGATCCAAAGTCTGCAAGTTCCCTATGTCTTTATTTATGAGTTCCATTATGATCCTCTCCATGGCTTTGCAGATAAGGCTTGTCAAGCTAATGGGGCGGTAATTTCCAGGGTCTGTGGAGGCACCGCCCTTATGAAGTGGGACCACAGTCGCCGTGCGCCACTCCTTGGGTACGTATCCTGAGGTGAGGCTAAGATTAAACAGCTGTCCTAACTGTGGGTTTAATTCCTCGTTGAGTTCATGAAGCACACAGCCGGGGACACCATCCGGTCCCATGGATGCTGTGTTTTTGCCTTAGTGAGGGCAGTTCTCACCTGGGCGTTGGAGATGTTTGGGGGCTACAATCCTCTGGAATAGATATCTCTCCTTTTGGGGAGGGGGGAGAAGTTTGCACTGAACCTGTCAGCCAGTATGTTAGCAATGTGTGTAGGTTCAGTAATTTTCACATCATTTTGAACTAATTCTGAGCATATCTGGGAGTTTCCTCCTAGGTTTCTAACATAGCTAAAGAAGGCCTTATGATTGTCTTTAGAGTCCTTGGCGATTTTTCTCTCAAAATTTGCCTTGGATGATTTTATGAGAGCTCTTAGTTTTTACTTATAATGATCAAAGGTGTCTTACCTTTCAAGGATTTTGCTCTATCTTGTAGTAGCTTCCTCCTTTTGTTGTAGAGCTTGTTTATGGCTGGGGTCCACCAGACTGGACGCTTGCCTTTGGTACAGAGAGTCTTAGTTTTGTTTGGGATTGCCTGATCCATGCAGTCCTGTAGGTGCTGGTAGAAGGCATTTGTAAGTGATTCAGCGGTTTGAGTAATGTTTACCACTGGCTCAGGGGCCTTAAAGGAGACCACACTAGTTTTTAGAAGTGTGAAATCGGCTTTTGAGAAGTTTTTCACTGTGGTCTTTTTGTTTCAGGTGGGGCGGGATGAGGACCTCCAGCGAGATTAGTTTATGATCTGATCTCACCAGTGAGGGTATACTTCGGTGTTGAACATTTTGATCCCATGTTCGTGATGATGAGATCAAGTATGTTTTCACCTCTTGTGGGGATGGTGACTAGTTGTTCCATGGCATTTGAGTTTATGAACTCCAGGAATCTTTGGGTTAGAGTGTTCGGACTTGAGTAGTGTTCCCAGTCTATATTAGGGTAGTTGAAGTCACCTAGTATGATGGTGTTTGGAGATACATTTATCCTCCAATGTTTTCAGGAAGGCCATGTGAGGTTCCTGAGTTTGAGAGGGTGGCCTGTAACATGCTACAAATTGCAGAGCAGTCTTGCCTATGGTTAATTGCACCTGGATGGTCTCCGATGCATCGTGCGTTGCCACCAACCTTGAGGTGTGGGTGTCCTTTATGAATATGGACACCCCTCCTTTCTTGGTGTTGTCCGGATTTTGGGGCCGGAACGTATGATATGAGGTGAAACCTGTTAGTGCTGGGGTGCTCTCAGGAGCCTTGAACCAGGTTTCTGTCACAGCACAGACATCGATGTTCTCCATATTGAGAAGGGCCTCGAGTGCGTGCATCTTGAGATTGAGACTTCTGGCATTGAGCAGCATTACCCTTAGTTTTTCCTTTTTGGTGTTCTAGGGTGGTAGGTTTAGAATTTGAGCCTTGCCTAAAAAGGCACTATGGGGTGGCAAGAGCCTTTGCCAATATCCGGAAGCCCAGGGTGACAGGTGCAAGCCGTCCCTTGCGAAGCAGCGTGGCTTGTCCAGCATGTCATCCCAGGCAGACAGACATTGGATCCCCTTTGAATGACACCAGAAATTAAGCCAATTATTAAAGCTGATCATCTTATCACTGTATTGTGGCATCATTCTAGGTGAAGGTAGGATACTGCTCAAGGTCAGGGTCATACCTGCCTGGGCTACATAATCAGAGAGCTCCTCGACGTCCCTTTTCATGTAGTCCAAGGAGGTACGTCTCAGGTCGTTGAAACCAGCGTGGACAATGACTGAGTCGTACTTGTACCTGCTGTTGAGAGACCTGAGTGCTTGCGTTATGTGGCGGATTCTAGCGCCCGACAGGCAGCTTACTGTGACCTTCTCCTTACTCAGTCTGGTGAGCGGGACGTCAGTGTGTCTGACTATGGAATCACCAATGACAAGTGTGTCTGGCATTTTGTTTGGCCTTAAGGGCTGTGACTGTTTGACACTCTGGCTGTGTGGTCTATGTGTTGCATGTGTTGGGTCGTGAGGTGGTAGTTGTTTGGGTGTCTGCTTTGGTGGCCTCTGCTGTTTTGGTAAATTTTTGACCAGAGCCTCCGAGTATGTCTTTGTGTGAGTATGTGTATGATTTGAAGTTGTGATGGTACCATGTGTGACTGGGTATGTATTGTGTGTGGTTGCCTTCTCCTCCTGTCTGGTCTTGCCAGTCCTATGTTGAGAGAGCTCAGCCTCCAGTTTGGCCGTATAGTTGCATCTCTCGCATGTATTTGTGTTTTGTGGGAGAAGGAGAGGATTGTCTGTGTACATGAGGCAATTGTAACATTGCCTCAATATTCCCAGGTTCACCAGTTGAGCTGGAGAGGACACTAGCAACTGATCCCTCGACATACTAGAAGTAGTAGATAAAGAACTTTCAAAGGACTCCGGGGAAGTGGGTTTTGGGCTGGTGGGGTACTATCTATAATAAGAGTGCTTTATCAAGGTGCAAGTACTGTAGGAGTAAGTGCTAGGCTTTACAGATAGAGAATAGTCTACTTGGGAATCAAGTAGAGATGAACTTTTCAGTTATAGGATATGCTGGTTAGATCAGCAGTACAGTTTAGCGTGTTTTATAGCAGGGGCTGAAGGGAGCTAGGAATTGGCCCAAAAGCGACCAATGGACTACTAGTTTCTGGCTGAAACTTCACCAAATCGGACAAAAGGCGCTCAGTGCTTCCCACTCCCACTGGTAAGCAAAGAAACTTCCCTCCTTCCTAATAAGGCAATGGATCAGTAACAGGAACTAAAAACAAAGCCCAGGGATCAGCAACTCTGAAACTGGACTACTCTAGTTCAGTAAAGTGGGAAAACAAGAGATTTTTGTTTTATTACAGAGATAAGGAAAAAACAGACAGTAAATGCTATAAATGCTGTAAATCGGCTAGCACTTTAGTGTGTAGCCTACAGAAACAATTTGCAACAATTAGTAACTTAAAGTGCAATAAACAGTGTAAAATGCAGAAATCACTTAAAGTAGCAGTAAAACAGGCGAAATGCAGTCGCTAGCTTAATAACAGTGGGAAAGCCACAAAAATACTTATATCTGGTAGAAAGTCACTCTTTTAGCTCTCTGCTGCTTGGATCACTCTGCAGGCCACCACGAGGATCTGTGCAGAGTTGGTACAAGCTGGAAAACACGTGTTTAGCGTGTTTTATAGCATGGGCTTGAAAGGAGCTAGGAATGGGCCCAAAGCGACCAATAGACTACTAGTTTCTGGCTGAAACTTCACCAATTCGGACAAAAGGCTGCTCAGTGCTTCCCACTCCGCTGGTAAGCAAAGAAACTTCCTCCTTCCTAATAAGGCAATGGATCAGTAACAGGAACTAAAAACAAAGCCCAGGGATCAGCAACTCTGAAACTGGACTACTCTAGTTCAGTAAGGTGGGAAAACAAGAGATTTTTTTTTTTTTTTTTTTACAGAGACAAGGAAAAAAAACAGACAGTAAATGCTATAAATGCTTTTAAGTGGCTAGCACACTTGAGTGTGTTAGCCTACAGGTAAAATTAAGCAACAAATAACTTTTAAGAGTGCAAAACAGTTAATCAACACAAAAACAGTTTAAATAGAATGCAGAGCTGTATAAACAGGCTAAGATGCAGTCGCTAAGCAGTAAATATTCAAAAAGCCAGAAAAAATACTTAAATCAGTTATAGCAAATACAGTTATAACAAATGCTCTGAAATATACTGTATATTTCCAATATGTTTGAGAAGGACAGTCAGAACACAAGAAGGTTCAGGCGAAGAAGAAAAAAGTTTTGTTTTACTTTTTGAAAAGGTAAAAAGGAGGAACAGAAGGCCTTATCAAATGTTCTCTGTATTAAGAAGAATGAGCTAATGACACTAGACTGGGAGGTGTGTCACAGTAGGGCGGCAACTGCAAGGCCACCAAGTATAAGAGCAAGACACCAACAGTGAGGGAGGGTGGGACAAAATAGCCTAAGACAACAAGCTATGAAAGTTTTTAAACAGAAAAAGATTTCTGAAGATTCTGAATAGACAAAGTGCTTTATATATATTAAATTATAAAACAGTAATCTGTTAAAATAATCAAAAATACTTATATTTTGTAGCTCAGTTCTTGGTCAAACAACTTCTCCAGCCTGCACCAAAGACCAGAACAACAACTTTTTTTACAAGAACACAAAAGAACCAGCCCCCACTAGCCAAGAGATAATTACACAGAGTAAATGTTTCAGTTTATACAATAGCCTAAGACAACAAGCTATGAAAGTTTTAAACAGAAAAAGATTTCTGAAGATTCTGAATAGACAAAGTGCTTTATATATATTAAATTATAAAAACAGTAATCTGTTAAAATAATCAAAAATACTTATATTTTGTAGCTCAGTTGCGGTCAAACAACTTCTCCAGCCTGCACCAAAGACCAGAACAACAACTTTTTTTTACAAGAACACAAAAGAACCAGCCCCCACTAGCCAAGAGATAATTACACAGAGTAAATGTTTCAGTTTATACAATAGCCTAAGACAACAAGCTATGAAAGTTTTTAAACAGAAAAAGATTTCTGAAGATTCTGAATAGACAAAGTGCTTTATATATATTAAATTATAAAAACAGTAATCTGTTAAAATAATCAAAAATACTTATATTTTGTAGCTCAGTTGCGGTCAAACAACTTCTCCAGCCTGCACCAAAGACCAGAACAACAACTTTTTTTTACAAGAACACAAAAGAACCAGCCCCACTAGCCAAGAGATAATTACACAGAGTAAATGTTTCAGTTTATACAATAGCCTAAGACAACAAGCTATGAAAGTTTTTAAACAGAAAAAGATTTCTGAAGATTCTGAATAGACAAAGTGCTTTATATATATTAAATTATAAAACAGTAATCTGTTAAAATAATCAAAAAATACTTATATTTTGTAGCTCAGTTGCGGTCAAACAACTTCTCCAGCCTGCACCAAAGACCAGAACAACAACTTTTTTTTTACAAGAACACAAAAGAACCAGCCCCCACTAGCCAAGAGATAATTACACAGAGTAAATGTTTCAGTTTATACAATAGCCTAAGACAACAAGCTATGAAAGTCTTTAAACAGAAAAAGATTTTTGCCGCGGCTAAAGACAGTTGCTTCTTAGTGAAGAGCTCCTGGCCTGGTGAGATTGTTCCTTTTTCTATAGCTATTTCTAGTTTTAAATTGTGTGTGTGTTGTTTTACTGTCGAATCCTTCAAAACCCACTTAAAAAAAAAAAAAAAAAACTTTTTTTTCCTTAGTTTAAATTTGTCTCTCCCCCTCCCCCCCTTAGTGTTTGGGTGTGTGTGTGTGAGAGAATTTATGGCTGCGTCTAAGGCTATATTTTCAAAATGTACTGAGTGTGGCCACAAGCTTTCCCCAGCTGATGACCACACTCAGTGCGTTTTATGTCTGGGGGCAGCACATTTGTTGGAGGCCTGCCAAATTTGTGCGGCCTTCAACCCTCGGGCACTTAGGGACAGGAAGAACAAGCTGATCCTGGCGGGAAAACTCCCTCAGGAATCTGCTTCTTTTTCCTCTCCCAGCCGGGTTCAGGCTACTCCTGTAGCTTTGGCGCCGGCTACTCCCTTAGCTGTACCCGGGACTCAACCTCCCTTATCATGTACTAGCTCTGTGGAGTCTGGTTCTTCTTCCCACAAGGAGAAGAAGAAACATAGAGAGAGAGGGCCATACTTCAAAGAGGCGGGCCGAGTCTCATCCCTCGGCTCCGCCTGAAAAGATTTTGAAGTCCCCTGAGAGGGTCTCCGGATCCTTGTCCTCTCGGCTCCGTTCACCTTCCTTTTCTCCGGAGCCAGAGGAGGAGGATAGGTCTCCCTCGAGGTCTTCGAGGCGGCCCTCCCGGCCTGCCTCAACTACCTCCTCGCGGTCTACTAGAAGCATCTCCGAAGCGGACATGGATCGGATGATACGAAGTTTTTACAGACCCAGATGCAGATGGGGATGCTCTTGCCCCCCCCCCCTTGGGAGGGAGTGCAGCCCCCATTTTTGCCCCGATCGCTCCTTCTCCGACCCGTTATCGGGTCTCAGAGTTGTCGGATCCAGGCCCTTTCGGATCCGGGGATACGTCGGCGCCGACAGGGATAGTGTCTTCGACGCCGACTATACCTTCGAGCTTGTCGGATCCAAGCTCTCGGGGCTGAGGGTTGAGCATCGGATCCGAGGGGGTGGTTGTGTCTTTGGCGCCGATTGGAGCGGAGCACACCACTACCTCGGGTCCGATTGCTTCAGCTCCGACCCCGATCCTATCCTCGGAGCCGAGGAGGTTGCTTTCTCAGGCTGGTGACAGTGAATCTCCCTCGGCTTTTGAGGTGGTGGAGAGGGTACTGTCGAGGTCATCCAGGTCCCCGACCGGGCCTTCAGATCCACCCGTGCCCCCACTGTATCGTCTTCGATCATCCGTCCATCTGGACAGCCTGCCCAAAGCCTCCAGTTAGTTCCTAGGGAGGAACACCACCCAGTGGACGAGCCCTCTTTGGCAGTCCCGCCGAGGAGGTGCCTCGGAAGCACCAGTGCAAAAGGAGGCACCTGGACTCCCCCGAGTCCATTACCATGGATACGGATTTGGATGATACGGAGGGTTCCCCAAGGTCACCCCCCGAAGATGTCTCATTTGGAGACATCATGGAAATGTTGCGTATAAGAGGGGGGTGGTGTGCCCAAAAGCCCTCCCTGGACGAGTCCGTATTTCTGGAGGCCTTTGAGGCAGGCCCATCTACCTCCTGGGTGTCCCCCCCAGCCGACCCCTTGGTGGACTTAATTACCACCAGGGCTTGGAAGGAGCCCGACACCGTGGAGCCTATCCCTAGACACCCAGATAAGGTCCTCAGCCCTCCTTCTGATAGACCTTCTTGGTCCAAAGGCGCGCCGGTTGATGCTATGTTGGTGGTGGCGGCGGCCACTAAAAGAACTTGCCCAAGAAAGTTCTTCGGTCCATCCGCCGGACAAGGAGTCCCGGGCTTTGGACCGTATTGGGAAGCGGATGTTTGCTTCAGCGACCTTTGCCATAAGGTCGCTGAACTACATGGCACACACCATCAGGCTATAGCGTGACTTAATTATAGAATACGCTGCAGCCCCTCCGGAGTCCATGTCGGTCCCAGACAAAAAGGTTTTTGAGACTCGAATGGCCACTCTAAAGTCCATATCAAATACATCTATGCGGCTTCTTTCCCATGCCACGGAAGGAGCCGCTAGAGCTAGCGGAGCGGGAGTAGTCTTGCGACGGCACTCCTGGCTCCGCCTTTGCGACTTCACGGATCCCTTCAATGCGTCCTTCGTGAACGCCCCTTACGATGGTTCAGCCTTATTTGGCTCAGTTCGCGACACGCTTGTCCAAAGCGAAAAAGATGGGAAGATGCTGTCGGCCATCGGAGTCCGCTTCTCTAACCCCCAAAGATCCTTCTCCAGGAATCAGAGGGGGCAAAAGAAGCTGTGGTTCCGTAAATCTCAGCATTCCCGTCCCGCTGCGGACAACTCGTCCTCTAGAGGCAGAGGAGGACAAGGTGGACGCCGGCCCAGAGGCAGAGGGGGCCCGCGTAACTTCGGGTCTAGAGAACCTTTCTCGGAGGGATCCGCGCAACAGCTCTGAGGGCTTGCCCGACTGTCCCTCTCTGGAGGCAGTCAGGGGGCGATTATCGGAGCACCTGTCAAATTGGGAGTCCATTACAAATGATCAATGGGTGCTCCGGATAATATCCAGAGGTTACACAATACCGTTCTCGCACCCCCCTCCCAAACCCAAACATCTCCCCGATGTTCCACCCCATCAAAGGGAGTCTGCAGCTCAAGAAATTTCAGAGTTGCTAAGAAAAAGAGCCATCCAGCCCGACCCCCAGATCAATCCGGATTGGGTTATTACCCCAGGTTCTTCTTGGTGCCAAAGAAAACGGGGGACCTCAGACCCATCCTAGACCTCTCCTCCCTGAACCTGTTCATACCCAAGGAAAAGTTCCGGATGGTCACCCTCCAATCTATTCTCCCCCTTCTGCAGGAGAACAACTGGAGGTGCTCGTTGGACCTCAAAGATGCGTACTACCATATACTAATGGACGGACGATCACGGAGGTTCCTCCGCTTCCGGCTAGGAGCCAGTCATTATCAGTTCAGGGTTCTTCCATTTGGCCTAACCTCAGCCCCCAGAGTGTTTACCAAAGTCATGGCAGTGGTTGCAGCCCACCTGAGACTCCAGGGCATTCAGGTATTCCCTTACCTGGACGACTGGCTCCTCACCGCCCCCAACAAGCATCTTCTGGTTATGGCGAGAGATTACGCCCTATCTCTGTTTGGTCATTTGGGCATTTCAGTGAATCTAAAGAAATCCTGCGTGTGCCCCACTCAAGCCCTAGAATTCATAGGGGCCAGGTTGGATACTCGAATCTCCAGAGTGGTTCTGACATTGGTCAGACTGAACAGTTTGTCTCGCCAAGTCTTGGACATTCTTCGGAGGCGCGCTCCTCCAGAAGAATTAGTCCTGAGGGCGTTAGGGTCTATGTCGGCAGCGATCAGCCTCCCTCTCCATGCCCGTCTGCGAATGCGTGTGTTACAATGGACTCTCCAGGTCCAATGGTCACTATCGGTCCATCCCTTGGACATGCCGATTCCTCTGAGCAGGGCATGCAGGGACTCCCTACTTTGGCGGTTACAGGCTCGAGAACTCAAAGAAGGGAGACCCTTTGTGATTCCCCCAGTCAAAGCCGCGTTGTCCACTGACGCTTCCTGCCTCGGGTGGGGCGGGCATTGCACAGGCAAGTCCGTCCAAGGCATGTGGACTTCTCTATAGACTGCATTGCATATCAACATCCTAGAGATGAGGGCAGTGCTGTTGGCGTTGCAGGCTCTCCATCACCTTCTACCTCTGGGGACTATTGTAATCCAGACGGACAACATGTCCGTTGTCTGGTATATAAACAAACAGGGAGGGACCAGGTCTTACCCCCTGTGTCGAGAAGCCATGAGAGTGTGGGAATGGGCTATTTCCACTAACCGCTTTCTGATAGCAACGCACATTCCGGGGCGGTCCAACATGTTAGCAGACAGCTTAAGTCGGGTGTTTCTCAGCCCTTATGAGTGGTCTCTGAATCCCTCTGTCGCGAAGCAGATATTCCTCAAATGGGGTCAACCTCGCTGCGACCTTTTTGCCTCTCCCCTAAACTCAAAATGCAGCGATTACTTCGCGATAGTTCCCCCCAGAGGGGAATCTCCCAGGGACGCTCTGGTTCATGCTTGGCCACCCGGTCTCCTTTATGCGTATCCTCCCCTTCCTCTGATAACGAAATTCATCCAGAAAGCCTGTCGGTTGGGGAGCAAAGTGATTCTCATTGCCCCATTCTGGCCTCGACAAGTCTGGTTCCCCTTTCTGCAGTCTCACAGTGTGGCCCCCCCATGGGTTCTGGATCCCAGACCAGACCTAATCTCGCATCCGACGAGATGCCACACTCCGAACCTGGTCAACCTCAATCTCACGGCCTGGTTGATCCAGTTCCGTTAATGGCAAGGACTCCCGGTATCTCGTCCCCGGTTAAGGCCATTCTGGTGGCAGCTCATAAGCCATCCACCAGAAAGCTCTACAACAGTAAATGGAAACGCTTTTCCATCTGGGCAAAGGATAAGGACTTGGATCCCTTTACGGTTCCTATTCCGACTATCCTGGACTTCCTATCCCTCCTTTTTAGGCAGGGAGCTAGTGCGTCCACCATTAAAGTCCAACTTGCAGCCATCTCTCATTATCATGTGGGGGATGGCATAAATTCTTTGGCATCAGCAAAGATATGCAAAACCTTCTTAAAAGGCGTGTTTCTCTTAAAGCCTCCCGTTAAGCTGGCTATTCCTCCCTGGGATCTTACCTTGGTCTTACAAACATTAACAGGACCACCTTTTGAACCGGCGGCCTCAGTGCCTTTAAAATTCTTATCTTGGAAAACGGCCTTCTTGGTTACTATTACCTCAGGCAAGCGGGTATCAGAGTTGCAAGCTTTGTGCGTTAAGTATCCATACCTTATTTTTCACAAAGATAAGGTGGCCCTCAGGACTAATCCTTCTTTTCTACCTAAGGTAGCCACAGAGACTAATATTAATCAGTCTATTTATTTCCCTGTTTTCTTCCCGAGTTTCCAAAACAAAGGTGAATACATATTGCACAAATTGGATGTGCACAGACAACTAAGTTTTTACTTGCATAGGACTAAAGATTTTTGCAAGTCAGACCAGTTGTTTGTTTCTTATGCTAAGTCAGCTATGGGCCAACCGATTTCTAAGGTGACAGTGGCAAATTGGATCTCTCAATGTATTAGACAAGCATACATTTCAGCTGGGAAGCCAGCTCTGATTGCCATTCGGGCGCATTCTACTAGATCTGTGGCTACCTCAACAGCTTTTTGGTCTAGAGTTCCAGTAGATGATATTTGTTCAGCAGCTACCTGGTCTTCTTCCCACACGTTCATTTCTCATTACAAGCTGGACATGATCTCCAGAAGTAGGGCTTCTTTTGGCTCCACGGTGCTTCGGAATATCCTTCCGTAGGGACCGCCCAGGGCCTTTAGGTAAGCTGGGGACTCTGTCCCACAGGTTGCAGATCAAATGAAGTAACTACTTCAGATAAAGAAGTTATGTACTCACCATAGTGTTCCATCTGAGTAGATACTTTATTTGTCTGCAACCGACCCCCACCCCCGCCATCCCCCGAACCTCGGTAATCTGTTGTCCTTTGGAGAATTTCTTCTCCGTCTTTAGCTTATAGGGCAAAATAACCAATCTGAGGTAATGTGGTTGGTAGTAAGGGATTATGGGTAGGGGGGAGGAGCTAGGAGCTCGGATCTTGAAGCTTGGAAAGCTGCCGGTTCGGATCCGAGGTCGGATCCGACTCCCCACAGGTTGCAGACAAATGAAGTATCTACTCAGATGGAACGTTATGGTGAGTAATAACTTCTTTTTCTACCTTAATTAAGTTCTTATGGTACCCTAAAAAGACAAGGATAGCTTTAAACTGGCATGTCAAAAGCAGAGAGGAAGGTGGCATTGGGTTTCCAAACATTGATATTTATACTAATGTAATAATTGAAATAATACTGTGGTTATATTTCTTCATATGTCTGCTGTTGGAAATCTTTACATGAGAAAATATTAATAGATTTACATGAGGAAATATTAATAGACAGCAGATTCTTATATGAAACTGGGTATCAGTTTATTCTACTGGACTAGACACAGGTTTAGCTTTATCCATTTTATTAATCAAATATTTTCAGTTTATAAAAGGTTTATGAATTCAAATAACTTAGTCAATGAATTACTAATCCTGTTCTTCCCCATTGCTGTCACTAATGGATGCTTCATATGTTTGAATGCAAACACAGTGGCAACTCTCCAGAAGGGTCTATGTCAATTCTTCGAACGCTCATAATTTCGAATGTTACATGGTCGAGACCAAACGTTCGAAATTGCAAGTGTTCGAAGATTGACTTTCAACGGCGCCTTACGGTGCAGATAGGGAGAATTTCCTTTTTCTGCACTGAAGTGCGGTCTTGGAGTTGGTACATATAAGTGGGGGGGGCTGTGGGGGTGCAGGGGGGGGCTTTCCCACTGCTCACACTGTTAGTGTGTTTTTCTTTTTTTTTTTTTTTTTGGATATTCGAACATCCAAATGTCGAACATTTGGTCTCGACCATGTAATGTTTAACATTTTGGATGTTCAAATATTTAACATAGACCCCTCCAGAATAATAACCTAATATGTTGGCATCAGTTTCTTAATGGAAACAAAATGCAGCCCTTTGAATATTTAATAGCAAGATATAGCATAGAGCAATAAGGCTGGTTAGATATACATGTGTGTAAAGAAGATATTCAGGACAAAATCAAAATATCACGAGATCTTCAAACTGAATCTGTTCCAAAAATCGTGAATCTGTTCTCTAATGCTAATAGTAAGCCATCCAAGAGGAAGTCCTATCAATTATATACAAGATTATTAGAACTGAATTTGTTGCCCCAAATATGATAACCTGGAACTTCTCAACAAAAATTAATAATCAACCGTTTTCAGAACTAAATAAAAAGTTATTAAAACTTGTAGGAAAGTCCATGTCCTCAGTTT
The DNA here is from genome assembly GCF_019279795.1 of Protopterus annectens. Classification (NCBI taxonomy): domain Eukaryota; kingdom Metazoa; phylum Chordata; order Ceratodontiformes; family Protopteridae; genus Protopterus; species Protopterus annectens. Next base: position 1,829,371,884 of record NC_056729.1, on the reverse strand, counting down.
GTCTATACATGGAATTTTCTGTATGGAGTCTTTCTTACACCTCATAAAATTACAAACATGTATAAAACAGGAAAAATGAAATGCTGGAGGTGTAATGAAGTTCTTAATGCTGAGAGGGTTAGAGGTGATAATGGATTCTTAATTGGCAACTTCCTTTTGGCGTGATTTTCAAAACTTTTCTCAGACTTTGTGGTCAGACAATTGCATTATTACTACCTCCTTGATACTATTTAATGCTCCAGCAGCTATACCTATTTCTCATATTACTACCTCCTTGATACTATTTAATGCTCCAGCAGCTATACCTATTTCTCATATTACTACCTCCTTGATACTATTTAATGCTCCAGCAGCTATACCTATTTCTCATATTACTACCTCCTTGATACTATTTAATGCTCCAGCAGCTATACCTATTTCTCATATTACTACCTCCTTGATACTATTTAATGCTCCAGCAGCTATACCTATTTCTCATATTACTACCTCCTTGATACTATTTAATGCTCCAGCAGCTATACCTATTTCTCATATTACTACCTCCTTGATACTATTTAATGCTCCAGCAGCTATACCTATTTCTCATATTACTACCTCCTTGATACTATTTAATGCTCCAGCAGCTATACCTATTTCTCATATTACTACCTCCTTGATACTATTTAATGCTCCAGCAGCTATACCTATTTCTCATATTACTACCTCCTTGATACTATTTAATGCTCCAGCAGCTATACCTATTTCTCATATTACTACCTCCTTGATACTATTTAATGCTCCAGCAGCTATACCTATTTCTCATATTACTACCTCCTTGATACTATTTAATGCTCCAGCAGCTATACCTATTTCTCATATTACTACCTCCTTGATACTATTTAATGCTCCAGCAGCTATACCTATTTCTCATATTACTACCTCCTTGATACTATTTAATGCTCCAGCAGCTATACCTATTTCTCATATTCTACCTCCTTGATACTATTTAATGCTCCAGCAGCTATACCTATTTCTCATATTACTACCTCCTTGATACTATTTAATGCTCCAGCAGCTATACCTATTTCTCAAATACCTCTTCTCTGGGCAATACTTAACCATTGCAAGAAAAAGTTACAACAACAAACAAAATGTAAAACTGAATTAGCATTTGGTGAATCTGCTTGCCTAGCTAAGACAGTCTGTGTCAGCTTTAAGCATGAGAAGTTTTAAACATAACTCATCAGTACACACCTTGGCAAAAGCCCAGTGATTTACTGGAAAAGTGCTAATGGTTAAGAATATACAAGTATTGTTATGGCCTTTTATAAATAGTTATCGTCTAATCTTGTTATAGACTTTTAAATGTTGATAGATTTGTTAAAACCAAATAGTGCGTTTAAAAATGGTTAGTGGACTGCATTTCATTTGTTTATAAGTCAAAAGACATGTCCTTATTAATGCCCAAGGCTCATTCTACCAAGGCAATGGCAGCTTCAGCAGCATTTACAGAAAGAGTACCTGTCACTAACACACACACTCTGCAGCGACTTGGTCTTCATCTCATACCTTTGTGTCTTAAATTAGATGTGCAGTCTGGATTTGCACGTCTTTTGCCTCTGTCATACTTAGGACTGTCCTTCCTTGATTCAGTCCAGGTCCCTGTTAGGTAGCTTGGGAATCTATCCCACGAGTTGAATCAGACAAATATATACCATCAGATACAAAACGTATGTACTTACCGTAATAATAGATTCATGTTGTCTCCCTTCCCCTTATCATTTATCCTTTCCAGGGATCGACCAGCCATTCCCTGGACGCTGTCAGAACCTTTGTACCACGTAGCCTATTTATTTTTCCTTTCTAGGGATCGACCAGCAGTTCCTTGGATGCTGTCGGAACCTTTGTACCACTTAGTCTATTTATTTATCCTTTCTAGGGATCGACCAGCCATTCCCTGGACGCTGTCAGAACCTTTGTACCACGTAGCCTATTTATTTATCCTTTCTAGGGATCGACCAGCAGTTCCTTGGACGCTGTCGGAACCTTTGTACCACTTAGTCTATTTATTTATCCTTTCCAGGGATCGACCAGCCATTCCCTGGACGCTGTCAGAACCTTTGTACCACGTAGCCTATTTATTTATCCTTTCTAGGGATCGACCAGCAGTTCCTTGGACGCTGTCGGAACCTTTGTACCACTTAGTCTATTTATTTATCCTTTCTAGGGATCGACCAACCATTCCCTGGACCCTGTCGGAACCTTTGTACCACGTAGCCTATTTATTTATCCTTTCTAGGGATCGACCAGCAGTTCCTTGGACGCTGTCGGAACCTTTGTACCACGTAGCCTATTTATTTATCCTTTCTAGGGATCGACCAACCATTCCCTGGACCCTGTCAGAACCTTTGTACAACTTGGCCTATTTCAGGTCTCCTTTTCCACCTCTTCCTCCTCTCTATTTTCTACATAATTTATCTAAAATTTGTTCTCCTGCAAACTCAGTCTGAGGCAATTCAGGCAGGAGAAGGGAACTGTGGATACCGGAGGAGTCAGAGCTGTCAGGGACAGGGAACTGTGGATACCGGAGGAGTCAGAGCTGTCAGGGACAGGGAACTGTGGATACCGGAGGAGTCAGAGCTGTCAGGGACAGGAAACTGTGGATACTGGACGAGTCAGAGCTGTCAGGGACAGGAAACTGTGGATACTGGACGAGTCAGAGCTGTCAGGGACAGGGAACTGTGGATACTGGACGAGTCAGAGCTGTCAGGGACAGGGAACTTTGGATACCGGACGAGTCAGAGCTGTCAGGGACAGGGAACTGTGGATACTGGACGAGTCAGAGCTGTCAGGGACAGGGAACTGTGGATACCGGATGAGTCAGAGCTGTCAGGGACAGGGAACTGTGGATACCGGATGAGTCAGAGCTGTCAGAGACAGGGAACTGTGGATACTGGACGAGTCAGAGCTGTCGGGGACAGGGAACTGTGGATACTGGATGAGTCAGAGCTGTCGGGGACAGGGAACTGTTGATATTGGACGAGTCAGAGCTGTCGGGGACAGGGAACTGTGGATACTGGATGAGTCAGAGCTGTCAGGGACAGGGAACTGTGGATACTGGACGAGTCAGAGCTGTCAGGGACAGGAAACTGTTGATATTGGACGAGTCAGAGCTGTCAGGGACAGGGAACTGTGGATACTGGACGAGTCAGAGCTGTCAGGGACAGGGAACTATGGATACTGGACGAATCAGAGCTGTCAGGGACAGGGAACTATGGATACTGGACAAGTCAGAGCTGACAGGGAACTATGGATACTGGACGAGTCAGAGCTGTCAGGGACAGGGAACTGTGGATACTGGACGAGTCAGAGCTGTCAGGGACAGGGAACTATGGATACTGGACGAGTCAGAGCTGTCAGGGACAGGAAACTGTTGATATTGGACGAGTCAGAGCTGTCAGGGACAGGGAACTGTGGATACTGGACGAATCAGAGCTGTCAGGGACAGGGAACTGTGGATACTGGACGAGTCAGAGCTGTCAGGAACAGGGAACTGTGGATACTGGACGAGTCAGAGCTGTCAGAGACCGGGAACTGTGGATACTGGACGAGTCAGAGCTGTCAGGGACAGGGAACTGTGGATACTGGACGAGTCAGGGCTGTCAGAGACCGGGAACTGTGGATACTGGACGAGTCAGAGCTGTCAGGGACAGGGAACTGTGTATACTGGATGAGTCAGAGCTGTCAGAGACAGGGAACTGTGGATACTAGACGAGTCAGAGCTGTCAGGGACAGGGAACTGTGGATACTGGACGAGTCAGAGCTGTCAGGGACAGGGAACTGTGGATACTGGACGAGTCAGAGCTGTCAGGGACCGGGAACTGTGGATACTGGACGAGTCAGAGCTGTCAGGGACCGGGAACTGTGGATACTGGACGAGTCAGAGCTGTCAGGGACAGGGAACTGTGGATACTGGACGAGTCAGAGCTGTCAGGGACAGGGAACTGTGGATACTGGACGAGTCAGAGCTGTCAGAGATGGGGAACTGTGGATACTGGACGAGTCAGAGCTGTCAGGGACAGGGAACTGTGGATACTGGACGAGTCAGAGCTGTCAGCGATGGGGAACTGTGGATACTGGACGAGTCAGAGCTGTCAGAGACGGGGAACTGTGGATACTGGATGAGTCAACGCTGTCAGAGACGGGGAACTGTGGATACCTGGACGAGTCAGAGCTGTCAGATACAGGGGAACTCTGGATACTGGATGAGTTGGAGCTGTCAGATTTATTTATTTTATTTATTTATTTCCATTTTGATGACCGGGGAGGTCCACTGAGCTCAAAGAGCCTGTTTTCAGTGGAGGCCTGAGGAGAAAAGCTCCATAAATACAAAATACAATACACAGTTGCAAAACGTACAATAAACAACTTGTAGGTGTTACATAGCAAACTAAGCACAGTTGAACTTTAACATATAAAATATATAATACATATTTACATGTTTATAGGTTGAGAACAGTAGTTGAGAGTAGAATTTGTTCATAGGTTAGAAATGTCTGATAGTGATATAAAAGTAGTTAACAAGGGATTAATCCCTGGTGGGTAAGGAATAAATGGGACTTTGAATGTAATAAATGTGATCATGTATTAAGAAAGTTACAGGGGAACTGTGGGATGTTCTTCATGTTTCACTGCTGCAGTCATTATCTGCCTGCAGAGAGCCCTCAGCTAGCCTGAATATCAAAGTCTTGGATCCCTGCATCGGATGCTGTCTCTTCTTCCATGACGTCAGGTCATCAGGGGTATAAAGCATGCAGCCGACACCATTACATTAATCTTTATTGCCGCGCGGTGCCCAGAACAGAAGCAGTTCATAAGTGCTGGTCGGCCGACTCCTGAAATTTTCGTTTTCGAGTTTCAGAACCGAAGTCTTCAAAAAAAAGCTAAGTACCCCGTTGGGGATCCTTTTTCTTGCTCTAAACCGATGTCAGTAAAAGTTAACAATTGTATTACCTGTGGAAAGCAAATACCTCTAAGAGTCCTAGAACTGATTTTCCTTCCGATTCTTCTGATCAGGACTCTGAAATTTCGGTTTCTTCTGATTTACCAGGATTTGCCCTTATCTACCTATGAGGATTCTGATACAGAGGACTCCATTCCATCTGCTTCCCCTCCTGGTTCATAGGTAGGTACTAGGCTCTCAGCCCTCGGGCCTATACAAGCCCAGCCAAAAAGGTACCATGGCTTTTGCCACCCAAGAAAATTATTTTCCTGTGCCACTGTCGAGCAGAGCCACAGAGGTGATCCCCGGGGTGAATTTCCTAATTCCCATCCAATCATTAAGATTTTTCTTGAAGGGTGCTAATGAGGAGCTTTGTTTAATATAGATAGGTAGTTTATTCCAGAGTATGGGAAGTCTCTGGGACAGGAATCTACCCCTCCGGCATGTTCTGTTTATTGTGGTGACAAGGTTTCGGTCCCTAGAGTGTATAGCTCTGAGGGATTGGGATTTCTTTAAGTGGAGCATGTCCAACAGCCCTGGATGTTAGGCAGAGATCACCTTTGAGTAGGTGATATGCGACGGAGTAAAGCTGGAGTTTTTTGAGACGGTCTGTGTAGGCCATCTGTTTGAGGCCTGTAATCCTCTTTGTGAGGTATTTCTGCGGCCTTTCCAGATGTCCTTCAAGGATGCATCTGCAGTCCTTACATATGGGTTGTCCTGCCTCAGGCAGCCCTTCGGTCGGTTGGATTCCAAAGTCTGGGTCCGGCGTCGGCTGATGTCGCCCTTTTTCCCGACGTCATAGTGCCTGGGGTATAAAAGCGTCAGCCGACGCCATGTTCCTCAGTCTTTCTTGCCGCAAGGTGCCCGAAGCAGAAGCAGTTCGCAAGTGCCGGTCGGCCAGCTCCTGTGATTTCAGCTACCGAAGACTTCAAAAAAGCTAAGTACCCCGTTGGGGACTCTTTCTTGCCTCAGCCGATGTCAGATCAAACGGTTAAAGTTAATAATTGTTTTATCTTGTGGGAAACAAATACCTCATAAGGATTTCCACTCTTACTGCTTACCCTGCCTAGGCCCAGACCACGACGTCTCGGCCTGGTCAGCCTGTGCTTCCTTCAATAAACGCACTCTTAGGCATCGGGCAGAGTTTGCAGAGGAATTTTTCGGGGACAATTTTTGTTATATCATGCCGTCGGAGCTTCTGATAGCACATTTACCCAAAAAACGAAAGGATAAGGACCGACACACGTGGTCCGCGGTTTCGGCCGACTCCACGCCTAGGCCTACCGCGAGTGTCTCGGTCTCTTCTGAAGCCGAATCTCTACCGCTTCAGACCGACGACACCGCACAACCGGTAACTTCGGTACCGGAGGCCATTCCTGAGTCGGTCATAGAATTTCCGTCTGAAACCGGTGCTCAGGAAATATCCGACACCATTTCTGTTGATAAATCTACCCCAGCACGTGGGGCAGCCAGGCCTCCTGTATCCATGTCCATTAAGGCCTTTACACGGGCTAAAGCTGCTAAACAGCCAAAATCTTTCCCTCCCAAGGCTATTCCTCAGGGATCCACTACCACTTCACAAATCTTAACCTTGGCTGAGGGCCTTATTTCCTTAATCAGGGGCTCTCCGCCACATCCAGACAGGGGCTCTTAACCTCTTCCAGGCAAAAGGCCCAGGGTTGAGCAGACAGATCCCCAGTCTTCTGATGAGGCCTCAGATGACTCTGTCCTTTCGGACTACCAGGAGGAGGCCCTTCCGGCCTACGAGGATTCTGATGCAGAGGAATCTATTCTCTCGGCCTCCCCACCCGAAGAGTTTTCCTTTGGGGAGACCCTTCACTCCATGAGAGAGCATTTCAAATGGCAAGGCCAGGAATTCTCTGATTCCAGAAAGAGGTTAAGGACCTTTTTAGATTTACCTCAGCATAGACCTTTGGCTATCCCTCCTGTTTTGAATGTTATAGAAGATGTGTACTCTGAGTCTAGTATTTCCCCTGACTCCCTTCCTCCGGCCCCTGCCAAACCTGACAGGTACTACAGGGTCACGGACTCACATCTATACCTTTACAAGGTCCACTCTGCTGACCCAGAAACTATTTCCCAGGGCCCTAAAGGGGTTACAACTACCACTGCCAAGAATCCACTTCCTTCTGAAAGGGAATCCAGGGCTTTAGAGAGATGGGGTAAAAAAGTGTATACTACTTCCACTCTTTCTATGAGAGCATTAAATTGTCAATTCCATATGATACAGTATCAAGAGTATATGTTAGATGAATTGCATAAAAAACTATCCTCACCTGAACCCCTAGACCGCAAGGCCCTTCAGGATCTGGTGCATAACTCTCAACAGGTTAGCAACAATTTCTTACAGTGTGGTTATGATGCATTGGAAGCTTCATGTAGATCAGCAATGACAGGTGCAGTCATACGTAGGCATGCTTGGCTGAAGGAACAAACACTGCCAGATCATGTTAAAGCAAAGCTTCTGGATGCACCACTGGAAAAACAAGTTATTTGGTTCCACGGCTCAAGAGGTCTTAAAGAAATTTGAAGAAAAGGCTAAATCAGTTCAAACAGTCAAAGATTTTCTCCAGGTCAAACCACCAATATTCAGCAGAAATTGGCCTTCTAAGAATTGGTCCTTTCCGGACACAGACAGATTTCAAAGAGGGAAAAACAGGCGTGCCAGAGGTAGAGGGCAAGCTCGAGGCTCCTACAGAGGACGTCAATGGCAGCCTCCTACCCAGAGAGGTAGTGCAGGACCTACTTCTACTGCACAAGGACAAACTCAATGACTTGGCTTTGACTCCGCCAACCAGGGCTCAATTGGAAGCACCTTTGGGCGGAAAGCTATCTTTATTCTCAGAAAATTGGCACAGTCTAACAAAGGACAAATGGATACTGCAAATAATAGACAAAGGATACAGATTCTATTTTCATACATTACCAAGAAGACAAGGCATGCCAAACCTGCCACCAAATCAAAGGGCAGAGGCTTTCAAGCAAATTTCCAAACTACTACAAATGAAGGCAATAGAAAAGGTCCCTTTCACAGAACAAGGCCAAGGATTTTATTCCATACTATTCCTTGTTCCAAGAAAAGAAAAGCAATGGAGGCCTATTCTAGACTTGTCCGCACTGAATACTTATCTCATCATGCCAAAATTCAAAATGCTGACCTTACAGCAGCTCCTTCCCATGCTGGGCAAGGGGTCCTGTCTGGTAACTCTAGACCTCAAGGAGGCATACCTGCATGTCCCTATCAGACAAAGTTGCAGAAGACTCCTCAGATTTCTTGCAGGTTCAGAGCATTATCAATTCTCAGCATTGCCCTTTGGCTTATCTACTGCGCCCAGAGTATTCACGAAATGCCTGGCATCAGTAATTGCACATTGCAGACTTTAGGGGATTCAAATATACCCATACCTGGACGACTGCCTTATACAAGCGGACAGCCAACAAACATTGTTAAAACACTTGAGCTATGCCATCCGCCTGCTACAGGCCTTGGGATACACAGTCAACTTTCAGAAATCAAGACTTGTTCCATCCCAAAGAATAATTTTTCTGGGTGCAAAGCTGGATACAAACACCCAAATGGCTTTCCTCACAGAAGAAAAACAAGAACAATTACCGGATTATTTCAAAAATCTGACAACACAAACCCAGCTGACTGCAAGGAAATTCCTGCAGGCCCTGGGTTTCATGGCATCTTGCATTCTGCTGATTCCACAAGCAAGGCTGCATATGAGGAAACTGCACTGGTACCTAAGGAGTCTATGGTCTCAACACAGTCACAGCCTAGAAGCCTTGATCCCCCTCATTCCATGCCTTCAAAAAGAATTTCTATGGTGGGCACAAGCAAGTCAGTCAAACATGGGCCTACCTTTCAGCAAGCCTCATATCAGCCAAACCATCACAACGGACGCCTCAGACCATGGATGGGGAGCGCGCATGAAGGGCAGATGTATTCAAGGGGCAGTGGACTCGAAAGGAATTGTGCCTGCACATCAACCAAAAGGAAATGCTGGCAGTGATACATTCAATCGAGGCCTTCAAACATTTCCTGCATCAAGGTCACCTGCTAATAAAGACAGACAATACCACAGTTATGTGGTACATAAACAAGCAAGGAGGTACCCATTCCTACCCTCTTTGCAGGCTGGCAATGAATCTTTGGGAACTTTCCCTAAAACTCAATATACAACTGCATTCCCAGTTCGTACCAGGAAAAGAAAATGTACTGGCGGACAGCCTAAGCAGAAACACCATGGATCCACACGAATGGATGTTGCATCCAGACATTTTTCTTCAGATAACACAATCTTGGGGAAGGCCGGACATGGATCTTTTTGCCTCCCCCCACAACCATCACCTGAAGAAATTCTGCACAAGGACATACCATCCTCAAGCATGGAAGGTGGACGCCCTATCCTTCAGCTGGAATGCTCTAACAGTGTATGCATTCCCACCTCTTCCGTTAATGAACAAGGTCTTACTGAAGATCAGGACAGAACAACCAAAAGTGATTCTGATAGCTCCGGACTGGCCAAGACAACACTGGTACCCACTGTTAAAGAGCATGACACGCACAAACCCGTGGCCCCTACCACAATGGCCACTTCTTCTGACACAGCACAACTACAAAACTCTGCACTCCAGCCTGAAAACCTTGCAACTGACAGCCTGGAAAATACCTTGACTCCTCACCAGGATAAACTATCCAAGAGGGTAAAGGATATCATCATGGAAGCTCAGCGGCCTTCCACAAGAAAGGCATATTCAGCAAAATGGAAAAGATTTCGAACCTGGAGCACCGCACAGGGTCAGGATCCGACAGTGATGAGCATCCCACATATCCTTGAATACTTGGCTGAAATGCTCCATAATGGCCTTTCTTTACTCATCCATAAAAATTCATGCTTCAGCTGTTTCAGCAGAGTACAGCACTGATCCACCTGTATTTTCTCATCCTCTGCTAAGGCAGTTTCTAAGAGGGATAAAAAACATCAACCCTCCAAGGACACCACCAGTGCCTACATGGGACCTTAACTTCATGTTGGAAAAATTAACGCTACCCCCATTTGAACCAGCAGCATCTTCAGAACTACAATTCCTGTCTTGGAAGACCGCCTTCCTACTGGCCATAACCTCAGCAAGAAGAATATCTGAGTTACAGGCCCTCATGGCAGTACAACCATTTCTCATTTTCCATAAGGACAGAGTCTCTTTGAGAACCAATCCTTCATTCATGCCAAAGGTGGTATCCAGGGTCTCACTGAACCAAGCTATCCACCTGCCTACTTTCTTTCCAAATCCACAAAATAAAGGAGAGAAACTTCTGCATACCCTGGACATTCACAGACAACTGCGTTACTACTTGGACAGAACTAAGACTTACAGAAAAACTGACCAACTGTTTGTAGCATACGCTGCTGGTGTACAAGGAAGAGCAATTTCCAAACAAACAGTTTCAAAATGGATAGGAAATTGCATTCGATTCTGTTACTCTTTTCATGGAAAAGCTGTGCCAGCTACCATCAGACCTCATTCCACCAGAGCAACAGCCACCTCCACAGCCTTCTTAAGAGGGGTGGCTACAAAGGACATTTTAGAAGCTGCTACATGGAGCTCTGTGCATACATTTTCCAAGCATTACAACCTGCCTTTATATTCCAGATCCAGAGCAGGCTTTGCTACGGCAGTCCTGCAGGGCATGTTAGCTACACCATCCTTTTCTTAGGTCCTACCACCCCCAGCTTGGCTATGGTATTCTACCCATATGTAAGGACTGCAGATGCATCCTTGAGGGACATAGTACAGTTTTGTACCTACCATAAATGTAGATGTCCGATAGGTATGCATCTGCAGTCAGGTTTTCCCTCCCTCCTACCCCTCTGTGGTATTCTTTGGGTACCTATCCCTCTTTTTAGCTAGCTGGGGTTATCTTTTATGGTGTATTTGTTATTTATTGGTTTGCATGATTGGAATTGATTTATTTCTCCAAAATTTAGCCTTCTTTAGAGGGCACCTGGCATCTGGGGCAAGAAAAACTGAGGAACATGGCGTCGGCTGACGCTTTTATACCCCAGGCGCTATGACGTCGGGAAAAAGGGCGACATCAGCCGACACCGGACCCAGACTTTGAAATCCGCCCAACTGAAGGGCTGCCTGAGGCAGGACAACCCATATGTTAGGACTGCAGATGCATACCTATCGAACATCTACATTTATGGTAGGTACAAAACTGTACTTTATGTCTTGTGAGTTACATACCAAAAGAGGCGTTGTACTCTGTAATGGGTATAATGACTGACGAGTAGAGGGGAATAATGACCTCTTTTTCTGGATGAGAAACCTTTTGTGATGAGGTGTGCCACGTAGAAGGATTTCCTGACTGCTGTGGCAATGTGATTATCAAAGGAGAGACTACTGTCCACCTGGGTCCCAAGGTCTCTTATCACACTTACGGTGTTAAGTATACTACCGCCTATGTAGTAGTTCATGGGTACAGAGTTTTTACCAAAGGAGATGACAATGCACTTTTTGGCATTGAGCTTGAGACCATAGCTTTGACACCAGGCATCTGTCTCAGTGAGGCCCTTTTGTAGGATGTCCACATCGTTAGGAGTTTTGATTATGGCTCCTAGTTTGCAGTCATCTGCGAACTTCGTTAGCCAAAGACCTTCACTGTTAGCCTGTACTTCAGAGAAGTAGATACCAAATAGGAGAGGACCCAGGACTGAACCCTGTGGTACTCCACTTGTCACTGGTCTGAAGTCGGATTTGGAGTCTGCTACTTTCACATTGTGGGTTCTGTCAGTGAGCCAGTTGGCAACCCATCTTGTGACATAGGAATTTATACCTAGTTTAGTGAGTTTATCTATAATTCCAGAGTGGGGGATGGTGTCGAAAGCCTTGGCAAGATCTAGATAGGTTGTGTGAACCACCTTGCTCTTGTCTACGACTTTGGTGACTGCTTCAAAGAAGTCTGTCAGGTTTAGGAGACATGCTCTGCCTTTTACAAACCCGAACTGGGTGGAGTCCAGAGTTTGGAAATTACCAATGTCTTTGTTTATAAGTTCCATGATGATACATTTCATGGCCATGCAGACCAGACTTGTCAGGCTAATGGGGCAGTAGTTACTGGGGTCAGTGGTGGCTCCCCCCTTGTGGAGTGGGATAACCGTCACTGTACGCCATTCAGAGGTGAGGCTATGATTGAGCATGGTACTTAGGTGGGGTGCCAGTTCGTTCTGTAGTTTGTGTAGAACGCAGCCTGGGATGTTGTCTGGTCCCATGGATGCTGTGTTCTTGGCTTTGGAGAGTGTGGTTTTTACCTGTGCAGCCGTGATTACAGGAACTTTACATTCTTCCGGTATAGAGATGGGCTCTTTAGGGGGTGAGAGAGGGGTGAAGTTAGCACTGAACCTATCTGCCAGGATGTTGTCAATATCAGTTGGGTCTGTATATTTAATGCCATTGTGCTGTAACTCAGAGCAGATCTGAGTGTTACCATTGAGATTCTTGACATAGCTATAGAGTGCTTTGTGGTTGTCTTTAGAATAAGTGGCAATTTTTTTCGTAACTTGCTTTGGAGGAATTTATCAGGGATCGCAGCTTCTTACTGAGGCTGACCAGGGAGTTCCTCCACTCATGGGATTTTACTCTTGCAACAGCTTCTTCTTTCTGTTGTACAGTTTGTTTATGGCAGGGACCACCAGATTGACTTCCTTTTTTTGGAGGATAGCGTCTTGGTTCTGTTTGGGATAGCATGATCCATACACTCATGTAAGTGCTTATAAAGTGCAATTGTGTAGGATTCAGTAGTCGTAACTGTATTGTCCATCTTCATGGGTGTCATGAAGTTCACCACTTCTGTCTTAAGAAGCATGAAGTTGGCTTTGGAGAAGTTTTTTACCATGGTTTCCTTAATGGGGGGTGGGGGCAGGATGTGGATATCTAGGGTAATTGGCTTATGGTCGGATCGGACCAATGAGGCGCTGGACTTCAGGTGTGCAACACCGGTCACTCATGTTGGTAATGACTAGATCTAGGATATTGTTGCACCTGGTGGGGGTGTGGATAAGTTGATTCAGGGCATTGGAGTTTATGAATTCCAGAAAGCGTTGAGCGAAGGAGTTGGTACATGAGTAGTTTTCCCAGTTAATGGGGTAGTTGAAATCGTCCATTATTAGGGTGTTTGGTTGAACCCTAATATTTTCCAGTACATCAAGAAAAGAGGAGTGGGAATCCTTGGGGCATGGTGGGTGATCTGTAGCAAGCTACAATTTGGATTGCAATTTTGCCCAGAGTTAGTTGCACTTGGATAACCTCGGCTGCATTATGCTGAGCAACTAGCCTGGAGGTGTGGAAATCCTTAATGAATAAGGACACACCTCCGCCTTTGGTGTTCCGGTCCAGGTTACATGGCCGAAAAGTGTGGTACGAGTTATAGCCTGGAGGTGCAGGGGTGCTTTCTGGAGCCTTGAACCAGGTCTCAGTCACTGCACAGATATCGATGTTCTCCATTTTAAGGAGTGCCTCGAGTGAGTGCATTTTGAGATTTAGACTTCTAGCATTGAGTAGCATCACCCTCAGTTTTTGCTTGCCTGTTAACGGTGGTGAATTTGTCACTTGAACCTTGCCTAAAAAAGGCACCATAGGGGCGGCAAGAACCTTAGCCAGTATCGGGAATCCCAGGGGTGATAGGTGCAGGCTATCTCTGCCAAAGCATCGTGGTCTGTTGACCATGTCATCCCAGGCAGACAAATACTGGATCACTTTAGACCTTGCACGCTCTTAGGGAGCATTTCCACTGCCTTGTATGCTCTTAGGGAGCATTTCCACTGGGAAAGCCAGGATTTCTCTGACTCCAAAAAGAGACTTAGGGAATTCTTACTTCTCTCTCAACACAGGCCTTTAGCTATCCCTCCTGTCCTGGACATTGTAGATGATGCCTTCTTGGAATCTAGCCTGGCTCCAGACACTTTACCTCCAGCTCCCAGGAAACCGGACAGGTATTGGAGTACCTGACTCTCACAAGTTACTCTTCAAGAATCCTACTGCGGACCCAGAGACCATTTCCCAGGGACCTAAAGGCATTAAGGCTACAACTGCCAAAAACCCTACCCCCTCTGATATAGATTCCAGGGCCTTGGACAGATGGGGTAAGAAGGTATACACTTCTGCTACTTTGGCCATTAGGTCCTTAAACTCCCAGTTTCATATGTTAAAGTATCAGCAGCATATTATGGGACTACTTAAACAGAAAATGATGTTTATTCCTGACTGCGCTGAAAATAAAGAATTACAGGATTTAATGCATTCTACTGAACAACTTGGTAAACATATTCTGCAATGTGGTTTCGACTCTTTAGAAGCATCTTGCAGGGCAGCTGTCACTGGGTCTGTTCTTAGAAGGCATGCTTGGCTTAAGGAGCAAAATTTGCTAGATTATGTTAAAGCTAAATTACTGGATGCTCCCTTAAACCAAGACAGCCTGTTTGGCAACAAAGCAGAAGTCGTCCTTAAAAAGATGGAGGAAAAAGCTAAATCTATGCAAACTGTTAAAGATTTCCTGCAAGTACAGCCTCACAGATTTAGTAGGCATTGGCCTTCTAAGATTTGGCCCTTTCCTGTTTCTTCCAGGCCTTTTTAGTCCAAACCCAGGAACAGCAGGCCACCTAGGCTGCAGTCTCAAGGTACTCATAGGCCTAAGCAGTGGGGGGGCTCCCACTTCCAAAGCTGGAAATAATAAGACACTGTCACAATGACTTAACCTTAAACCTTCCAAGCCCTGCTCAACTGCCTGCTCCCTTAGGGGGAACGATAGCCCTGCATGCAAAAAAACTGGGAACTCCTTACCCAGGACAAATGGGTTTTAAATATAGTTTCCCAAGGATACAGATTCCACTTCCACACCTTACCAACCCCAAACGGTTGGCCAGACCTACCCCCAAATCAGTGGTCAGAGGCTCAACAGCAGGTTCTCTCTCTTCTAAGTATCAGGGATATTCAACCTGTCCCAGCAAAAGAAAGGGGACAAGGTTTTTGCTCAAGACTTTTCCTGGTACCCAGAAAACTCTCTATTCTAAACACCTTTTTGATAATCACAAAATTCAAAATGCTAACACTTCATCAGCTGCTTCCTATGCTAGGCAAAGATGCCTGGTTAGCAACCTTACACTTAAAGGAAGCTTACCTGCACATTCCAATAGGGGAATCTTGCAGGAAATACCTAGGCTTCAGAGCAGACTACATGCACTATCAATTGTCTGCACTTCCCTATGGCTTATCTACTGCGCCCAGGGTATTCACAAAGTGCCTAGCTCCAGTCATTGCATTTTGCAGGCAAAGAAGTATTTAAATACACCCATATCTGGACGATTGTCTAATTCAGGCAGAAAGTCAGGACATGCTACTAAATCATCTGGCATATATAAAGAAACTTCTAACCTCACTGGGGTACACCATAAACGAAAATAAATCTCATCTAGTACCCTGCCAACAAATTGTATTCCTGGGATCAAGCTTGAACACAACTTCCCAGATGACTTGCCTCGCTCCAGAGAAACAAGTTTATTTGACAGCCTACTTCAAACTACTGGCCACAAAGACCCAGTTCTCTGCAAGGAAAAGCCTGCAAGCCCTAGGGTTCATGGCCTCTTGCATTCTACTAATTCCAAATGCAAGACTGCATATGAGGAAACTACAATGGTATCTAAAAAGCCTGTGGTGTCAACATTCTCAGGACCTGGAATTAATGATTCCTATCATTCCTTGTATAAAGACAGAGTTCCTTTGGTGGGCAGAGTCCTGCTACCACAACAAGGGGCTGCCATTCACTCTACCCCCTGCTGCCCAAACCCTGACAGACACATCAGACTATGCATGGGGGGGCTCACTTGGCAGGGCAGTGCATTCAGGGCAAATGGAACCCGAGTCAGATGCACCTGCATATCAATCAGAAAGAAATGTTAGCTGTACAGAATTCCCTGACAGCCTTCAAGGACCACATTCTTCCAAGACAATTATTGGTAAAGACAGACAACACCACTGTTATGTGGTACATAAACAAGCAGGGGGAACCCATTCGTATACTCTCTGCAGACTAGCCATGGCTCTAGGAAACACAGCCTTGAGCTACCAAGTGCACCTACAAGCTCAATTCCTGCCAGGCAAGCTAAATTCACTGGCAGACAACCTAAGCAGAAATCTCATGGACCCACACGCGTGGAGACTGGAACCAAAGATATTCAACATTTTGAGAAACAAAGGGGGGAACCCAGAGATAGACCCGTTTACCTCCCCTCAGAACTACCAGTTGGACAAATTCTGTACAAGGGCATCCCACAGTCAAGCTTGGAAATTGGATGCTCTGTCCTTCACCGGGGAAAGCCTCTCAGTTTATGTCCCCCCACTTCTCCTCTTGAAAGTTCTGCTAAAGATCAAACAGGACAAACCAAGGATAATACTGATTGCACCAGACTGGCCACGCCAGCACTGGTAACCCCCTCTTGCGCAGTATGTCATTGCTAGAACCATAGCACCTGCCTCAGACCCCTTCCCTGCTGTCTCAGCAGGAGGGCCAGATTCTGCCCCCCCCCCCCCCAGCTTCAAACCCTGAACCTTGCAGCCTGGCTAATTCCTTGAGCTCTCCAATAAGATCCCTCAATGAGCAGGTGTTAAATGTCATTCTGGAAGCGAGGAGGCCTAGTACTAGAAAATCCTATGCTGAAAAGTGGAAAAGATACTGTTTCTGGAGCCAGACTCGAGGGATGGCCACAGCAGTGCCCAACTTACCACATATTCTTCAATACTTAACAGAGATGCTCCACAAGGGCCTTTGCTTCTCATCAGTTAAAATTCATGCCTCAGCCATTTCTGCACATTATAATACTGAGCCACCCCTCTTCTCTCACCCCCTGCTAAAACAATTCCTCAGAGGGGCCAAAAATTTAAGACCACTCAGGAGAACCCCTACTCCAGCCTGGGTCCTTAACTTTGTATTGGAAAAGCTCACTCTACCTCCTTTTAAGCCAGCTGCAATTGCAGAGTTGAAATTCCTTTCTTGGAAAACAGCCTTCCTTCTAGCCATAACTTCAGCAAGAAGAGTGTCTGAATTATAGGCCCTCATGGCAGTGGAGCCCTTCATCATCTTCCATGCAGACAAGGGTGCCCCTCAGGACCAATTCTTCCTTTATGTCCAAGGTGGTATCCAGTGTGGCCCTTAATCAGTCCATTCATTTGCCAACCTTCTTTTTTCCTAATCCACAAAACAAAGGCGAACAAATCCTGCACTCTTTGGACGTGCACAGACAACTTAGATTTTATTTGGACAGGACTAAGCCTCTCAGAAAAACTGAACAGCTGCTAGTTGCCTTTGCTGCAGGGGCAGAAGGGAAGGCCATTTCAAAGCAAACCATTTAGAAATGGATAGGCCATTGCATTAATTTCTGCTATAAGCACCATGGAAAACCTACCCCACAGGGATTAAAATCACATTCCACCAGGGCTGCATCTACCTCTGCAGCCGTTCTCAGAGGTGTCCCTACCAGGGACATCCTAGAAGCTGCTACCTGGAACTCTGTACATACCTTCACCAAGCATTACCACTTGCCTATTTTTATCTAAATCCAGAGCTGGTTTTGCCACTGCAGTCTTGCAGGGCTTAATAGCTGGTCCTAATGCTCTCTAACTTCCTCCTCCCTTCCTTAGCTTTGGGAATCTACCCAAATGTAATGATGCAACAGTGAAACGCTAACAGTACAGTTGTGTACACTTACCATAAATGTAGATGTTGGAGTGTATTCACTGTTGCAGTCCTGGTTACCCTCCCTCCAGCCCCCTGACTTCTCTTGGCTACACCTTCCTTCTTTAGTGTATTTCAGCTTTCTGTTGCATTTGCTTTTTGTTGAAGGTCTAACCTTATATACAATTGCTTCCCATTATGGGGACACCTCACATCTGGGGCAAGAAAAACTGATGTAATGGCGTCGGCTGCATGCTTTATACCCCTGACGACCTGACGTCATGGAAGAAGAGACTGCATTTGACGCAGGGATCCAAGACTTTGATATTAAGGCTGGCTGAGGGCTACTTGCAAGCAGATAACCCAAATGTAATGACTGCAACAGTGAATACATTCTAACATCTACATTTATGGTAAGTGTACACAACTGTACTATACCGGACGAGTCAGAGCTGTCAGGGACAGGGAACTGTGGATACTGGATGAGTCAGAGCTGTCAGGGACAGGGAACTGTGGATACTGGATGAGTCAGTGCTGTCAGGGACAGGGAACTGTGGATACTGGACGAGTCAGTGCTGATGGGGAACTGTGGATACTGGACAAGTCAGAGCTGACAGGGAACTGTGGATACTGGACGAGTCAGAGCTGTCAGGGACAGAGAACTGTGGATACTGGACGAGTCAGAGCTGTCAGGGACAGGGAACTGTGGATACTGGACGAGTCAGAGCTGTCCGGGACAGGGAACTGTGGATACTGGACAAGTCAGTGCTGTCAGGGACAGGGAACTGTGGATAATGGACGAGTCAAAGCTGTCAGGGACCGGGAACTGTGGATACTGGATGAGTCAGAGCTGTCAGGGACAGGGAACTGTGGATACTGGACGAGTCAGTGCTGTCGGGGACAGGGAACTGTGGATACAGGACGAGTCAGAGCTGTCAGAGACAGGAACTGTGGATACTGGACGAATCATCGCTAGCAAATATAGTACCTTGGTGGTCAGATCCATCCAGATATGACAACTGACATTTTGAACCAGATGAAGTTGTCTTTATGCTAAGTACATAACTTTCATTTCTTATAGGTTCATAGGTAGCTACTAGGCTATCTGCCCAAGGGCCTAAGTAAGCCTAGCCAGCAGTGTTCCCTGGCTTACGCCACCTAAGAAAGTTATTTTCCTGTGCCATTGTCGAGCAGAGCCACAGAAGTGATCCCCGGGATGTATTTCCTATTTCCCATCCACCCATTAAGAGTTTTCTTGGAGTCCTAATGAGGAACTTTGCTTGACATTGATGGGTACCGTGTTCCAGGGTATGGGAAGTCTCCAAGACAAGAATCCAACCCTCCAGCCTGTTCTGTTTATTGTGGTGACAAGGTTTTGGTCCCTAGAGCAGCATGCAACTCGGAGGGATTGGGATTTCTTTAGGTGTAGCATGTCCAACAGCTCTGGGTTTGACATAGCTTTGTATGATAGGCAGAGATCACCTCGGAGTAGGCGATATGCTACTGAGTAAAGCCGGAGTTTTTTTGAGATGGTCAGTGTAGGGCATCTGTTTGAGGCCAGTACTCCTCTTTGTAAAGTATTTCTGTGGCCTTTCCAGCTGCTGCAGATGTCTTGTGAGGTACATTCCAAAAGGGGTGTTGTACTCTAATGGGGTCTGAGTGTCTAGTAGAGGAACAATGACTTCTTTCTTTTCCTGGATGAAAACCCTTTTGTGATGGTGTGCCACGTCAAAGGACTTCCTGACTACTGTGGCAATATGATTATCAAAGGAGAGACTACTGTCCACCTGGGTCCCAAGGGCTCTTATCATACATTCGGTGTTAAGTAGACTGCTGCCTATGTGGTAGTTCATGGATAAAGAGTTCTTACCAAAGGGGATGACAATGCACTTTTTGGCATTGAGCTTGAGGCCATGGCTCTGACACCAGGCATCTTTCTCAGTAAGGCCCTTCTGTAGGATGTCCTCATCATTTGGGGACTCAGCTATGGCTTCTAGTTTGCAGTCATCTGTAAACTTCATTAGCTAGAGGCCTTCTGTGTTAGCCTGTACTTCAGAGAAGTAGATACCAAACAGGAGAGGTCCCAGGACTGAACCTTGTGGTACTCCACTTGTCAGTGGTTTGAAGTCACATTTGGAGTTGCAACTTTTACAGTGTGGGTTCTGTCAGTGAGCCAGTTGGCAACCCATCTTGTGACGTAGGGATTTATACCTAGTTTAGTGAGTTTAACTGTAATTCCAGATTGGGGGATGGTGTCGAAAGCCTTAGCAAGGTTAAGATAGGCTGTGTGAACCACCTTACCCTCATCTACGGCTTTGGGTGACTGCCTCAAAGAAGTCTATCAGGTTCAGGAGGCATGATCTGCCTTTCAGAAACCTGAGCTGGGTTCTTTCATAAAAGCTGCAGATATCCCCAGGACTGCTCGCAGAGTGCACCCGCATCCCTCATCAGGAATACTCAGTTGTCTGAAAACATTTTTGTTATTAACCCCCTTTTACCGCCTTTCTATACAAGCTTTTTCCACCTCTAGTGACCTGTGTCGTATATCTGAAGGAGAAGCGCTGTCACGCAGCTTGTCACTTCCTTTTACCGCTGTTAGTTATGGAGATGCGGTTAGTGACTATGGAGTGCAGTGAAGGAGCACTATTGGATGTTAGCATTTAGGTACTGTCTAGCACTTGTTTTTACAGTTTTATAGAACATTCAATGTGTTTTTAGTTATTAGCATTTACATACTGCTGTTTCATGCAGAAAGATTTGGGTTAAGCAAATAGTTATCTTTTTCACTTGATTTATGTATTTTTTGTTATTTTAACTGTCTAGTACAAATTTGTCAGGTTTATTGAATTAGGAAAGAGGATCTGCATCCATTCTGTCATTGACAGTTTTATGCTAAGGAGCATGAAGGCATTAGACTTTCCTCTGCCTCTGAAGTTCTTAGAAGGGGGCATACCTGTAAGCTGATTGGTGAGTTTTATTTCAGTCTTTTTTTTTTTTCCCCTCCAGAAAATGTTCAGATTCAGAGCTGTTCCAGGAAGCTTTGTCTTAACCGTAGAAATCAGTGATAGTTTTATTAGTTGACAAGAGTGTACATACATTAGGTTATATGTTTGGTGCCACAGCCTGTATCACGATGGATGCCAGATGTCATTTAAGTCAGCGATTTGGCATACTTATGGCTGTCACATTATCTCTGCACTTTGTTTTGTAACAGTGTGGTTTGATAATAAAACAATGTTGACTTACTTTTATCCAATAGTAATCAGTAAAGTAATCGTTTAACAGAGAAAACGTTGGAAATGAGCCCATCATACTGATATGCAGCTGCTGCTAATAGCTGAGAGCACTAAATATCTCATAGAATTTATTTTACTGACCTGAATCTTGTTTTCTATCTTTTGAAGGTGATGGGAACCATCTTTATCTACACCCTGTTTATGCTGGAACCCCTGCGAGATGAGCCCCTGGATAAGATGGATGAAATAATTTATTATGTCAATGCAGTCAGCCGAGTTCTTGAGTTCCTTGTTGCAGTCTGTGTAGTGGCCTATGGCACCTGGGAGTCTATTATTGGTGAATGGAGTTGGGTCGGTGCATCAGTTATTATTATCCACTCCTACTTCAATGTTTGGTTGAGAGCCCAGTCAGGATGGAAAAGTTTTCTGCTGCGTAGGGATGCAGCCAACAAGATCAGGTCACTCCCCACCGCTTCACAACACCAGCTTCGGGAACACAATGATGTGTGCGCCATTTGTTTCCAGGTAAATTTATTTGGTTCCAGTACATATGGAGAAATTTTCACAAACTGTTTCCTTGTATATTAAGGATGCTCAGTGGTCTTTTCATTATTTTTCCCACATGGAGTATGCGGTGGCCCGCTGCCACATGTGAGGCAGTTCTACTGAGATTCAAACAGTGGCAGTTGATACTGGGTGGGTATAATGGCAGTTATGGCTATACCAACATATTGCAAGCTTTAATGTTCTAGTGTGCAAACATAAATGTGTTAATCATCATAGTCAACCCGTTTTTTCCAAGAGGTCTGTGTTTGGCATCAGCTGTCATCACCTCTCGGTTCAGAGCCCTACTCCCGGCCTTCTTCAGCAGTCGCAACCGTCATTGCAGCTCTTCTTCCCCCGCAGTTTATCTCTTGGCTGAGGTCCTTGTCTGCTCTTGCCTTCTTTCTCTCTCTCTCAAATCTGCTTTACCAAATTACATTCTCTTTTTCTGCACATGTGCTGAACCAACTTAATCAGTTCTTTACTGTCTCTGCAATTGTAGCTACTTTGGCTTCCTCTCTGATGCCGTTATTTCTTCATCTGTCCCACAGTGTGTCTCCAGTGACCCATTCCAGGCATTTCATCTCTTATCTCAAACTTCCTCAGCTACAGTGACTTCACTGCCTAGGTTTCTGCACCATACAAAGCAGTGGACACACCACTTGGTGTACAAACATTTTTCTGTCACATATTACTACTTTTATGCTGTAACGCCCCTGCACTGGCCCAGTAATCAAGGAGCCTCAGTCCTCACCACTGGCAACAAATTTGGAATGTACACACTGGGAGGATGACAAGTACACACACAGTAAAGTGCAGTTCCCCCTAAGAGCACACTAAGATCACAGTCAGTCTGAGAATGGTTTCTCCCTCCTTCTCCAGATCCCCAAGAAGACTCCCCACTGGTACAGGTATAGGGTTGAGATCTCAGCTGAGTGGCCAAACAAACATCTCCAGTACCCTCTCTGTCCAACCAGTGCTTTGTGTTCCTGCCCAAATAGCTGACACACACACTCCTTGAGATTTGATTTATAGCCAGATACACACACCTGGGAAAGGCTGGCACATGTTTGCTAGCTATGCCCCTTCTGCCCAGACTATAAGGTAGTTTTCACTGCCACCAGCCCACTCTTATCAGCTACTTGAAGGCTGATAGCAAAGGCTGTCCAGTCTTACTGTGTAATGTTACTATTAATCCAAATATGCAAGTACTGTAAGAGCTTACATTTTTAAACAGACCAACCACATTTAAAAGGTTTATATACATTAATAATAATAAAAGAACAAGACAATACTCAGTAAGTATCAGTTACATCAGAGTTCAAAATCACAGGAAATATTTAAAACAACATTGCAGGGCAGTCTCAAATAAAGAAAACATCTAAGCTACACTTTACTGTATTCCCATCTGAATCTAAAAGAGAGAGAGACTGGTACATTTTGTATTTTGTCTTTGACCTAACAAGAACATCCACTCATCACCACATCTGCACTTGCTTTGCTGTAAGTTTTTACGGCACAGTTACTCTGAGAGTGCTCTTAAATTAATTTCAAATATTGAATGCAAAAACAGTCACTACTGCTCCAAAAACACACAGTCTGAATAATCCAACCAAATTATCAATAAAAGAAAAAGTGACTAGTGTGTAGGCTGATATTATTATTTTATAATCGAACTATAACAGTTAAAAGTTCCCAAAATGTACGTTGCACTTTACATGCAGCTGTGCCTTTAGAAATAATAGCAGTACATAAAGAGTTTTTATGGTATTTTGCAGTAATATGCAGTAATGCTGTGTAGTCAACAGTACCTTGTTTTAGGGTAAATGCACACGTGGCTGTTCTCACATCTCCGTGGTGGTGTGCATATATGTAACTGATCCGCTCAGTCGGTATTCACCTCTCTAAGCGTTTTCACCAACAAACCTCTTCGAATAATTGTGGCAGCAAAAATCTAAATCTACAGTTCAAAACCAGTAATTCCAATACAGGTAATTCACGGTGCCTGAAACAGTGTAATCCAAGTAGTATAATTCCAACAATGCTATTCCTATGATGTACGTTTTGCAAATACACCACGCAAGTATCTTGAGATAAATAAGATCTTTTTATTATACAGAATGGTCGACAAACAATCTCGGCTAGCGCTTTCGCCTACTGGCTTCCTCAGGCCGTTAAATTAAAAGTGATAATTTGAGCTATATATAACTTCAGGATTTCAAAATTCCTGATGTCACTTCCTGCCCTAGTTTAAAAATACTTAGTAACTATTCATATAATAATGTTACAAAGTGTCACGTCTCATATCATAAATTCACATCAAATAAAACATTGTTTCTAATGGTCAGCTAATATTTAACTAATACTACATTGTTACATTCTAAACATCATATAAAATGTGCTTAAATTACAAATAACTAAAATTATGCTCCCTGATGTCATATCCTGTTACACTTCGCATTAGTGTATATAAGTGTTATTGCGATAGGTAATATCAGTTCATCAAATATGTTGAAGTCCAATTATATTTGATAGCATCAGTTAATACAAATATAATTTAAAATTGCTGAAAAATATTATTGCTTAAAGAATGTATGAAACATCTACCATTTATAATATCATGTAGTCATATCCCTTATCCTGCAAATATCTCATTATATAACATTCACAACAAAATGTGTGCAAGTTGTGGTTTGTATATTTACAAAGAATATATTCATGTGTGATGGCTATTCATCGATCTATCTCTAAACTTCATGTAGCTTTTCATCGCTACTCGTGTTTATATACTACTTCCCTATGCTCTCTCTATATACAAAAGCCATGCTTAGAATGGATAGGTGTTATGGAAATATATATTAGAGTACATATATATATATATATATATATACAAGCGTTAACCTAATTATATCTTTTATTGATTCTTATTGAAATAATTTTCCTCCTGGCCCAACTGCAGATGGGAGTGCTCCTGCCTCCCCCCCCCACTCTGGGGGGGAGCTCGACCCCCTTTTTCACCCCGATAGCTTCTTCCCCGACCCGCTTTCCAGGTTCAGGGTCTTCGGAGCTGAGTAGTGTCAGTGCCAGTAGTCTCTGGTATTTTGGCGCCGACAGTACCCTCGAGTCTGTCGGGTCCCTTTACTTCAGATCCGAGGCGGTCAGTGAGCCTTCGGCTCCGGCTAGGTCAGAGCATACTGGCCGTTCGGATCCGATGGCTTCGGCTCCGGCCCCGATCTGCCAGTCGGATCCAAGGGAGAGTCGGCTGTCGGATCCTAGGGAGAGCGACTCTCCGGCATTTGACATGGTAGAGAGGGTTCTGTCGAGGGAATCCAGGCCCCCGGCCTTAGCTACTGCTCCACCCTGCACTCCCTCGCAGATGGGTCCGACTTCCATCACCCGGCCCCCGGGACAGCCTGCTCAGACGTCCCAGATTGTTCCCTTGTTGGAACAAAATGTGGCTGGTGTGGCCTTCTCAGACAGCCCCCCTGAGGAAGTCCCTCACAAGCGCAAGTGCAAAAGGAGGCACTTGGACTCCCCCGAGTCCTTGACAGAGGACACGGACTTGGAGGGAAGGGGAAGGCTCCCCAAGATCACCCCCCCGAAGATGTTTCATTTGGAGACATCATGGAAATGCTCAGGATCAGAGGGGGGTGGTCTTGCCCCCAAGCCTTCCTCAGACTAGTCTGTGTTCCTGGAGGCGTTTGAAGCAGGCCCATCTACCTCTTAGGTGTCCCCTCCAGCCGATCCCCTGGTAGATTTGATCACTACCAGGACATGGAAGGAGCTGGACACTATGGAGCCCGTCCCTAAAAGGCCAGATAGGATCCTTAGCCCCCCTTCAGACAGGCTTCATTGGAGTAAGGGAAACCCAGTAGATGCCATGTTGGTGGCGGCAGCCACCAAGAGGGAACTGGCCCAGGAGAGTCCCTCTGTCCATCCTCCAGACAAGGAGTCTCGGGCGATGGTCCGCTTGGGAAAGCAGATGTTTGCTTCAGCCACCTTCTCCATAAGGTCGCTGAACTACATTGCACATGTCATTCGACTCCAGCGGGATCTTATTAAAGAATACGCTGGGTCGCCCCCAGAGTCCATCTTAGCAGAGGACAAACAAGTGTACTCTACCCAAATGGCCACTCTTAGGTCTATTTCCAATACCTCTATGCAGCTACTATCCCATGCTACGGAAGGAGCCGCTAGAGCTAGCGGAGTGGGTGTCGTCCTAAGGCAACAGGTGTGACTCCGTCACTGTGATTTTACGGAACCCTTCAAGGCGTTGTTCGCTAACGCCCCATTTGATGGTTCTGCCCTCTTTGGCAAGACCGTACGCGACACCTTGGTCCAGAGCGAGAAAGACGGGAAGACGTTGTCTGCCATCGGAGTTCGCTTTTCTGCTCCCCAGAGGTCCTTTTCGAGGAACCAAAAGGGACAGAAGATGTGGTTCTGAAAGTCTCAACAGTCCTGTTTTGCTCCGGACCCCCTGTCCTTCAGAGGCAGAGGAGGACCAGGTGGACGCTGCCCTAGAGGCAGAGGGGGCCTGAAGAACTTTGGGTCCAGAGAACCTTTCTCTGACTGGCCCACGCAGCAACCTTGAGGGGTTACCCAACTGCACTACTCTGGAGGCAGTCAGGGGGCATTTCTCGAAGCACCTAGCAGCTTGGGAGTCCATCACGACAGACCGCTGGGTGCTTCGAATCATATCCAGAGGTTACGAGATTCCTTTTCTACATCCCCCTCTCAGACCCAGGTACCTCCCCGATGTGCCACCCGATCAGAGGGAGGCCGCAGCTGCAGAAATTTGCCAGCTGCTAGGAAAAGGAGAGATCCAGCATGTCCCCCCAGACCAGTTTGGATAGGGCTTTTACTCCAGGTTCTTTTTGGTGCCAAAAAAGATGGGGGAACCTAAGACCTATCCTCGACCTCTCCCTCTTGAACCTGTCAATAGCCAAGGAAAAGTTCCGTATGGTCACTCTCCAATCTATTCTCCCCCTCTTGCAGGAGAATGACTGGATGTGCTCCATAGACCTCAAGGATGCGTACTACCACATCTTGATGGACAGACGCTCCAGGAGGTTTCTCCGCTTCCAGCTAGGAGCCAGCCATTACCAATTCAGGGTCCTCCCCTTTGGTCTCACCACAGCCCCCCGGGTGTTCACCAAGGTGCTATCTGTGGTAGCGGCCCACCTGAGACTCTAGGGAATTCAGGTCTTCCCATTCCTGGACGACTGGCTCCTGACCGCCCCCACAAGGCATCTACTCTGCACGGCCAGAAATTATTTCCTTTGCCTAGCTCCCAGGCTGGGGATTACCATCAGTGTGGGAAAATCCTCTCTTCTCCCAACGCAGATCATAGACTTCATTGGAGCCAGGTTGGACACAAACCATCTCGTAGCTTTCCTGACTCCAGACCGGATACGAACACTAAGACTCCATGTTCAGGCCGTTCTTCATTGCCCAGCCCCTCCGGCGGAGTTGGTCCTGAGGGCCCTAGGTTCGATGGCTGCGACCATCAATCTCCTTCCTTTGGCACGTCTAAATATGAGAATCCTGCAGTGGACCCTTCAAGTTCAGTGGTCATCCCTGCGTCATCCCCTCAGCCATCCTGTCCCCCTCAGCAGGGTTTGCAGGAGAGCCCTTCTTTGGTGGCTCCAGTCTCCGGACCTCCAGAAAGGGTGCCCCTTCTCTATATCCCCTCCCTTAGCCACGGTGACCATGGACGCCTCTCGCCTCGGGTGGGGCCAGGACTGTCCAAGGCACATGGAACAACACGGAAACCTCACTGCATATCAATGTCCTAGAGATGAGGGTGGTGCTGTTAGCATTGCAAGCACTTCAGAGCCTTCTTCCCGTCGGGACTATTGCGATCCAGACGGACAACATGTCGGTCGTCTGGTATATCAACAAACAAGGAGGAACCAGGTCCTACCCACTCTGTCGAGAGGCCATGAGTGTTTGGGAATGGGCGATCTCCACCAACCGTTTTCTCATAGTGACGCACATTCCCGGCCGGTCCAACATCCTTGCGGACAAGTTGAGTCGCACCATCCTCTCTCCGTACGAGTGGTCTCTGAATCCCAGACCTCAGATCAAGTTTGCCTAAGGTTGTGATTACAAGCCTTGCTTAGGCAAACTTGATCTGAGGTCAGTTAGGGATGGCAGGGAGTTATGAGTAAGGGGGAAGAGCTTGGAGCTCGGATCTTAGCTGTTGGAAACTGCTGGCTCTGATCCGATATGGATCCGATAACCCATAGGTTGCTGACAAATGAAGTTTACCTACTCAGATGGAATGTTATGGTGAATACATAACTTCTTATTTAGCATCACCCTGTGAAAAATACATATCTCTCAGATGTTTGCACATCCTGGAAGTCATAAAATAATAAAACACTTCTACACTTTTTCTTAAACCTAGTAATTACTTCTCTTTCAAGACGATACAAAAAACTTCTAATTCTAGACATTGTGTCTACTACTGCACTGAAACTGAGAGATAACAACTTTTATTATGAGGTTATGAAACAATTTAATTTCAACTATTCTCATGTACATCTAAACAGTTTCAATAGTTTAAGTAGGTTCCTGTTCTATTCCAATATGGCATGCTGTGGTTACATTTTAGCTCAGTACTTGAAACACCTCTGTATAAAATCATAGCAGTATTCACAAATGACATAGAATTAATTACAAAATTCCAGATAGCTGGGCTGGCAATATTTTCCTTTGTCACACTTCTTCCCCTCCAAAAACTCAAGCTAGTTTTTCAAGTGTCCCTTGAGAAACATTGCTTGAGAATGTTGGGCCTGTCTGGGAATACCTTACCCCATTCCCTGTCTTGAGAGCCCATCTGCGTTGGCATTGCTAACCCCACTGTGGTGCTGCCTTGTCATATCATATATGCTTGCAACCACAGACTCCACCTTAGTAACTTGACATTTTGCTGGCTGGCTCGATGTAGCCATGTTAATGGATTGTGGTCTGTAACTACAGAGAATTTCCTTCCATACAGATCAGGCTGAAGTTTTTGCAGTGTCCACACTATGGCTACACATTCCTTTTCTACAGCTGCATAATATTCCTTCCTAGGTTGGAGCCTGTGACTGAGATATACCACTGGGTGCTCTTCTCCCTCTGAGAGACCTGGCCAGGTACAGCCCCCACCCTATGGTTTGAAGCATCCACCTGCACAACAAATTATTTGCTGTAATCTAGACTAGCTAACACGGAGGTTCCTCCCAAAGCTCCTTTAAGCTTTTTGAATGCCTAAGCACATGCTGGGGTCCACACTACCTTATGTGGCTAGTTTTTCCTTGTCAGGTCTGTGAGGGGTGCAGCTATGGTACTATAATTGGGGACAAATTTTCTGTAGTACCCTACTATCCTTAAGAATGATCTCACCTGCATTTTGGTGACAGGGGGGCAGTCCATCCCTGAATGGCTTCCACTTTGGCATGTTCTGGCCTGATCTTACCACTCCCCACTCTGTCCCAGGTCTCTGCCATACCCACTTGACATTTGCTGGGCTTAATGGTCAACCCTGCCCTCCGTAGTCTGCCCAGCACCTCCCTGACATGGTGAAGGTGCTCTGGCCAGGAATGGCTGTAGATAGCAATATCATCTAGGTAAGCAAAGGGGAAATCTCCTGCTAAGATATGATCTACCAGCCTCTGGAAAGTCGCTGGGGCTTTTTTCATCCCAAAGGGCATCTTCCTGAACTCATACAAGCCAAAGTCACAAAGGCTGACCCACTCTCTAGCACTGGGAATTAAGAGCACCTGGCAGCAGCCCTTGTTAAGATCAGTACTGGTAAGATACTTAGCCCTACCTAGCTGCTCTAGGGCTTTATCTGCCCTAAGCATGGGATAAACATCTGACTATGTGTGGCTATTTAATTTCCTGTAGTCCACACAGAACCGGGTGCTGCCCATCCTTCTTTGATACCAGCACCACTGAGGAGGCCCAGGAACAGCTAGACTCCTGGATTACCTCTAGTTCCAACACTTCCTGTATCTCGTCTGAGTCTGTTTGACCCTCTCAGGCCCCCCCCCATAAGGGGCCTGCTTAATAGGCCTTTGGGGTCCTGTATCCACATGGTGCTGCACCAGGTGGGTTCACCCTGGTTTCCCAGTGAGCGTGTCCCCCAAACTCGTGTAACACTGCTTGGATTTCTCGAACCAAGGTAGGAGGTAGCTGCTTGGACATTGCTACCTTCCACTGAGGTGTCACAGTCACCAGATCCCCTCAGACTCCTCCTGCCATCCACTGCAAATACTCAGCACAAGGGCCTCCCTATCATGGTAAGGTTTCATGTTAACATGCTATAGTTTATACCCCTGTGTCCTGCCTAGCAGATGTTCTTTGTGTTTCATTGTTGCAGTCATCCCCTGTGGGTTATCCCTGCTGTGGTAGGCCTTGGCCGGCCCGAATACCAGAGTCAGTGTTTTTCCTGTGTCTGCTGCTGTCTGACGTTAGGTTGTCAGTGCTATAAAGGAAGGCAGCTGACACCATTACATCAGTCTTGTTGTGTAGCCCATAGCAGAAGCACTTTGCAAGTGTTGCCGGTTGGTCGCTACCAGAATTTGAATTACAGCTGAAAACGTCTAAAGCTAAGTACACAGTTGGGGATCCTTTTTTTTTTGCACTAACTGATGTCCGAAAAAGGTAAGAGTGGTCTCTCCTGTGGAAAGTAAATACCACACCGAGACTTCCATTCATACTGCGTCACTTTAGGCCCAGACCATGACGTTCCCGGTTCTGTGCCCTCTTTAACATGAAAACCATTCATCATAGAGCTGTTATTGTAGCCAGGTATTTTTGTCTTCCATCTTATCTTTCTAAAATGGCATCAGTCAGCCAACAATCCATAGACATTCCAAACAAAATGCAAGGATAAAATGGAGACAGACCACACAAGGCTAAGCTTTCCGACGACTACCACTAAGCAGGTCGTCAGTTCTCCGAAATTCACTGAGGTGCCTTTGCAGCCTCTGATGCCTGATTCGATACCTTCACAGGCCTCTACTGAGATCCTTTTGGAGTATGGTATGCCACAGAAATCTTCATCTTCTGAGCCTTTGATTGTATTGTCTCTGCCTTGGTCGGGTCCGGAGCCGCGATGCAGGCACTGGCTTCCGAGGAGGTTTTTTTGCACTACCGAATCTAGATAAAAAACGATGTCTTCTCCGTTTCTCTGACCGAAGGATACTCTTAGGCCTAGAAGCAAGGCCACTCCTAGGAAAACTACCTCTAGCCACCATTTTACTACTGCTCCACCACCCCAAGCTCAAATGCTTAAAATGGCAGAGGATCTTATCACCCTTATCAGAGGTAGTCAGGCCACCACTTCTAAAAAGAAAAAAGACCTTTCTCCTGAAATATTGACAGAGCAGGATTCAGAACAGGATTTTGAAGAGGAAACAACAACTACTGACTGCTTATGAGGCTTCAGATGCAGAGGAATCAATTCCTTCTGCCACCCCACCAGAAGATCTTTCCTTTGTGGAAACCCTTCACACCCTCAGGGAGCACTTCCACTGGGAATCCCAGAACTTCCCTCAGTCTAAGAAAAGACTGAGTTTCTAGACATGCCCCAGCACAGACCATTGGCCTTCCCTCCAATCTTGGAGCTGGTTGATGTCTTCCCTGAATCCAACTTAATTCCTGACACCCTCCCACCTGCTACCAGAAAACCTGACCGGTATTACAGAGTACCGGATTCTCACAAATACCTGTACAGAAATCCTGCTGCAGACCCGGAGGTCATTACACAGGGACCAAAAGGAGCTAAGGCTAGTTCTGCAAAGAATCGTATTCCTTCTGACAAGGACTCCAGAGCTCTGGACAGATGGGGTAAAAAAGTATACACCTCTGCAACCTTAGCTGTCGGAGAACTCAACTATCAGTTCCACATGTTAAAATATCAACCGCACACTTTGGAACTATTAAAACAGAAGATTTCAACCTTTCCTGACTGTGCCAGTTCGAAAGAGTTAGCCGATTTAGTGCACTCCACTTGTCAAGTAGCTAAACACTCATTACACTGTGGAAATGATGCCCTAGAAGCCTCAAGCAGGGCAGCAGTGTCGGGATCTGTCATTAGGAGATATGCATGGTTGAATGAACAACCTCTCTCTGATCATGTCATATCTAAATTACTTGATGCATCCTTGGATAAGGACTGTTTGTTTGGAGTAAAAGCAGAAGAGGTGCTTAAAAAGATGGAAGACGAAGCAAAATCTATGCAAACAGTAAAAGACTTCCTTCAGGTACAACCTCCTAGGTTCAGCAGGAATTTTCCCTCAAAACACTGGTCCTTTCCTGTACCTAGCAAACAGGGGCAAGTTAAGCCCCTCAGGGGCAGACCACCCAGACTCCTATCCCAGGGACAGCAGAGAGCCAAACATTGGGCCACTTCCACTCCAAAGGCAGGGACTTCTAAGCCATCCTTCTATGGCAAAAACTCTCAATGACTCAGTCTGCCCCCTCTGCCCTCTCTTCACTCACCAAAAACTAGGAGGAAGGCTCCTCCTTCTGCAAAGAAAATTGGCTTTCTGTAACAAAGGACCAATGAGTCTTAAAGATAATTTTTTGGGGATACAAATTCTCCTTCAACGAACTCCCAGTTCTAAGAGGGTACCCAGACTGGCCTCCAAATCAGTGGGCAGATGCTTTGAAACAAGTCCAGACTCTCATATCCCAAGGGGCAGTAGAACCTGTCCTCTCAGATCAAACAGGCAAAGGCTTTTATTCCAGACTATTCCTTGTTCCCAGAAAAGAGGACACTTGGCACCCTATTCTGGATCTGTCCATTCTGAACACCTTCCTGGTGGTCCCCAAATTCAGAATGCTAACTTTGCAGTAGCTGCCGTCTATGCTAAAAAAAAATGCCTGGTTAGTTACCCTGGATCTAAAAGATGCCTACCTCCACATCCCCATAAGGGAATCCTGCAGGAAATTTCTTTGCTTCAGAGCAGGCTCACAACACTTTCAGTTCTCTGGGCTACCCCTTGAATGCTTCCAGGGTATTCACCAAATTCTTGGCCCCGGCTATAGCCCTTTGCAGACAGAAAAGTATACACATTTACCCTTATCTGGATGACTGCTTCATTCAGGGAGATTGCAAAGAAAAGCTCCTCAAGGACCTCTTCTTTGTCAAAACCCTCCTAACCGCCTTAGGGTACACCATCAATGAGAAGAAGTAAAAGCAAACGCCCTCCAGGAAGATCATTTTCTTGGGAGCACTGCTGGACCCAGCATCCCAAATGGTCTTCCTCTCCCCAGAAAAGCAGAGCTTCCTTTCTCTATTTTACTCAGCTGGCTTCCAGAAGTCACCTCACTGCGAGGAAGTTCCTGCAAGCTTTGGGGTACATGGCATCTTGCATCCTTCTAATTCCTCTTGCCCAGCTTCACATGAGAACTTCATTGTTACCTAAAGAACCTTTGGTGCCAGCACACTCAACCTCTAGAGACATCTCTCCCTCTGATCCCCTGTATAAGGGTTGAGTTTCTCTGGTGGGCAGGGGCCTGTGCCCAGAACAAGGGTCTTTCCTTCACTCTCCGCTCAACCAGGCAGACCATTACCACAGATGCCTCAGAGATAGCTTGGGACGCTCACCTAGAAGGCAGGTGCATCCAAATCTTTGGGATGCCCAGCACCTTCCCTTACCCATCAACCAGAAGGAAATGATGGCAGTACAAAAGGCTCTGACATCCTTCAAACCCGGTCTCAAGCCCGGGGGTCTCCTTATCAAAACGGACAACACTACAGTAATGTGGTACATCAACAAACAGGGAGGGACCCAATCTTGCCTTCTGTGCAGGCTAGCCATGAACCTCTGGCTGACCGCCTCTTCCTTGGAGAGTACACCTGATAGCCTGATACCTATCGGGGATCAACAAAACCCTGGCGGAGCACTTAAGCAGAAACTTACAGGACTCCCATGAATGGCAGCTCCACAGAAAAATCTTTTTACAAATCACCCAGGCGTGGGGGACTCTGGAGGTGGATCTCTTTGCTTCGTCAACCATCAACTGAAAATATTCTGTACCAGGCAGTATCACCACCTAGCATGGAAGGTGGATGCCTTGACCTTCCCCTGGAACACCCTCTTTGTGTACGCATTCCCTCCTCTGCCTCTTATTCCAAAGGTACTGATCAAAATAAGGGAGGAGAGACCAAAGGCCATCCTCATTTTTCCAGACTGGCCCAGACAACATTGGTACCCCTTACTGTGCAGCCTGACCTTACAGCCTCCCAGGCAGCTTCCTCTGATATCTGACCTTGTAAGTCAGGTGGGGGGGTGGATGCTGCACCCAGACTTGCAGACACTCAAACTATCAGCATGGCTAATACTCTAAAGGTAAACAAGGGGCCCCTGTTAAGCAAACATGTCCTAGACATTATCATAAAGGCCACAATGCCCAGCACCAGAAAATCTTATGCAGGAAAATGAAAAATATTCTGCTCCTGGAACCAGTTCAGAGGGGGCAATACCTCACAACCTTCGATCCCTCTTATCCTGGACTACCTAGCGGAGCTACTTAATAGAAGCCTCTCCTTCTCCTCTAATAAAATCCACACTTCAGCCATTTCAGCTCCTTTTGATACAGAACAGCTCCTGTTCTCCCATCTCTTGATTAAACAATTCCTTAGATGGGCTTCTAATATCGGACTTCCTAGAGGGCCACCCACTCCAGCCTGGGACCTGAATTATGTTTTGGAAAAACTAACTTTACCTCCTTTTGAAACTTGCTGCTTCGGCAGAGCTAAGATACTTGTCCTGGAAGACTGCTTTTTTCCTAGCTATCACCTCAGCCAGAAGGGTTTTAAAACTTCAGGCACTGATGGCCATTGAGCCCTTCATCATCTTATGTATTTATTTATTTATTGCCATTTGTTAACCAGGTTTGTCCAACTGGGCTTGTGGCTCATTTTCAGTGGAGACCCGAGGAGAAAAGTTCCAGTAATGCATTTTAAAACAAGTACAATTTTAAACAATATTGATATAATAGCAGTTATAGCAAAACGATTCACATATGTTGGGATACATGCATAAAGTTAAAGTTGCATTAAAAAGAAGCTAAGTAACAATTTTACATTGATATAGTTCAGTAGGTCAACAATGAACATTTTTTGTTTGTATAAAATTGTGCAAATGCATAGTAGACACATTGGAGAGAGAGGTGTAATGAGGTACTAAGTGTGGTCCTTTTGAGGGTACATAAAGGGAAGGAAGACTAGGTAGGGTCATGGCAAGGGCAGGTTCTGGAATTTAGAAAATAAGCTTTTAGTTCATTTTTAAAGTGTGAGGTGTGGGAGATTGAACGCGAGTCAAGGGGAAGTTTGTTCCAAGCATGGACAAGGGAGTGTTTGTAGAATAGTTTGCCTACTGACCTTTTTGGGTGGTAGATATCAAGTGTTTGTTGGTTAGAAGTACGAGGGGTCCAGGATGGGATGTAGATGGAGACTAAGGAAGATAGAGATGGACAAAAAGAGGGTTTATAAAGAATATAGTGTAGCATATGAAATTGATAAGATAGCAGCAACTGGGGAAGTTCAAGCCATTGATAGTTTAAAGAAATGCAGTGGTGTGAGTTGTATGGGGAGTTAGTAATGAATCTGGCTATTTTATGGTAAGTCTGTTGCAGTTTGTTTAGAGTGGAGGCCTGGATATTGGTAAGAATTGGGGCGGCGTATAAGAGGGGAGGGGAGGAGGGGTGCCTGGCCCCAGGGTAAGTCTAGATTCAGGGGTTAGGTATTTTTTATTCCAATATAGCAGACCTAGCTAGTTTCTGGGTTTTTTTAATACATTGGAATATGTGTAGGTTGAACTTGAGTTCATCATCGATAATGACCCCTAGGAGTTTTGTGTGGGTGTGAGGTTGGATATTTGTATTGTTAGAAGATGTAATAAAAAAGGAGGTTTTGTGATGAGAAAGAGAACGGGGAAGGAAAAGTAGGAGTTTGGTCTTTTTGGGATTCAGGATCAATAGGTTGTGAGAGAGCCATTGTTCAGTGGATAGTAGGGCCTGTTGGGTCAGGGAGTGTATTTCAGGAATGTTATTTGAGATGGATGTAAGTGTGGAGTCGTCGGCATACTGAATAAGGGAGGATTCTTTGCATGAGGTGTAAAGATCATTGGTGAAGATGTTAAACAAAACGGGTCCCAGGATGGAGCCGTGGAGAACACCAGTGGAGATGGGAAGGAAAGGTGAGGAGGATGAGAGCCATTTGACAGATTGTTCCCTGCCAGATAGGTAACTATTAAACCAGACAAGTGCGGAGGGGGATAGGTGGAGATTTGCGAGTTTGGGTAG
Source organism: Protopterus annectens (assembly GCF_019279795.1). NCBI lineage: Eukaryota > Metazoa > Chordata > Ceratodontiformes > Protopteridae > Protopterus > Protopterus annectens. The sequence continues at coordinate 1,829,336,060 of NC_056729.1, read as the reverse complement.
TAGTAGAGGATGAGAGAGAGTATCGAAGGCTTTGGAGAGATCTAGGGAGAGACAGGAAATGAGTTTATTGTTGTCTAGGGCCTCTGCAATGATGTGAGTGAAGGAGAGGAGGGCAGTGGTGGTACTGTGGTGAGGACGAAAGTGGTGTGTGAGGAGGTGATTGAGAAGCTGTGAGTGAATACATTTTTCTAATGTCTTGGAGAGGGGGGACAGAATGGCAATGGGTCATTAGTTTGAGTGGTCAGTGGAGTTTCCACCTTTATGAAGAGGGATAGTGAAGAAAGATTTCCAAAGGGTGGGGACAGTTGATCCCAGAATAGATTGATTAATTAGTATAGATACAGGATAGGCAACTGAGTTAGCAGCAAGTTTAAGGAATGTAGGAGATAGATTGTCAGTGGAAGGAGAGCAAGGTTTTAGCTTGAGTAGTAGATATTTGAAGTAAGTAATGGGAACTGGCTCAAAAAAAAAACAAAGTTGTGTTAGTGGGACTTGGAGAGGTGGGTGTCGAAGTAGAGTTTGGCTTAGAGGTTACCAGATTTTGAATGGAAGAGATGGTGTTTGTTCAGGAGGGTAGCTGTTTCCTGAGAGGAAGAGTTAAGGTATGGGGAGGGATTAGAGGGCTTTCCAGGATAGAGGATGTTGTTGAGAGTTTACCAAAATTTTCAAGGATTGGATTTGTTGTTAAGCTGAGCAGAGCTATAGTATAACTTTTTGTCATTAGTTGTATGTTTTTTTTTTGCAAGGTTCCTCAGTTGCCTATATTTTTGAAGAAAAGGTGGTGGTTTAGTTGTAGTCCAGGTTTTCCAAGCATGATCTTTGTTTCATAAGGGACCTAGTCTCTTTGGAGAGCCAGGGAGCATGGTTTGATTTTACTCTGATCTTCCTAGAGGGAGCTAAGGAGTTTAGAGTATTCATAAAGATGCTATTGAAAGTGCTTACAGCATTGTTTAGGGGGAGGTGTTCTAAAATGGACCAATATATGTTGTGGAGAATGGAGGTAAATTGGGATGAATTGAAGGTCGATAGTTTTCGATAGTCTTTGATAAGGTGGGATTTAGGAATATGGGAGTAGTGTCTTAAGATGGTGGTAGGGAGATGATCACTGATTGAGTCAGGTAAGGTGGTGGGATTGTGGTATTGGTGGGAGGAATTGGTAAGGATCTAGTCTATGATGGAGCTGGAAGTGGAATTTTTATGGAAGCGAGTGGGAGATGTTATAAGTTGATGGAAGCCGTGTAGGTGGGTACTGCGTTGGGGGGAGTCGGTTGTGAGTTTGGACCAATCAGTGTTAACATCACCAAGGATAAGTCTCTCATATGGTATGTTGCGGGAGAACCAGTATAGGATGTTTTCAAGAATGGGCAGATTGTTACCAGGAGGAAGGTAGATAGAGGCAATTGCAAGTTTTTTTTGTGGGGATTCAGATGGCAGTTAAGGATGATGATTTCAGCTGGGAGGAAGTCAGGAATTGGGGAAGGGTATGGTGAGTGGTTAAGAATGTTTGAGTAGAGGATGGCCACACCATCACCTTTTTTACAGGTCTGTCCGATCAGAAGATGATATAACCTGGTGGGAGTATTTCACTATTTGAGATTTGTGGCTTGAGCCAGGTTTCAGATAGTGAGAGGATGTGAGGGGTATTGAGAGCTATCCATGAGTGCAGCTCAGTGACTTTATTTGCTAGACTCTGAATATTCAATGAATAAATAATTAAGTATTTGGATGGAGATGATTGTTGTGACTGAGGTTGGTGAATGTTAGAGGAGTAAGATGAGAGCCAGTGTAGAGGTAGTTTTGGGGAGATAAGAGGGGCCAGGGTTGGGATGGATATCTCCATTTTAGTGAGAAGAGTGTGTGTAGTAGATGCTAGATGGAGTTTGTATAGTTTTGACTTAGCTTTGTGGGAAGGTTTAAAAACCTTTATTATGGATAGTTTATATAGACTTGAGATAGAGGTAGTAAACAGATTAGGGGAGATAGTAAAAGATAAAGTAGTTGGATATATGTTGTATGAGTGAGACGTTGGTGAACATAGGAGTGGGTCAGAGAGATTGGAGTGGTAAGAGGTGGGGATAGAGTGAATAAAGAGTAATGTAGAAGATATTAGAAAATAATACATGTTGGAATAAAATATGGTCGGATAGAGTAGGTAGAGAGACAGTGGTATAGATGAAGTGGTGTTGACAAGATTGACAGATTAGTAAGGTGGTTGTGGCTAGTGGGACAGGAAGGGGAGGGATAGTTGGGAATAAAGGTAATTGTAATAGGGGTGGGTGGGAATGGGGGTAGGGGGAGCAAAGTGAGCCCGAGCGTAGCGAGGGCGAACAGAGCGGGGCTAGCACCCTGGTCAAGATAGTCATAGAAACAATCAGAAAAGATAGTGAAAAACTAGCTTGAGAGTCAAGGATATAAAGTTTCTAAAGGTATAGTCACCAGAAATAAAATAAAAAGAAATAAAATATGGGCAGAAGTAAGCTTACAAAAGGACACTGACCTCAAGCTACACAAGTAGATTTACTTGAAGGAAACCCAGTGCTGTATGGTTAAAATAAGCTACAATAGAGAGGGGCTTTTCAGGGGGAGAGAGAGAGGTGTTACTAGCAGCTAAAAGCAGGGCAAATTATAAAAAAAATAATATGTAAGAGTCTGAAGACAGTAAAATAGGCAGGTGCACTAAGAAAGGCAATTATGAGTGAGGCTAGAAATGAATTCAGGGAAGGGTAAAGTGCAGAATAGGAGAATATACACAGAAGCAGTATGAGGATAGTGGGTAACCAAAGAGAAAGGATAGGAACTGCTGGTGTCTGCTTTTCGTGGTGACTAGCAAACAAAAAACACTAAATTCTTGTGCATATAAAGTCTAGCATTCATTAAAAGATTAGCTTATGTAGTAGTTATTTACTGGGACACTTACTTCAGCTGTATTATTTTAAGCTTAAAATGTTAAAATGGTGGCTTCCGGACAGATGGGTATCTGTTAAGGTCCTCATACCTGTGTTTGCCTGTACTGTGGCCAGGAGAAAATGGCAGGATATAAAAACAGAGAGGAGGGAGATTAGCTATGAGCAAGTAATTCAGGAAAAGAGCGAGAGACAAAAATACCATGGATAGAGAGAAAAAAATGAATACAGGTAGGCAGAGACAGTATACCTAGCATTAATTTCCATTGTATGAGTATCTTACACGCATAGCTAGCTAAGAACACAGCAGTGTTTACACCTATGCATAAAGTAATGCAGAAAACAGTAGTTAACAACAGCACTAATCTTCCATGCAGACAGGGTCTCCCTGAGGACTAATCCCTCCTTTGTGCCTAAGGTGATAGCTAATGTAGCGCTCAACCAGACCATACATGTACCCACCTTTTTTCCTAACCCTCAAAACAAGGGGGAAAGAATTCTGCACTCACTAGACCTGCACAGACAGCTGAGATACTATCTGGACTGTACTAAACCCGTCAGGAAAACAGACCAACTACTTGTCAGCTTTGCCCCAGGGGCAGAGGGGAAGCCCTTTTCCAAACAAACCATTTCCAAATGGGTATCGCACTGTTTCCATTTCTGCTACAGATTGCATGGGAACCCCCCCCCAAAAAAAAAAAAATCTATTCAAACCCATTCCACTAGGGCAGCCTCCACTTCCACAGTATTCCTCAGAGGAGTTTCCACCAGGGACATCCAGGAAGCTGCCAACTGGACTTCTGTCCATACCTTTACCAAGCATTACCACCTACCTCTATTTTCTAAGGCTAGAGCAGAATTTGCCTCTGCAGTTATGCAGGGCATGCTGGCCCGTTCCTAGGTCTCTTACTAATCCTACCACCCCTCTCTTCAGCTTTGGGAATCCTCCCACAGGTGACGGTTGCAGCAGTGAAACACGAAGAACATAATACAGTTGTGTGCACTTACCATAAATGCAGATGCTCGAGTGTATTCACTGTTGCAGTCCTGGTTTCCCACCCTCCTTCCCCCTTATATCTTCTTTTTTTTAGAGACAAGTTTCTAACGGTGGCTTTTAGCCACCAGGACCACTTTACCATATTTACTTGGGCCTCTGACTGGTTTGGGCAAACAAACTGATGTAATGGCGTCGGCTGCCTTCCTTTATAGAACTGACAACCTGATGTCAGACAGCAAGCGACAAGAGCCGACGCAGAAAAACATTGACTCTGGTATTTGGGCCGGCCGAGGGCACCAAAGCAGGGATAACCCACAGGTGATGACTGCAACAGTCATCTACGTTTATGGTAAGTGTACACAACTGTACTTTCTAGCATGTAGTTATCACTGACCTTCTTTACCACCTTGAAGGGTTCCTCCCAAGCTGCCTGCAGCTTGTTGTGTCTGACAGGAATGAGAACCGTTACCTGCTGCCCCACAGCATACTCTCTAGCTTGACCATTCCTGTCATACCAGACATTTTACTGCTGTTGGACTTCTGCCAGGTTCTCCTGGGCCAAGCCCATGAGCTCTCTGAGCCTTGTCCTGATGTTTAGGACATATGCCACAACAGACTCCTTGTAGGATTCACACACACCCTCCCACTCGTCTCTAATCAAATCTAGAGGTCCCCTCACCCTATGGCCATACAGCAGCCCAAAGGGTGAAAAACCTGTGGATTCCTGGGGCACCTTCCTGTAAGCAAACATATGGGGGCAAATATTTGTCCCAGTCCCTCTTAAACCGGTCTGCAAATGCCTGTAGCATGGCCTTCAGTGTAGAGTTTAACCCCTCCACAAGACCATTAGTGTGGGGATGGTAGGGGTGGTCTTTAGGTGCTTCACTCCACAGTGCTTCCACAGACAAGCCAGCAGGTCTGACATGAAATTGGCACCTCTGACAGACAGCATTTCTTTTGGGAAACGTACCCTGCTGAAAATCTCTAACAAAGTATTTGCCACCTTTTCTGCCTCAGTGGAGGACAGAGCCACCTCTTCAGGGTATCTGTTAGCATAATCTACTTCCTCTAGGATATACTTTTTCAATGCGGAGGGCTACCCTCTGAAATGCCTCCTCAATCACAGGCAAAGGCATCAAAGGAGCTTCGCCTCGTCTCCTGCCTTGCCTACCTTTTGGCACTGCTCACAGTTCCTGTAGTACCCTGTTACATCTCTGGAAATCAAAAGTTCTGCATAATGCATCTCTTTGTATGTTTTATATCAATTATGACCTGCAAAGGGAATGTCATGGGCTATGGCTAGAAGTGCCAGATGGTAGGCTCTAGGCACTACCAACTGCTGTATTCTCTCGCCCTCTAGCCCTCCACTCTCTATACAGTAATCCTTTGTCCCAGTGTACAGATCTCAAGATTCCCTTGAGAATCAGGTGCCTCACTAGCTACCTTGTAATGTAGGGTCTGATATCTGAGCCTGTCTTACTTCTCTGTTGGTAACCCTTCCCAGCTCCCCTTCCATAGGAAGTTTGGTATTCTTTGACAGCGATGCCTCACTCTCAGCCTGGGTACTACTACTTACCTCTGCTCTTGCAGTCACTCTGACCAAGGGAACATCAGTACTCAGAAGCAGCTGTGGCTCACCTTCAGTCTCACTGCTACAGGGTAGCTCCCTTCCTGAAGTAATCACCTCATCAGTCCTGGCTTCATATTTGCAGTCTGTCTGGGTCTCCCCCAGGCTACCAGATCCACATGCTTGTCTCAAAGCCTGACTGCGTGTAACTGCATGCACAGAAGGTACTGTATTATCAAAATAATTCCCTATCAGGACATCTGCAGGAATATCATCAAACACACCTGCTTGCCGGCTTCCTTTTCCACCCTCCCAGTCAAGGTGAACTCTAGCCAAGGGTATTTGCAGTGGGGTCTCTCCTAAAGCTTTGTCTAGAGTAGACTGCCCAAGCAAATAGTGCTTTTCTTTAACCATTGCAGACTTCACAATTATTAGGTCAGAGGCGCTCTCTTTTATCAGTGGCTTCTTTCCCATTTATTAAGATAGGATTTAACCTCTTCTGCTAGTGTGGTACCTTTGTCTTGAGACGGCTTACTGCTGGCATTCTGTCATTCCCACTTAATGGCTCTCCCACCTTACCTCTGTGGACATCTATATGCTACATGCTCCCACTGGTTACATTTAAAACATTTAACCCTAGGTCCTGGACGTGTACCTGGACTATTGGCTTCCCCTGCTACTGGCAGACTCTGTTGGGGCAGTCTGGGCTGGCCACCATGTGTTCCCTTAGACCCATGAGCAGCACTGGGTGTCCCATTCCTGTGCAGTGATGCCCTGCTTGCTAGGTATAGGTCTCCCTTCTTCCCCAATTGATCCGCAGTATTGCATTTTCTGTCAGCTAACCAGATTCTCATGCTCTCAGGCAAAGTGCTAAGTGCTTGTTCCCATACCAAAAGGTCTGCCAGACCTTCAAAGGTGGTGACCTGACATTCACTCACCCACCTATGAAAATAAGTGCTTTGTTCAGCAAAATATTGTCACACACTTTCATCTGCCTTCCGTCTGTGCTTACTAAACTTTTTCCTTCAAGTGTTAGGTGCTAACTTAAAACTGTAAAAATCAGCTTTTTACAATATTATAATTTAAGCAGTCCATATCAGACAATTTAGAAATAGCAGTTACAGCTTTACCATGGAGTAAGGCGGTCAGGCACTGTACCCAGAGCCCGTGGTCAATGTTATGCTGTTTACATATCCTTTTAAACATATGACTGAAGCTATCAAAAATACCCCCCTCTGTAAATTTTGAAAGTAGTTTACTGACCTTTGTTGCTTCTGGGGTTCGGTTACTCACTTCCCCATTACCTCCATGACCCTGGGGAAGGGTCAGCATCTCCTTTTCATGTTGCCTCTCATTCTCTTCAGCTTCCAGATGTTATAGTTTCTCTGCTGTTTCTGTTTACAAATACTTGGTCTCCAGTTCAAGTCTCTCAACTCCAGATGGATTTTTAAGTCCTCTGTGGAAAGGTTGAAGTGTCCATTTTCTGAGATTGGTACTTCTCCAAGGCCAGCCTGGTTGGCCTCCTGACTGCTGGTCTGTGATGCAGCTGTGCCCAAGGCTGAAATCATTTCCGCCTTAGGTTGGCATGCACCAGTCCTTTAGCCTGGCACATAGCTTGCCATACTCCTCTGCTAATGTGCTTGCCTGGTCTCCCTGACTGACTAAGCTAACAAAAAGTAATAATTGTGATATGAAACTCTGAGTGTTTACTATGTGGCTGATTTGAGAGTACAAACACCTTCTGTAATGACTACTGTTCACAGGTTACAGGAATTCAATATCCACACCACTGAATCTTAATATGTAGATCACTACAAGTCGATTAATATGTTATGTGGATATCCCACTACTGCCAATCAATTAATATGCGACACACCTGCACTGGCCCAGTAATCAAGGAGCCTCAGTCCTCACCACTGGCAACAGGGGAGAACATACACACTGGGAGGATGACAAGTTCACACACAGTAAAGTGTAATTTCCCTTAAGAGCACACAGAGATCAGTCAGTCTGGGGCTGGTTCCTCCCTCTTTCTCCAGATCCCCAATAAGACTCCCCACTGGCACAGCTATAGGATTGAGATCTCAGCTGAGTGGCAAAACCAAGATCTTCAGTAACCCTGTGTGTCCAACCAGTGCTTCGTGTCCCTGCCCAAGTAGCTGACACACACACTCCTTGAGATTTGATTTATATCTCCACACACACACACACACACACACACACACACACACACACACACACACACACACACACCTGGAAAAGGCTGGCACAGGTTTACTAGCTATGCCCCCTTCTGACCAGATTATAAGGTAGTTTTCATTGCCACCAGGCAAGTCTAATCAGCTACTTTAAGGCCCTTAGCAAAGGGTGTCCAATCTTACTGTGTATTATTATTAATCTGAATGGTAGTCTGACAAAGAGCAAGGCTATTTAGGAGTGACCTGTACTGTGTCGCCAAATAGGTATGCAAGTACTCAAGAACTTAAATATTTCTAAACAGATCAGCTACAATTAAAAAGGTTTAAGTATATTTAATAATAAAAGGCAAAACAGTACTCAGTAAATCAGTTAAATAAGAGTTCAAAATTACAGGAAATATTTAAAACAACATTGCAGGACAGTCTCAAATATATAAAGAAACATTTAAGCTACACATTACTATATTCCTATCTGAACCTAAAACCATTACTATGCCCTAAAAAACTTACAGCAAGGGAGGTGCAGATGTGGTGATGAGCGGATGTTCTTGTTAGATCAAAGACAAAATACAAAATGCAGTCTCTCGCTCTCTCAGAGAGTTCTTTAAATTAATATCCAATATTACTGCTAGGTTAGCTTGTATGACTTAACTTTTTGTCACCTGAATTCAGTTCCCAAGCTAAAACCATTTTGTCAGAAACTAGCACAATTTTAGCATCTCCCTGTGAAAAATACAAATTTCTCATGTTTGCAGATCCTCTAAGATGTTCTTCATCTCACATTGCTGCAGTCCTTACACTTGGGTAGTCCGCTGTCCTCGGTCGGCCCGAATATCAAAGTATAAGGCTGACGTCGGTCAAGGCGCATTTGACTGACATCAGGACGTCAGGGTACAAATGCGCATGACCGACGTCATATCCTCAGTCTTTTTTGCCGCATGGTCCGATGCAGAAGCAGCATTGCAAGTGCCGGTTGGCGTTCTGAGATTTTTCAAGTTTGAAGTTTCCGACCGAGTTCAAAGTTGGCTAAGTACCCCGTTGGGGAATATTTTAGTTTTTTCTTGCCTCAGTGATTTACCGGATGTCAGAAAAAGTCAATAATTGTATTTCTTGTGGGAAACAGATACCGCATAGAGATTATCATACTTTGTGTATTCCTTGCTTAGGGCCTGAGCACGACGTTGTTGGCTGTCGCTCTTGTGCTAGATTTAATAAACGCACTATAAAGAGAAGGTTGGATTGTGCAAGGTTAGTCTTTGGGAAGCGGTGTAATTATATAATGCCGTCGGATGCTCCGACGCCCGCTTCTTCGAAGAAGCGCAAGGACAAGGCAGTTAAGCCTAGGCTAGAAGAACCGTCGGTACCGGACGCCGGTTCTTTGGAGGTGTCGGTGGAGCCGGTGGCTCCGCCGGAGGTTTCTTTGTGTTCCCAGGGTGAGACCTTATTATTGCAGGATGTGGCCTCTCAGGAGGCAAGTCAGGCTGAGGGGGCTTCTCAGGTTACTATTCTCCCCTCCCTTCCTAGGCCCTCTCCTTCTGTTTCAAAGGCTTCTCCCAGGGGTAGGCCAGGTTTGGCTTCAGTTGGTGTTACCCCTAGCTCTTCAGGTACTGTGCCCAAGAAGCATATGCTTAAAATGGCAGAAGATTTGATTACTTTAATTAGGGGTTCTATGCCCCCTCCTGATAAGAGACCTAGGTTGGAGCCTGAGCTGGGGGGTTTGGAGCAGGCTTCGGATGTTTCAGAGTCTTCGGCTGAAGACTTGCAGGAGTACTCTCCTTATTCCGATTCTGATCTGGATGATTCTACTCCTTCTGCTTCTCCTCCTGAGGATTTTTCTTTTTCAGAAACTCTTCATTCCATGAGGGAGCATTTTAAATGGGAAGGTCAGGACTTCTCTGATTCCAGGAAAAGGCTTAGGGAATTTTGTTTTACCCCAGCATAGGCCTTTGGCTATACCTCCTGTTTTGGATGTAGTAGAAGATGTTTTTGCAGAGGCTTCTCTTAATCCTGATTCTTTGCCTCCTGCTCCTGTTAAGCCGGATAGGTATTACAGGGTGCCTGAAGCTCATAAGTATCTCTCTAAGAGTCCTAGGGCTGACCCAGAAACTGTTAGTCAGGGGCCTAAGGGTGTTAAGGCTTCTGTTGTTAAGAATCCGGTTCCTGCAGACAAAGAGGCTAGGGCCTTGGATAGATGGGGAAAGAAAGTTTATACTTCTTCCACTCTTGCTATGAGGGCTTTGAATTGCCAGTTCCACATGTTGAAATACCAGAACTATCTCCTTTCACAATTAAAGTCTAAGGTTGATGCTCTGGCAGTAGGTATTGATTGTAAAGAGTTGCAAGATTTAGTGCACGTTTCTGAACAGGTGGGTAAGCATTCTTTGCAATGTGGTTTTGATGCTGTACAGGCCTCGTCTAGGGTGGCTGCCACTGGGTCAGTTCTTCGCAGGCACGCCTGGCTAAGGGATCAAAATTTGTCTGAACATGTTAAAACAAGGATTTTAGATGCTCCTTTACAATCTGATGTGTTGTTTGGTCCTCCTGTTGAGGCAGTTTTAAAGAAAATGGAAGACAAGGCTAAGTCTATGCAGACTGTTAAAGATTTTTGCAGGTCCAGCCTCCAAAGTTTAGTAGAAATTGGCCTACTAAGGGGTGGACGTATCCTTCTTATGATTCCCAGTCTAGGGGTAGATCTAGACGTGGTAGGGGCAGAGCTCAGGGCTCTTTCAGGCCTAGAACAGGGAGTTCTCCTGCACAGTCTTGGTGAGGGCAGGGGTCAGTCCTTTCGTAAACAGACCCAATGACCTACCTTTTCAGCTGCCAGAGCCTTCTCGTCTGGCAGCACCTTTGGGAGGAAGGTTGGCACTTTTCAAAGAAAATTGGAGTTTAATTACCCAAGACAGATGGGTATTGGATATCATACACCACGGTTACAGGTTTTATTTCCATACCTTGCCTCCTTTCAAAGGCATGCCAGACATTCCTCCTCAACAAAGAATAGAGGCTCACAAGCAAATTTCTCTGTTACTCCAAATAGGGGCCATACAGCCGGTCCCTATGCCAGAAGTGGGCCTAGGATTTTACTCTCGCCTGTTCCTAGTACCAAAGAAGGGGAACACGTGGAGACCAATTTTGGATTTATCTACCCTCAACACTTATCTGGACATTCCCAAGTTCAAAATGTTGACGTTACAGCAGCTTTTACCTCTGCTGGGCAAAGATCATTGGATGGTAACTTTGGATCTCAAGGAGGCTTACCTTCATGTTCCTATCAGACTAAGTTGCAGGAAGTATCTGCGTTTTCGAGCTGGGACTTCTCACTATCAGTTCTCTGCATTGCCCTTTGGCTTATCTACTGCGCCCAGAGTATTCACGAAAGTTCTGGCTCCAGTGATAGCTTTCTTCAGGTTAAAAGGAATACAGATCTATCCTTATTTGGACGACTGCCTGATTTTGGCCCAAGGAAGGGAAGAGCTTCTTCATCATTTGGAATATGTGATAGCAGTGCTAAGATGCCTGGGGTATTCTGTGAGCGAAATAAAGTCCAGTCTAGTACCCTCTCAGGACATGTGCTTTCTGGGTGTGAGACTGAATACAGCATCCCAGATGGCCTTTCTAACCCCGGACAAACAAAAGAGTCTATCCCTTTACTTCCGTCAACTATCTCATCAGTCCGTGCTGACTGCAAGGACAGTCCTTCAAGCATTAGGGTTCATGGCATCTTGTATTCTGGTGCTTCCCAATGCCAAACTGCATATGAGGAAGCTACAATGGTATCTCAAAATGTATGGACACAGCACTGCCAGGATCTGGACACTGTCATTCAAATAATACCTTGCATTCAAAAGGAATTTTTATGGTGGGCTCAGGAATGTCACCTAAACAAGGGACTCTCTGTGACCCGGCCAGAGGCGAGTCAGATTTTAACGACAGATGCCTCAGACAAAGCTTGGGAGCTCATCTACATGGAAAGTGGATACAAAACAAGTGGCCTGCCAGACTACAACATCTACATATCAACATGAAGGAGATGTTAGCAGTCCAGTTTGCATTAATAGCTTTCAAGGAATTACTTTTTCCAGGGCAGGTGTTGATTCTAACAGACAACACAACTGTCATGTGGTACATCAACAAGCAAGGGGGAACGCATTCTTATCCTCTATGCAGGCAAGCAATGATTTTGTGGGAGACTGCTCTCAGTTTACAGCTCAATCTTCAGGCAAGGTTTCTGCCAGGAGCACAGAACTCCTTAGCAGATGTGTTGAGCAGGCAATTATGGATCCCCACGAGTGGAAATTGGATCCTCAAGTATTTCAGAAATTGACAGTGTCATGGGGAACTCCAGACATAGATCTGTTCGCTTCTCCACTAAACCATCAGCTGCCAAAGTTTTGCACAAAAAGGTTTCATCCCACAGCTTGGAAAGTGGATGCTCTTTCTTTCAATTGGAGCAATCTTCATGTGTATGCCTTTCCTCCTCTGCCTCTCCTCCCAAAGTTACTTCTAAAGGTCAGACAGGACAAGCCAAGGATGATTTTAATAGCTCCAGATTGGCCTCGACAGCACTGGTACCCATTACTGAGAAGTCTGGCGGAAGCCTCCATGGCCTTTGCCTTCAATTCCACACCTGTTGTCACAGGAGGACAGCCATTTGCTGAATGTCAAACTTCACTCTCTGCACCTAACAGCCTGGCATATTCTGTTTTAAACCATAGAGGGTCTCAACTTCCACAACAAGTTTTGAATGTGATTTTGGAAGCTAGAAGGCCTAGTACAAGGAAAGTGTACGCAGATAAATGGAAGAGATTTTTGTTTTGGAGTGCAGCAAAAGATTTTGATGTTTCTGAGCCTAATTTGAGTGTGGCTCTTCAATATCTTACTGAGTTACTGGACAAGGGTTTGTCTTTCTCTTCTATTAAGGTTCATGCTGCAGCAATTTCGCCTCACTATGATTGTGTCCCACCATTGTTTTCTCATCCTTTATTCAAGCAATTTCTTAGAGGGGCAAAGAATATAAGACCCCCACGAAGAGCTCCTACTCCTGCTTGGGATCTCAATTTTGTGTTGGAGAAACTCACTCTACAACCTTTTGAGCCTGCAGCTACTTCTGAGTTGAAATTTTTAGCATGGAAGACGGCTTTTTTGTTGGCAATTACCTCTGCAAGAAGGGTTTCTGAATTGCAGGCCCTTATGGCAGTTGAGCCTTTCTTGATTTTCCATAAGGATAGGGTATCATTACGTACTAATCCTTCCTTTATGCCTAAGGTGGTTTCTAGTGTGGCTTTAAACCAAACTATTCATTTGCCTACTTTTTATGCAAATCCCCAAAATAAAGGGGAAATGATTTTGCACACTTTAGATGTACACAGGCAGTTGCGTTATTATTTGGACAGAACTAAAGGGTTCAGGCAGTCTCAGCAGTTGTTTGTTTCTTTTGCTTTGAGTTCTCAGGGCAAGCCTGTGTCTAAACAAACTATTTCTAAGTGGATTGGGTTTTGCATTGCTTTCTGTTATTCCCATCATGGCAAGGAAGTTCCAGCTGGGATTAGGCCTCATTCCACTAGGGCTACTGCCACTTCAACGGCTTTTTTGAGGGGAGTGGCAACCAAGGATATTTTGGAGGCAGCTACTTGGAGTTCAGTGCATACTTTCTCTAGGCATTATCACCTGCCACTTTACTCTAAATCCAGGGCTGGTTTTGCCACTGCTGTTTTGCAGGGCATGTTGGCAGCTCCTGCTTCCTTGTAGTTAGCCATCCTCCCTTACCTCTGCTTTGGGATTCTACCCAAGTGTAAGTACTGCAGCAATGTGAGATGAAGAACATAGTACAGTTTTGTACCTACCATAAATGTAGATGTTCGAAGATCCACATTGCTGCAGTCCAATTACCTCCCTCCTTCCCCTCGGTAGTTAGAGGTGGTTGTGTGGGTTGGGTTGTACATATTGTGTATATTGTATATTTTGTACATATAGTTAGTGCAAGGGTGGTTGGTTGGGTGTTTGCTGTCTTTTGGTTTTGACCTTTATTTTTAGGGTCTTCTGACATCTGGGGCAAGAAAAGACTGAGGATATGACGTCGGTCATGCGCATTTGTACCCTGACGTCCTGATGTCAGTCAAATGCGCCTTGACCGACGTCAGCCTTATACTTTGATATTCGGGCCGACCGAGGACAGCGGACTACCCAAGTGTAAGGACTGCAGCAATGTGGATCTTCGAACATCTACATTTATGGTAGGTACAAAACTGTACTTTTTAAACAATAAAACACTTCTGCATTTTAAACCTAGTAATTATTTCTCTTTCAAGACGGTACAAAAAACAGTGTCTGGTACTGCACTGAAACTAAGAGGTAACATCTCTTTTATTATGTGGTTATGGAGCAATTTAATTTAAACTATTTTCTCTGAATGTTTTTCAAGTTAACCTCCTGTGTTCCAGTTTCCATTAAACATATACATCTAAACAGTCACAATAGTGCAGGTACATTCCTGATGTCCTTCAAGGATGCATCTGCAGTCATAACATATGGGTTGTCCTGCCTCAGGCAGCCCTTCGGTCGGCCGGATTCCAAAGTCTGGGTCCGGCGTCGGCTGAAGTCGCCTCTTCCCCGACGTCAGAGCGCCTGGGGTATAAAAGCGTCAGCCGACGCCATCTTCCTCAGTCTTTCTTGCCGCATGGTGCCCGAAGCAGAAGCAGTTCGCAAGTGCCAGTCGGCCAGCTCCTGTAATTCAGCTAAACCGAAGACTTCAAAAGCCAAGTACCCCATTAGGGACTCTTTCTTGCCTCAGCCGATGTCAGATAAAATTAATAATTGCTTAACTTGTGGGAAACAAATACCTCATAAGGATTTCCACTCTTACTGCCTACCTTGCCTAGGCCCAGACCACGACGTCTCGGCCTGTTCCGCCTGTGCTTCCTTCAACCGACGCACTCTTAAGACGTCGGTCGGAGTTTGCAGAGGAATTTTTTGGGGCTAGTTTTGCTTACAAAATGCCGTCGGAGACTCCGACTTCACATTTAATAAATAAACGGAAGGACAAGGACCGACACCCGCGGTTTCGGCTGAAACCACGGCCAGGCCTACCGCGAGTGTCTCGGTTTCGGCTGAAACAGAGTCCTTGGTACTACCGTCCACTGAAGCCGTACAGCCGACAACCTCGGCCCCGGAGGCCACTACTGTCTTGGTTGTTGAATCTCCTTTGGAATCTGGTGTCCAGGAACCTTCCGACACCATTCCCTTTGACAAAACTACACCAGCACGTGGTGCAGCCAGGCCTCCTGCATCCATGTCTATTAAGGCATTCTCTAGGGCTAAAGCTGCTAAACACTCTAAATCTGTGCCTCCCAGGGTTATCCCTCAGGGACCCACTACAGGTTCTCAGATCCTTAGTCTAGCAGAGGACCTTATTTCATTAATTAGGGGCTCTCAACCTCCTACAGAAAAAAGGCCCAGGGTTGAGCCCTCTGATCCCCTCTCCTCAGATGAGGCCTCTGATGGCTCTGCCCTCTCGGACTACCAGGAGGAGGCTTTCTCGGCCTACGAGGATTCAGATGCAGAGGAATCTATCCCTTCGGCCTCCCCCCCCTGAAGAACTGTCTTTTGGGGAAACTCTGCACACTATGAAGGAGCATTTCCAATGGCAGGGCCAGGAATTCTCTGATTCCAGGAAGAGATTAAGGACCTTCTTGCATTTGCCTCAGCATAAACCTTTGGCTATTCCCCCTGTTTTGAATGTCATTGATGATGTGTACTCTGAATCTAGCACAACCCCTGACACTCTCCCTCCGGCTCCTGCCAAACCCGATAGGTACTACAGGGTCCCGGAATCACATCTTTTCCTTTACAAGGCCCACTCTGCTGATCCAGGAACTATTTCTCAGGGCCCTAAAGGGGTTGCAGCTGTCACTACAAAAAATCCACTCCCCTCTGAAAGGGAGTCCAGGGCTTTAGAGCGATGGGGTAAAAAAGTGTATACTTCTGCTACCCTTTCTATGAGGGCTTTAAACTGCCAATTTCATATGATACAGTACCAAGAATATTTGTTGGATGAATTGCATAAAAAGCTGTCTTCACCAGAACCCCTAGATCGCAAATCACTTCAGGATCTGGTACATAACTCTCAACAGGTTAGCAACCATTTCTTGCAGTGTGGTTATGATGCATTGGAAGCTTCATGTAGGTCAGCAATGACAGGTGCAGTCATACGTGTAGGCATGCTTGGCTGAAGGAACAATCTCTGCCAGACCATGTTAAAGCAAAGCTTCTGGATGCTCCACTGGAAAAGCAAAAGTTATTTGGCTCCACTGCTCAGGAGGTCTTAAAGAAATTTGAAGAAAAGGCAAAATCTGTACAAACAGTCAAAGATTTTATGCAAGTCCAACCACCAAGATTCAGCAGAAATTGGCCTTCCAAGAACTGGTCCTTTCCAGACACAGACAGATTTCAGAGAGGCATGAACAGGCATGCCAGAGGTAGAGGGCAAGCTAGAGGCTCCTACAGAGGACGCCAATGGCAGCCTCCCAACCAGAGAGATAGTGCAGGGCCTACAACTGCTGCACAAGGGCAGACTCAATGACTTTACCGTGACTCCGCCAACCAGGGCTCAATTGGAAGCACCTTTGGGCGGAAAGCTTTCCTTATTTTCAGAAAATTGGCACATTATTACAAGGGACATATGGACACTACAAATAATAGACAAAGGATACAGGTTCCATTTCCACACATTACCGAAAAGAAAAGGCATGCCAGACCTGCCACCAAATCAAAGGGCAGAGGCTTTGAAACAAATCTCCAACTTAATGAAAATGAAAGCAATAGAAAGGGTTCCTCTCGCAGAACAAGGCCAAGGATTTTATTCCAGACTCTTCCTTGTTCCAAGAAAAGAAAAGCAATGGAGGCCTATTCTCGACTTGTCCGCACTAAATACTTACCTCATTGTGCCAAAATTCAAAATGCTGACTCTGCAGCAACTCCTTCCCATGCTGAGCAAGGGGTCTTGGCTGGTAACTCTGGACCTCAAGGAGGCATACCTGCATGTCCCTATCAGACAAAGCTGCAGAAGACACCTCAGATTTCTTGTAGGTTCAGAGCATTATCAATTTTCAGCATTGCCCTTTGGCTTATCTACTGCGCCCAGAGTATTCACGAAATGCCTGGCATCAGTAATTGCACACTGCAGACTTCAGGGGATGCAAATATACCCGTATCTGGACGACTGCCTTATACAAGCGGACAGTCAACAAATTCTGGTAAAACACTTGAATTATGCCATCTATCTTCTTCAGGCCTTGGGGTATACAGTCAACATGCACAAGTCAAGACTTGTACCATCCCAAAGAATAACTTTTCTGGGTGCGGATCTAGACACAACCACCCAAATGGCTTTCCTCAAAGAAGAAAAACAAGACCAACTACCGGATTACTTCAAAAACCTGTCAAGACAAACTCAGCTGACTGCAAGGAAAATCCTGCAGGCCCTGGGTTACATGGCTTCTTGCATTCTTCTGATTCCTCAAGCAAGGCTACATATGAGGAAACTACAATGGTACCTAAGGAGTTTATGGACTCAGCACAGTCACAGCTTGGAAACTTTGATACCACTCATCCCATGCCTTCAAAGGGAATTTCTGTGGTGGGCTCAAGCAAGCCAGTCAAACAGGGGTTTGCCCTTCAGCAAACCAATAGCCAGCCAAACCATTACAACGGACGCTACCGACCACGGATGGGGAGCACATGGAAGGAAGATGCATTCAAGGTCTATGGTCACAAAAAGAGCTACGCATGCACATAAACCAAAAGGAAATGCTGGCAGTGATGCATGCAATCGAGGCCTTCAAGTTATTTCTACATCAGGGCCACCTGCTAATAAGGACAGACAACACTACAGTTATGTGGTACATAAACAAGCAAGGGGGCACCCATTCCTACCCTCTTTGCAGACTGGCAATGAACCTATGGGAACTTTCCTTGACTCTCAATATACAGCTGCAATCCCAGTTTGTACCAGGAAAGGACAATATACTGGCGGACAGCTTAAGCAGGAACACCATGGATGCACACGAATGGATGCTGCACCCAGACATCTTCCATCAGATAGCACAATCATGGGGGAGACCGGACATAGACCTCTTTGCCTCCCCACACAATCATCAGCTGGAGAAATTCTGCTCAAAGGACATACCACCCACAAGCATGGAAAGTGGACGCCCTCTGTTTCAGCTGGAGAACTCTAACAGTGTATGCATTCCCACCTCTTCCATTAATGACCAAGGTCTTACTGAAGATCAGGGCAGAGCAGCCAAGATTGATTCTGATAGCTCCGGACTGGCCAAGACAGCACTGGTACCCATTGCTAAAGAGCATGTCACGGACAAAACCATGGCTTCTGCCACAATGGCCGCTTCTCCTGACGCAGCACAATTACCAAACTCTGCATTCCAACCTGAAAACATTACAACTAGCTGCCTGGAAAATACCTCGACTCATCACCAGGATAAGCTATCCAAGAGAGTGAAGGATATCATCGTGGAAGCTCGCAGGCCTTCCACAAGGAAAGCATACTCGGCAAAATGGAAAAGATTTCACACCTGGAGCACATCAAAGGGCCTAGATTCAACAGTTATGAACATGGCACATATCCTGGAATATTTGGCAGAAATGCTCCACAATGGCCTGTCTTACTCTTCCATTAAAATTCATGCTTCAGCATTTTCAGCAGAGTACAATACTGATCCACCTGTCTTCTCTCATCCTCTGCTAAGACAGTTTCTAAGAGGAATTAGAAACATCAATCCTCCAAGGAAACCACCAGTGCCTACTTGGGACCTTAACTTCGTGTTGGAAAAACTAACGCTGCTTCCCTTTGAACCAGCAGCATCTGCAGAACTACAGTTCCTCTCTTGGAAGACTGCCTTCCTTCTGGCCATAACCTCAGCAAGAAGAGTATCTGAGTTACAGGCCCTCATGGCAGCACAGCCATTTCTTATTTTTCATCAAGACAGAGTCTCATTGAGAACCAATCCTTCATTTATGCCAAAGGTGGTATCTAGGGTCTCATTAAACCAAGCTATTCACCTGCCTACCTTCTTTCCAAATCCACAAAACAAAGGGGAAAAGCTTCTGCACACCCTGGACATACACAGACAGTTGCGCTACTACTTGGACAGAACAAAAAAATTACAGAAAAACTGACCAGTTGTTTGTAGCATATGCTGCTGGTGCACAAGGAAAAGCAATTTCAAAACAGACAATTACAAAATGGATAGGGAATTGCATTCGTTTCTGTTACTCCTTTCATGGAAAAACTGTGCCAGCTAACATTAGACCTCATTCGACCAGAGCCACAGCCACCTCCACAGCCTTCTTAAGAGAGGTGGCTACCAAGGACATTTTAGAAGCTGCTGCATGGAGCTCCGTGCATACATTTTCCAAGCATTACAACTTACCTTTATATTCCAGATCCAGAGCAGGCTTTGCTGCGGCAGTCCTGCAGGGCATTTTAGCTACACCATCCTTTACATAGATCCTCCACCCCCAGATTGGCTATGGTATTCTACCCATATGTGATGACTGCAGATGCATCCTTGAAGGACATAGTACAGTTTTGTACCTACCATAAATGTAGATGTCCGATAGGTATGCATCTGCAGTCAGGTTTCCCTCCCTCCTTCCCCTCTGTGGTATTTCTTGGATACATTCCCCTCTCATAGCTAGCTGGGGTTATCTATTATGGTGTATTTGTTTTTATATATGTATATATATTTTTTGTGCATGTTTGGAATTTATTGCATTTCTCCAAATTTAGCTTTCCTTAGAGGGCACCTGGCATCTGGGGCAAGAAAAACTGAGGAAGATGGCGTTGGCTGACGCTTTTATACCCCAGGCGCTCTGACGTCGGGGAAAAGGCAACTTCAGCCGACGCCGGACCCAGACTTTGGAATCCGGCTGACCGAAGGGCTTCCTGAGGCAGGACAACCCATATGTGATGACTGCAGATGCATACCTATTGGACATCTACATTTATGGTAGGTACAAAACTGTACTTTCTTTTCCAAGAGGGCATGCTGTGGTTGCATTATAGCTCAGTATTTTACACCACACTTCTGTATAAATCATATCAATATTCATAAATGACAGAATTAAATACAACATTCTGGATAGCTGGGCTGGCAGTATTTCCCTTTTTCACATATGCTTAAAGTGGTGTCCAAGTTTACAGTATGCCAAACTGTCAATCACCCTGTTTCTTTCCAGTACCCAAAATTGATAAGAAAGGATGCTCTGTACCTTTGATGTCCACTGACAGCTTTGGGTATTATCTTGGCAGAGCAAAATGTTTCAGATTAGTTACTTTCTTGTGTAGGTAAGAAGGGAGACTCTGTCAAAATAATTTCCAAATGGTTATCTCAGGCTGTTCCCTTTTGTTAGTCTCACGACAACAAACTTATTCCAGCAGGGTCAAGGTTCACTGTATTGGTGGCTTGGCTTCATCTGTGGCTTTTTGGAAAGTGTTGGATTCTAGAAGAATTCTAGAAACAGCAACTTGGGTCATCTGTACATACTTTTGGAAAGCATTACAAACTTGATTTCTTCTCTAGTTCAAGCTTTGCTAGGACCATTTTACAGGGGTTTCTAATCTACTTGTATAGCTTAGGGTACTGCAGCAGTGATCAATATGATGAACACAGTGATCAATATGACAAAACAGTACAGTTGTTTAAGCAAACTTACTATGATAGTTGACTGAAATGTTCCTTTCCTCCATCCACCTTTAGTTTTTAGTGCATGTTATTTTGCCAGGGTGTGGATATGTATTTATATATTTTAATTCTAGCTATGTTCTCTCAGGGCTTGGCTTCCCACTGTCCTTTGGCATGAAAACTCTGAAGGGTTTGGTGGTCAAACCTGTCTTTTTAGGCAGCTTAGCTTGAACTGTCAAATGGTTTGAGTGTATGGAAGGTGCCTTAAGCTTCGGAAGCTGACCAGCAGTTATATCTTTGCCAGGATATGACCCATAGAGCCAAGGCTACTGCAGCAGTTACTTACAATGGTACTATTAACCACTAGGGATGACTGCAAGTAGCAGAATGGATGTTAGACAGGAATGGACTAGAATGTACTGGAGGAAATTGGGAAATAAACCACTTTATTGTGGGCAGATAATGTGGGAGGGAATGGTAGAGTGGGATGAGGCTAAAGAGAAGTTTGGACTTAAGATTAAAGACTACCTTCCTACCAGAGACTGATGACAGAGGATGTGCAAAGAGAAAGAAACGGGAGTGCTGACCGAAAGCCCAGCTCTGCTAGAGTTTTCATTTAAGTCCACAAGAGAGGCTACTGGTTAAAGGGGTGATTATAACATATAAAATATTTCATAACTATAGGAATAAATCAGAGGGGTTAAAACACGTTGGAAGAGGCTAAAAAGGCAGTTTACAGTTGAGCAATGTGAGGACGTCTGTATCTCTCCCATGTATAGAGCAAAGTCTAGAAGGTTTAGGATTTTTTACATGAACACGTTTGCACATGTATTTTATACCACAGATGGAGTCAGAGAATTTTCTTGTTATAGATGGCAAATGCAGAAGATATGTAATGGGAAACAGTACATGCAGAATAGTAATCAGGATACGAAATGAGGTGTAACAGGAGGCATGAACTGAGCAACTTGTATAATCTTGGCGTGAATACATTTTGTTAAAAAGAAAATGCATGTATTGCATGAAAATAGAACTTGTTAGGGGTAGCCTTCTTTGCTGTTAGTCACTGATTAAAATGAGATGATTTAATTAAGATACAAAAATGGAAAAAATACATTGAAACCAAATGTATGTGGTCAGATCCAGAAAACCATGTGGAGATTTGGTGTAGGCAGTTGAACTACATTTTAGAACATCATAATACCTCGGTACCTTGGGAAGTCAGTCCTCTTGACAACCTGTTGATCTACATAGCTGTATAATAAATTTGAAAAATACAAGCATGTATATATTACAACAAATCGATATACATAGCTGTACAACAAAGATGAAAAAGACGAGCATGTATATATTACTAAAAACTGATATACATAGCTGTCTAACAAAGATGAAAAAGACGCGCATGTATATATTGGTAAAACTAGATATACATAGCTGTCTAACAAAGATGAAAGACGCGCATGTATATATTAGTACAAATCGATATACATAGCTGTCTAACAAAGATGAAAAAGACGAGCATGTATTTATTACTAATCTATATACATAGCTGTATAACAGATGAGACAAGCATGTATATATTACTAAAAATCGATATAGCTGTATAACAAAGATGAAAGACGAGCATGTATATATTAGTACAAATCGATATACATAGCAATCTAACAAAGATGAAAAAGACAAGCATGTATATATTAGTACAAATC
The DNA here is from genome assembly GCF_019279795.1 of Protopterus annectens. Lineage (NCBI taxonomy): Eukaryota > Metazoa > Chordata > Ceratodontiformes > Protopteridae > Protopterus > Protopterus annectens. Next base: position 1,829,313,988 of record NC_056729.1, on the reverse strand, counting down.
GATATACATAGCAATCTAACAAAGATGAAAAAGACAAGCATGTATATATTAGTACAAATCGATATACATAGCTATCTAACAAAGATGAAAAAGACAAGCATGTATATATTAGTACAAATCGATATACATAGCTCTCTAACAAAGATGAAAAAGACGCGCATGTATATATTAGTAAAAATCGATATACATAGCTGTCTAACAAAGATGAAAAAGAACGTAGCTGTATAACAGATGAAAGACAAGCATGTATATATTACTAAAAATCAATACACATAGCTGTATAACAAAGATGAAAGACAAGCATGTATATATTTGTACAAATCGATATACATAGCTGTCTAACAAAGATGAAAAAGACAAGCATGTATATATTACTATAAATCGATATACATAGCTGTCCAACAAAGATGAAAAAGACGAGCATGTATATATTACTAATCGATATACATAGCTGTCCAACAAAGATGAAAAAGACGAGCATGTATATATTACTAATCGATATACATAGCTGTATAACAGATGAAAGACAAGCATGTATATATTACTAAAAATTGATATAGCTGTATAACAGAGGAAAGACTAGCATGTATATATTAGTACAAATCGATATACATAGCTGTCTAACAAAGATGAAAAAGAACGTAGCTGTATAACAGATGAAAGACAAGCATGTATATATTAAAGACAAACATGTATATATTACTAAAAATCAATATACATAGCTGTATAACAAAGATGAAAAAGACGCGCATGTATATATTAGTACAAATCGATATACATAGCTGTCTAACAAAGATGAAAAAGACGAGCATGTATATATTACTAAAAATCTTTACAGTCTTTCTGTTACTTTTCAATTTGTAACAAAAATGCATTTTGTTCCTTTCTTATATTTTCTGACTCCATTTCATCTGTCATCTCCCCCCTGCTTTCTTCTGTTCTTTCCCTTTCTTACTCCTTGTTCCCCTTCTTACTCCTGATTCCCCTTTTGTCCCCCTTCCTTACTCCTGATTCCCCTTTTCTTCCTTACTCCTGATTCCTCTTTTGTTCCCCTTCCTTACTCCTGATTCCCCTTTTGTTCCCCTTCCTTACTCCTGATTCCCCTTTTGTTCCCCTTCCTTACTCCTGATTCCTCTTTTGTTCCCTTTCCTTACTCCTGATTCCCCTTTTGTTCCCCTTCCTTACTCCTGATTCCCCTTTTGTTCCCCTTTCTTACTCCTGATTCCCCTTTCTTACTCCTGATTCCCCTTTTGTTCCCCTTCCTTACTCCTGATTCCCCTTTTGTTCCCCTTCCTTACTCCTGATTCCCCTTTTGTTCCCCTTCCTTACTCCTGATTCCCCTTTTGTTCCCCTTTCTTACTCCTGATTCCCCTTTCTTACTCCTGATTCCCCTTTTGTTCCCCTTCCTTACTCCTGATTCCCCTTTCTTACTCCTGATTCCCCTTTTGTTCCCCTTCCTTACTCCTGATTCCCCTTTTGTTCCCCTTCCTTACTCCTGATTCCCCTTTTGTTCCCCTTTCTTACTCCCGATTCCCCTTTCTTACTCCTTATTCATCTTTATTTTTTTCTAATTGTTTCACCTTTCCACAACTTTTGTTTCACCGTGGCAGTATTTTATTTACTGTTACTCTTCTACGTGTTTTTGTAAAATTATTTATTTTGTCCTGAAACAATTGTGTTGTTTCTTTTTATTTGCAAAAATGTAATCTGTTTTATTCTCCACATCTTTAGACCCAGAGCAATGCTGAAAAGGGGTCATTGGCTCAGACAGAATATCTTGGCAAACAGATGGAAATAAATACAAATAGAATGATCACTCAGTGATGTGTGCTCAAGTGGCAGGCTGTGGACTATGCACATTATCTCAGTGCAGGCCGTGCCATCATAGTTTGGCTGTGTATACTGATTCAGTGCAATCTGTGACATCATAGCTGGACTATAGAGTTAAACACATTGTGTCACTATAGTGTGTGACATTGTAGCTTGCCTCTGGGGCTGTGCACACTGCCTCATTGCAGTCTGTGACATCGCTGGAGAACATAAGGTGCATGTGCCTCGCAGGAAAAAAAAATCAATCCAAAATGGAATGGAAGACTGGATAAAGCCCGTCAGCTTCCTGCTCAGGGTTAAGGTGATGTGCTTTGAAGCGGATGTCCTTCAAGGATGCATCTGCAGTCATAACAAATGGGTTGTCCTGTCGTCAGGCAGCCCTTCGGTCGGCCGGATTCCAAAGTCTGGGTCCGGCTTCGGCTGATGTCGCACTTCACCCGACGTCATCTCTGCTGGTCTTCGGGTATAAAGGCATCAGCCGACGCCATTTTCCTCAGTCTTTCTTGCCGCGTGGCGCCCGAAGCAGAAGCTGTTCGCAAGTGCCGGTCGGTCAGATCCAGAGATTACTACTACCGAATACTACTTCGAAGACTTCTAAAAAGCTAAGTACCCCGTTGGGGACTCTTTCTTGCCTCAGCCGATGTCAGAAAAAGTAAATAACTGTTTAACTTGTGGGAAACAAGTACCTCATAAAGATTTCCACTCTTACTGCCTACCTTGTTTAGGCCCAGACCACGACGTAGCAGCCTGTTTAGCCTGTGCTTCCTTCAACCGACGAACGCTTAGGCATCGGTCGGAGTTTGCTGAACAGTTTTTCGGCTCAGATTTTGCGTACATTATGCCGTCGGATCCTCCGACTACCCAAATTGTTAAAAAAACGCAAAGAAAAAGACCGACACTCGCAGTCCTTGGTTTCGGCCGAAACCACGGTTAAGCAAGCCGCGAGTGTCTCGGTTTCGGCCGAAACCGAGAAAACGGGTCAATCTTCAGCCGAATCCATGACTACTACCGAGGCTCCTGCTACCTTAGTTGAATCGGCCTCTGAAGTTTTGCCTACTACTGTGGTTCCTAGTGAATTATCAGACACCATCCCTTTGGATGTCTCTACCCCAGCACGTGGTGCTGCTAGGCCTCCTGCAGCCATGTCTATAAAGGCCTTTGCCAGGGCTAAAGCAGCCAAGACTGTTAAATCAGTGCCTGTTAAGACCCCCTCACATAGGCCCACTTCTAGTTCACAAATGCTTACTCTGGCAGAGGATTTAATCTCCTTAATTAGGGGATCCCAATCTCACCCAGACAGGGCCTCTCAGCCTCCAGAAAAGAGACCTAGAACAGAGCCCCCCGAGCCAGTGTCCTCTGATGATTCTTCGGATGACTCAGACATTACAGATCAGCCAGAGGCTCCTTTTTCTACTTATGAAGATTCCGATGCTGAAGAATCTATTCCATCTGCCTCTCCACCAGAGGAATTTTCCTTTGGGGAAACCTTACATGCCATGAGAGAACAATTCCAATGGCAGGGACAAGATTTCTCAGATTCAAGAAAAAGGCTTAGGACCTTTCTGCACTTACCACAACATAGGCCCTTAGCTATACCTCCAGTTCTGCCCATTGTGGATGATGCATTTAATGATGTTTGCACTGCTCCTGATACTTTACCTCCAGTCCCTGCCAAACCAGATAGATTTTACAGGGTGCCAGACACTCATCACCACCTATACAAGGCCCCACTTGCAGATCCTGAGACTATATCCCAGGGGCCTAAGGCAGTAGCCGACCTCAGCAAAACCCTCTCCCTTCTGAATGGGAATCCAGGTCCTTAGAGAGATGGGGAAAAAGTTTACACCTCTGCTACTCTCTCAGCTAGAGCTTTAAACTGTCAGTTTCATATGATCCAATACCAAGAGTTTATGCTTGATCAGTTAACTAAGAAGCTGTCCTCTGATGACTCCTTAGATAAGAAATATGTTTTAGAAATGGTGAATAACATTCAGCAGGTTAGTAACCATTCTTTAAAATGTGGCTATGATGCACTGGAGGCTTCATTTAGATCAGCCATGACTGGCACAGTGATAAGAAGGCATGCATGGTTGAAAGAACAGGTCTTGCCGGATCATGTTAAAGCAAAGCTGTTAGATGCTCCTATGGATAAGGCCAGTCTATTTGGTACCCCTGCTCAGCAAGTAATGAAGAAAATGGAAGAGAAGGCAAAATCTGTACAAACAGTTAAGGATTTCTTACAGGTTCAGCCCCAAGGTTTAGCAGGAACTGGCCTGCCAAAAATTGGTCCTTTCCAGACTCCTCAAAATCTCAAAGAGGCAGGAATAGACGCTCTAGGGGCAGAAATCAATCCAGAGGAGGTGCCTACAGAGGACGCCAGTGGCAAGGCAATAACCAGCGAGGCACAGACACGACCACTGCCACTGCAACAGGACAATCACAGTGACTTGGCTCTGACACCGCCTACCAGGGAGCAAATAGCAGCCCCTTTAGGCGGAAAGTTAGCCTTATTTTCGAAAAATTGGCACTATATCACAAAATAGTCAGGATGCAAGGATTACGAACCAGGCGTTGAGTAAAAGTCCTTTAATTTAACAGCTTCACCAGCACAGCGTTAAAACATACAAACACTTCCAAAATGTAACGTCAAGCGCTTTCACCCGGGCCCTCCCAGGCTTTCTCAAGACATTTTTACATAGGTTGGTGGGTTAATTTATACTACCCTTGCTAAACCCAAATCATTTAATTGACTTTCAATTATTCTATTATCACACTTGTAGTTAAAGAAGTAAAACCTGGAGGGCCCGGGTGAAAGCGCTTGACGTTACATTTTGGAAGTGTTTGTATGTTTTAACACTGTGCTGGTGAAGCTGTTAAATTAAAGGACTTTTACTCAACGCCTGGTTCGTAATCCTTGCATCCTGACTATTTCGGATTACCAGTTGGTGTTTGTGCAAGAGTTTTCTGTCTTTTTGTACTATATCACAAAAGACAAGTGGATTTTGCAAACCATAGACCAAGGCTACAGGTTCCACTTCCACACCTTACCAGTAAAAAGAGGAATGCCAAACCTACCTCCAAATCAAAAAACAGAAGCTCTAAAGCAGATAGCTCAATTAACAAAGATGAGAGCTGTGGAAAGAGTACCAATAACAGAACAGGGCAAAGGATTCTACTCCAGACTCTTCCTAGTACCAAGAAAAGAGAAAAGTTGGAGACCTATTCTCGACCTGTCCGTCTTAAACACATACATCATTGTCCCAAAATTCAAAATGCTGACCCTACAGCAACTTCTTCCCATGCTGGGCAAGGAGTGTTGGCTGGTAACTCTAGATCTCAAGGAGGCATACCTGCACATCCCCATACGACCAAATTGCAGAAGATACCTCAGATTTCTTGCAGGATCAGAGCATTATCAATTCTCAGCATTGCCCTTTGGCTTATCTACTGCCCAGAGTATTCACAAAATGCCTGGCATCAGTAATCGCTCATTGCAGGCTACAGGAATCAAATTTATCCATACCTGGACGACTGCCTGTTACAAGCGGACAACAAAAGCAAGCTGACAACAGATTTACAAAGAGTCATTTGCTTACTACAAGCCCTGGGATACACAGTCAATTTAAAAAGTCAAGACTGATACCATCCCAGACAAGAACATTCTTGGGTGCGGAATTGGACACAGTAAAACAAATGGCATTCCTAACTGCAGAAAAACAAGAACAACTCCCTCTTTACTTCTTGGCATTAACAAAGCAGAACAAACTAACAGCAAGAAAGGTACTGCAGGCCTTGGGCTTCATGGCATCATGCATAATCCTGGTCCCCCATGCCAGACTGCATATGAGAAAGCTACAGTGGTACCTAAAGAATTTATGGTCTCAACACAGGCACAGCTTAGAAACCGAAATCCCACTAATCCCATGCCTGAAACAAGAGTTCCTATGGTGGGCTCAAGCATGCCAGTCAAACCCAGGCTTGCCCTTCCACAACTTTCAAGCAAACCAAACCATCACAACGGACGCCTCAGACCTAGGCTGGGGGACGCACATGTTGGACAAATGCATACAAGGATTGTGGACTCCAGACCAGCTGCACCTGCACATAAACCAAAAAGAAATGCTGGCAGTAAAACTAGCAATCCAGACATTCAAACCATTCCTCAAAGAAGGCCATTTAATGATAAGGACAGACAACACCACAGTCATGTGGTACATCAACAAACAGGGAGGCACTCATTCATACCCCCTATGCAGAATGACTCTGGACCTTTGGAATATGGCTCTGAGCTACAACATCCAGTTACAGGCAATATTTGTGCCGGGAAAAGAAAACACCCTAGCAGACATGTTAAGCAGAACCACCTCGGATGCTCACGAATGGATGCTACACCCGGACACCTTCAAGGCCATCACAAAGAAATGGGGAATGCCACAAATAGACCTATTCGCATCCCCACTCAATCACCAGCTCAAAAAATTCTGCACAAGGACATACCACCCACTTGCATGGAAGGTGGACTCTCTATCCTTCAGTTGGAAAGGCCTGACAGCATATGCATTCCCACCTCTTCCTTTGATGTACAAGGTACTACTGAAAACCAAAGAGGAACGTCCAAGGATAATCCTGATAGCTCCGAATTGGCCAAGACAACACTGGTATCCATTGCTGAGGAGCATGTCTCAGGGGAGAATGTGGTCAATACCCCTGATGCCTTTGATGACACAGAACAATTACAACATCATGCACCCAAACCTAAAAACCTTGCAACTGACTGCCTGGAACATCACATAACAGCAACTAACCCAGACTTATCCCAAAGGGTTAAAGACATTATCCTTGAAGCCCGCAGACCTTCAACAAGAAGGAACTATGCAGGAAAATGGAAAAGGTTTGTCATTTGGAGTACTGAAAGAGGAAAAGATGTGTCGAACATAGATATTGCTAACATCCTGGAGTACTTGACAGAGCTTCTACATACAGGCCTGTCCTATTCCTCCATCAAGATACATGCATCAGCTATTTCCGCAGAATACAGCCTCGATCAACCTGTCTTTTCGCATCCTCTACTCAGGCAGTTCCTCAGAGGGATCAAGAATGTAAAACCTCCTAGGAAACTGCCATTACCAGCATGGGACTTGAACTTTGTGCTAGAAAAATTGACACTTCCTCCATTTGAACCAGCAGCAACAGCAGATCTTCAACACCTATCATGGAAAACTGCTTTCCTACTGGCAATTACTTCAGCAAGGAGGGTTTCGGAACTGCAGGCCTTAATGGCAGTGCAGCCCTTCCTAATCTTCCATCAAGATAGTGTCCATGAGAACTAATCCTACATTTATGCCTAAGGTGGTATCCAGAGTGTCTTTAAACCAGGCAATCCACCTACCTACCTTCTTTCCCAATCCACAGAACAGAGGGGAATGACTGCTGCATACCTTGGATGTACATAGACAGTTACGCTACTACCTGGACAGAACCAAAGGTAACAGAAATTCTGACCAGCTTTTAGTAGCCTATGCAACAGGAAGGGAAGGAAAAGCAATTTCCAAACAGACAATCTCCAAATGGATAGGAAATTGCATAAGATTCTGTTACTCCTACCATGGAAAACCAATTCCACAGAACATAAGACCTCATTCTACAAGGGCTACAGCCACTACCACAGCTTTCTTACGAGGAGTGGCAACCAAGGACATTATTGAGGCGGCTACTTGGACCTCCGTGCATACATTTGCCAAGCATTACAATTTACCTCTATACTCTAGATCCCGAGCAGGGTTTGCCACTGCTGTATTGCAAGGGATCCTAACTACACCATAATTCTTCTTCCTCCTCCCCTAGTTTGGCTATGGTATTCTACCCATTTGTTATGACTACAGATGCATCCTTGAAGGACATAGTACAGTTTTGTACCTACCATAAATGTAGATGTCCGAACAGGATAGCATCTGCAGTCAGGATTACCCACCCTCCTTCCCCTCTGTGGTACTCCTAGGGTATGTACCCTCCTAATAGCTAGCTGGGGGGGGGGGAGTCTCTTATGGTGTATTTGTTTGTATATATGTACATACATGCTTATTTTTTGTGTTTGCCTTCTACTATTTTGGAAACATTGGCATTTATCCAAAATTTAGCTTTCCAAGAGGGCAACTGGCATCTGGTTCAAGAAACACTGCGGAAAATGGCGTCGGCTGATGCCTTTATACCCGAAGACCAGCAGAGATGACGTCGGGTGAAGTGCGACTTCAGCCGAAGCCGGACCCAGACTTTGGAATCCGGCCGACCGAAGGGCTGCCTGACGACAGGACAACCCATTTGTTATGACTGCAGATGCTATCCTGTTCGGACATCTACATTTATGGTAGGTACAAAACTGTACTTTTCCTGTAGTCCATAGTTTGATTCCTTATGCTCCGTAAGCCTACTTCCTGTAGTCCGTGGTTTGATTACTTAGTCTGCGTATGCCTACTTCCTCTAGTCTGCGGCTTGATTCCTTAGGGTGCGTATGCCTACTTCCTGTAGCCCATGGTTTGATTTCTTTGGCTGCGTATGCCTGCTTCCTCTAGTCCGTGTTTGGATTCCTTAGCCTGCGTATACCTCCTTCCTGTAGTCCGTGGTTTCATTCCTTAGGCTGCGTTTGCCTACTTTCTCTAGTCCGCAATTTGATTCTTTGGTTTGCGTATGCCTACTTCCTCTAGTCTGCGGCTTGATTCCTTAGTCTGCGTATGCCTACTTCCTCTAGTCCGTGTTTGGATTCCTTAGCCTGCGTATACCTCCTTCCTGTAGTCCGTGGTTTCATTCTTTAGGCTGTGTTTGCCTACTTTCTCTAGTCCATGATTTGATTCCTTAGTCTGCGTATGCCTACTTCCTCTAGTCTGCGGCTTGATTCCTTAGGCTGCGTATGCCTGCTTCCTGTAGTCCGTGGTTTCATTCCTTAGGCTGCGTATGCCTATTTCCTCTAGTCTGCGGCTTGATTCCTTAGGCTGCGTATGCCTGCTTCCTGTAGTCCATGGTTTGATTCCTTTGGCTGCGTATGCCTGCTTCCTCTAGTCCGTGTTTGGATTCCTTAGCCTGCGTATACCTCCTTCCTGTAGTCCGTGGTTTCATTCCTTAGGCTGCGTTTGCCTACTTTCTCTAGTCTGCGGCTTGATTCCTTAGGCTGCGTATGCCTATTTCCTCTAGTCCGTTTTTGATTCCTTAGGCTGCGTATGCCTGCTTCCTGTAGTCCATGGTTTCATTCCTTGGGCTGCATATGCCTACTTTGCGACTGATCAAGTCACTTAACTCCTTCTTTCCAATGGAGTTCCCAAAGCTTGAGCTATAACTTCCAGTTGGCAGAGTTTAAGCTTTTTGATGGAATCAAATTATGTTCTCACGTTTCAAACAAATGTTCATATCTCTGGAATCGTAGAGGTTACTAATGAAGTGTAAATAACAAATGTTCATATCTCTGGAATCGTAGAGGTTACTAATGAAGCGTAAATAACAAATGTTCATATCTCTGGAATCGTAGAGGTTACTAATGAAGCATAAATAACAAATGTTCATATCTCTGGAATCGTAGAGGTTACTAATGAAGCGTAAATAACAAATGTTCATATCTCTGGAATCGTAGAGGTTACTAATGAAGCGTAAATAACAAATGTTCATATCTCTGGAATCGTAGAGGTTACTAATGAAGCGTAAATAACAAATGTTCATATCTCTGGAATCGTAGAGGTTACTAATGAAGCGTAAATAACAAATGTTCATATCTCTGGAATCGTAGAGGTTACTAATGAAGCATAAATAACAAATGTTCATATCTCTGGAATCGTAGAGGTTACTAATGAAGCGTAAATAACAAATGTTCATATCTCTGGAATCGTAGAGGTTACTAATGAAGCGTAAATAACAAATGTTCATATCTCTGGAATCGTAGAGGTTACTAATGAAGCGTAAATGGCAAACTGTTCAGAACCAACAGTTTTTACAGTACTGATTTTCTTTAGGTTCTAGATCTTTAACTAGATTTTGTACATCACAGTAAACAGAGTATTAAGTTTGTAATATATTGTAAACCACTTAAAGTATCTCGGCAACCACTCAAGTTGCACATATACTGTTACTAGAGTTTGTTCATCAAGCTGAGAGCTTTCATGTGATGCTAAGCAGGTCTGTCTGCGGTACTTGGTTGTTGAGATATTTAGAAAAACATGGCATTTATGACCATATTTATAGTGTCGTGATCGACAGTTAATATCTCTACCTGCAGTAAATGGAGGGCAAATATAAATACTGTTCTGTTTGCCATTGCGTAAGCTTTAAAATTATATATTTTAATACTTAATATGTAGCATGTTTTTTGAATTGTTAATGCAAATAGGAACAAGCTATATTTGATGGCTAGAGTTGAGGATGTAACTGCAGAAATGCCTGAAGGGCATCACTTGGCTGTAATGAGTTAAGCAGACTGATGTTATTCATGTTTCACTGTTGCAGTCATTTCATTTGGGTTATCTGCGTGCAGGTAGCCCTCAGTCGGCCTGATTAATAAAGTCTTGGGTCCTGCGTCGGTTGCTGTTCATTCTTCCATAACGTCTGGTCGTCAGGGGTATAAAACATGCAGCCGACGCCATTACATTAGTCTTTCCTGCTGTGCGGTGCCCGAAGCAGAAGCAATTTGCAAGTGCCGGTCGGTCGACTCCTGAAATTTTTGTTTTAGAGTTTCAGAACCGAAGTCTTAAACTAAAGCTAAGTACCCTGTTGGGGAAACTTTTTCTTGCTCCGTACCGATGTCAGTAAAACTTAATTGCATTACTTGTGGAAAGCAAATACCTCATAAAGATTTTCATTCGTACTGTATTCCTTGCCTAGGCCCTGACCACGATGTACCTTGCTGTCGGTTTTGTGCTTTATTTAATTAGTGCACTATCTGTCGTCTGTATATTTTCGCCTCTAAATGTTTCGGTTCTCGATTTAATTATCCAGAAATACGTCTGTTAACCATCTGACTACTGGGATTCTGAAAAAAAATGCAAAGATAAAGACAGAGACAGGCCGCCGAGGTCCAAAACTGCCGACAACGCTACTCCTAAGCCAGTCGTCAGTTCGCCGGTACTCAATGAGGTGCTTTTGCAGCCCCTGATACCCGCTACTTCTGATTCGCAGGCCTCTACTGAGACCCATTTGGAGTCCGGTATGCCGCGATATGCTTCAACTATGGAACCCGCAGATGTCTCTACCTTGGATGGATCTGGAGCCGCTGTGCAGACACCTGCTTCTGAGGGTGTATTCAGGCCTATGGACTTGCATATTAAATCGCCTCCTTCTTTACTTAGGCCTAAATCTAGATCCATGCCTAAAAAACAGACGCCCAGGCCACATGCTCAGGCCTCTATGCCTAAAAAATAAATGATAGGAATGGCTGAAGATCTAATAACTCTGATCAGGGGTAGCCAACCCTCCCCCTTCTAAGAGGCCCAGGACTGAAGTTGATTATGAATCTGCTGATCAGGATTCTGTTTTATCTGATTCTTCTGATTATGTGGATTTGCCCTTATCTACTTATGACGATTCTGATGCAGAGGACTCCATTCCCTCTGCTTCCCCTCCTGAGGAATTTTCTTTTGGGGAAACCTTACATACTCTAAGGGAGCATTTCCACTGGGAAAGCCAGGATTTTTTTGATTAAAAAATAAAGAGGCTTAGGGATTTCCTTCTCCTACCTCAGCATAGGCCTTTAGCTGTTCCTCCTGTGCTAGACCTTGTTGATGCTTTTTCGGAATCTAGTTTAGCCCCAAATTCCCTGCCTCCTGCTTCCAGAAAACCTGACAGATGCTACAAGGTCCCTGACTCCCACAAGTTCCTTTTTAAAAGTCCTATTGCAGATCCATAGACCATTTCACAGGGGCCCAAGGGCATTAAGGCTTCTACTGCTAAAAATCCTACTCCTCCTGATAGAGACTCCAGGACGCTGGATAGATGGGGTACGAAGGTTTACACTTCTGCAACCTTGGCCATTAAGGCTTTAAACTGCCAGTTTCATATGTAAAAGTATCAGCAACATGTTATTGGACTGCTTAAACAGAAAATGATGTTGATTCCTGACTGTATGGAAAATAAAGAATTACAGGATTTAATGCATTCTGCTGAACAAGTTGGAAAACGTACTTTGCAGTGTGGTTTTGATTCATTAGAGGCCTCTTGCAGGGCTGCTGTTACTGGGTCTGTGCTCAGAAGGCATGCTTGGCTTAAGGAGCAATCTTTGCCTGATAATGTTAAAGCTAAATTGTTGGATGCTCCTTTAATCAGGACCACCTGTTTGGCAACAAGGCTGAAGAAGTTCTTAAAAAGATGGAAGATAAAGCTAAATCTATGCAAACTGTTAGATTTGTTACAAGTTCAGCCTCTTAGATTTAGTAGGCACTGGCCCTCTAAGAATTGGTCCTGTCCAGCCCCTTCCAGGTCTTCTCAAGCCAAATCCAGACACAGCAAAAAACCCAGGTTTCAGTCCCAGGGGGCACACAGAACTAAGCAGTGGGGGGAGTCAACTTCCAAATCTGGGAATAATAAGACTATCCCCTATGGTAAACTGTCTCAATGACTTCCTTTTAAAATTTCCAAGGATTTATCAACTGACTGCCCCTTTCGGGGGAAAGATTGCTCTTCATGCAAAGAAATTGGAACTCATTACCCAGGAAATTGGGTTTTAAATAGTGTCCCAGGGATACAGATTTCACTTCCACACTTTGCCAACACCAAGCAGGTGGCCGGACCTACCCCCAAGTCAGTGGACAGAGGCCCAAAAACAAGTCCTTTCTCTTTTAAGCATGGGGGCTATTCAGCTGGTACCAGAATAGGAAAAGGGACAAAGTTTCTACTAGACACCTTTCTTGGTACCCAGCAAAGACCATTCATGACGTCCTGTCCTGGACCTGTCTACTCTAAATACCTTTTTGGAGATTCCAAAATTCAAGATGTTGACTCTTCACCAATTACTTCCTATGCTAGGCAAAGATGCCTGGTTGGCAGCACTAGATTTAAAAGATGGTTGGCAGCAATAGATTTAAAAGAAGCATACCTGCACGTCCCAATCAAGGAATCTTGCAGAAGATACCTACGCTTCAAAGCAGGCTACTCGTACTATCAGTTCTCTGCACTGCCCTTTGGCTTATCTACTGCGCCCAGGGTATTCACAAAGTGCCTCGCTCCAGTTATTGCATTTTGCAGGCAAAGAAATATTCAAATATACCCATACGTGGACAATTGTCTAATTCAGGCAGAAAGCCAGGACATACTTTCATCTGGCCTTTGTACAAAGGGTTCTAACTTGTATGGAGTACATCATAAATGAAAAGAAATCGCAACTGGTACCCTGTCAACAAATTATATTCCTGGGAGCAAACTTGAATACAACTTCCCAGATGGCTTACCTCACGCTGGAGAAGCAAATTCATTTGACAACCTACTTCAAACAAGTGGCCACAAAAACCCTGCTATCTGCAAGACAAATACTGCAGACCTTGGGGTTCATGGCCTCCTGCATTCTTCTAATTCCATATGCAAGACTGCATATGAGGAAACAACAGTGGTATCTAAAAAGCCTATGGTGTCAACATTCTCAGGACCTAGAAACAATGATTTCTATCATACCTTGCCTACGCCTAGAGTTCCTTTGGTGGACAGAGGCTTGCCACCAAAGCAAGGGGCTACCTTTCACACCACCCGAACCCTAACAACAAATGCGTCAGACTATGCATGGGGGGCTCACCTGGCAGGGAAGTGCATTCAGGGCAAATGGAACCCAAGTCAAATGCACCTGCATATCAATCAAAAAGAAATGTTAGCTGTACAGAATGCTCGGTCTTCAAGGACCACATTCATCCAGGACAATTAATGGTAAAGACGGACAACACCACTGTTATGTGGTACATAAACAAGCAGGGGGGTACACATTCTTACCCCCTCTGCAGACTAGCCATGGCATTGTGGAACACAGCCTTGAGCTACCAAGTGTACCTACAAGCTCAATTCCTGCCAGGAAAATTAAATACACTGGCAGATGGGCTAAGCAGCAACCCCATGGACCCACATGAGTGGAAACTGGAACCAAGGACTTTCAACATGTTGACAAACAAATGGGGGATCCCAGGTATAGACCTGTTTGCCTCTCCCCATAACTACCATTTGGACAAATTTTTCATAAGGACTCCCCACAAACAAGCCTGGAAAGTGGATGTTGTGTCCTTCAGCTGGAAAACCCTATCAGTCTATGCCCCCCCCCTGCCTCTTCTCTCCAAGTACTACTACAAATCAAACAGGACAAACCAAGGATGATTTTGATTGCTCCAGACTGGCCGCGCCAACACTGGTACCCCCTTCTGCGCAGTGTGTCACTGTTACCTCCATGGCACCTGCCTCAGACTCCTTTGCTGCAGGGGCAGATGAGAAGGCTATTTCAAAGCAAACCATTTCTAAATGGATAAGCCATTGCATTAATTTCTGCTATAAGCACCATGGAAAACCTATCCCCCAGGGCATCGGACCTCACTCCACCAGGGCTGCATCTACCTCTACAGCCTTTCTCAGAGGTGTCCCTACCAGGGACATCCAAGAAGCTGCTACCTGGAGTTCTGTACATACTTTCACCAAGCATTATCATTTGCCAATTTTCTCTAAATCCAGAGCTGGCTTTGCCACTGCAGTCTTGCAAGGCCTTATAGCTGGCCCTAATGCTATTTAAATTCCTTCTCCCAATCATAGCTTTGGGAATCTACCCAAATGTAATGACTGCAACAGTGAAACACGAAGAGCATAGTACAGTTGTGTACACTTTCCATAAATGTAGATGTTCGAGTGTATTCACTGTTGCAGTCCTGGTTACCCTCCCTCCAGCCCCCAAAGCCTTTTTTTGTGTATTTGTTTTTTGTTGGAGGTATATCTTTGTACTTTTTTATTTAATTGCTTTCCATTAGGGGGGCACCTGACATTTGTGGCAAGAAAAACTGATGTAATGGCGTCGGCTGCATGTTTTATACCCCTGATGACCTGACGTCATGGAAGAAGGGACAGCAACCGACGCAGGACCCAAGACAACCCAAATGTAATGACTGCAACAGTGAATCTACTTTTATGATACGTGTACACAACTGTACTGTGTACACAACTGTACTTTCTGCATCACCCCTGCAACGGGATACTTATTTCTAGTTTACTGAGTTAACAAACACATTAAAAGATAAAGCCAGTTGTAGACTACCACAAGGGTGTATTTGTAGCTTAACTGACATATAAAACATACTTGTTATTTCCATATAGAGACTGTCTATTCTGACATATTTGGTCTGGGTCCAGTGGAGGGTCCTTCAGTTTGTTATGGGTGGGCATCGCAGGCAGTACAAAGTGTTAACTTGGACTGTTACGCTGCTGTCACTTTTGGCTGATGTCTTACAGGAGGATCTCCATGTATCCCCTTGCTAGCTTGCATGACTAACTCCTGGAAATCAGGACACTTCCCTAATCTGGACACTTTCTAATATAGCAAGCCCTATGGGAGCCATGTCTGAACCTTCTTTGGAGGATTTCTTTTATTGGTGCAGAGTTCAGCACTGCTTTGTTTTTGTTCGTACCTGCTGTGAAGACTCTGCTAATTTCTGTCATCCCAGCAGAGGGCCACAAGTAGAAGATTCAGTCTGAATTGTTCTGTTGCTTCTGTAATAAATGATGGTCATATTGTCCTTGGTTTCATTTCTATTCCTGAGGACGTGGAAGTTGCGTTTGTCAGAATGGTCCTAATGCCCACAGAGTTACCACTTTTGTCATGCCTCATCTGTTAGATCCTTAGTGACAGACTGAACGTAGTCATAAGAATTCTTTTCCTGAAGTAGAATACCTCCTGTGTCTTGATGGATGCTTTACAAGCAGTTTGAGGAGCCTACCAAAGCTCCACTATGATCTGAGAGATGAAGGCTTCATTTAGAGATGTGGGCTTTGTGTCTTGCACCGTGATTTGTAGAAGAGGAGTGCAAATCTGATTCCCTTCTGCTGAAGTCAAACAACCAGTCTTTGGTGTAATGTATAAACAGAGTGGTGTGCACTCGTACCCCTATGCAGAGAGGCATTCCACATCTTTGGCCATTAACAGAGACATCACCTTTATTCCTTCACATCAATGAGGAAGTGAATGTGTTTGTGCTGACTCCACCAATGTCCTACAAGTGATGTGAGCATTTTGGGTACCTTATCAGTTTGTGAGGGGTGTAGCACCAGAAAAACAGTTGCAGCATGTGAGAATGCTGACGTTTTCTGCTTGATGCAGGGTGAGGGAAAGGTGGCAGTGGATCCATTTCCCCACCATAGCAGAGATTTGTGCATGCCTTTTCACATTTCCCTCAGAGTTCCTGTTTAACCGCTGAATTCAGAGAAGAAAGGCTGCTTATTCTCATCAGCCCTTGGTATCTGAAAAGGTCTTTCAAACGTTCAGGCCTTTGGAAATACCAGAAGCGTTTAGTACAAATCAAAGCCATTCCTGTTGGTTTGTGCGATATTGTGCTGCACTCCTTTCATGACTTAGTTGAGATCTCTTGATGCTTCTGGACTTGCCAACTGAGATGTCCAAAGTGGTAGAAGCTGCTAGGTAGTTTTCCACCCAGCATACATGTTCTGTCAAGTGAGGCTTTAGTTACTTAATGTGCCAGCGTCTGGTCTTTCTGCCTATAATGACCTTGTGGGAGAGGACAGGATTGTGATCCAGCACCGCAAGCCTTTGAGTTCTACATCCATGTCTTTTGAAGAGCCTTTCCCTTCCTTGTGATTTTAAATTTGTAATTGACAGGCTCACCTACCTACTCTTCAGACCTTCAGGTTCAGATCTTTATAGGCTCGGAGAAAACTAAGTTTTTATTAAACTTGCAGCAAAGGAGACCATCAGGAAACTACACATTGCCATGATGTTCTTCGTGTTTCACTGTTGCAATCATCACATTTGGGATATCTGCTTGCAGTAGCCCTCAGTCAGCCTGATTATCAAAGTCTTGGGTCCTGCGTTGGTTGCTGTCTCATCTTCCATGACGTCAGGCAGTCAGGGGTATAAAGCATGCAGCCGACGCCATTACATCAGTCTTTCTTGCCGTGCGGTACCCGAAGCAGAAGCAGTTCGCAAGTGCCGGTCGGCCGACTCTTGAAATTTTCATTTTCGAGTTTCAGAACCGAAGTCTTCAACTAAAGCCAAGTACCCCATTGGGGAGACTTTTTCTTGCTCTAAACCGATGTCAGTAAAAGTCAAATTGTATTTCTTGTGGAAAGCAAATACCTCACAAAGATTTTCATTCGTACTGTATTCCTTGCCAAGGCCCTGACCACAACGTACCTCACTGTCGGTTTTGTGCCTTATTTAAGCAACAAACTATTCGTCGTCAGTATATTTACGCTTCTAAATATCTTGGTACTCTTTTCAATTATCCAGATATGTCTTCGGTAAGCCAGCCGACTACAGACATTCTGAAAAACAACGGGAAACAACAGCGTAAGTGAGCTGGTATCACTTAAATGGATGCACAATAAATGAAATCCGAAAATAAAAAGTAACAAACTTACATTAAATGTAAAAGAAATTAAGCGCTTTCATCCACAAAAAGTGGACTTCTTCAGAATGCCGTTTTAGACAACATACAATGAATTTAAAAACTTTTTGGTGCCAAACTCCACCTTCTTAAAATTTTGTGATTTAAAGTGACATTACTTTTAAATAAAATACGCCATAAATGCATTATATACTTTATAAAGCAAATAATGTCTGAAAAACTATATACATAGAATACCTAACCATCTTCCTAAAAATATACATAAAACGTATTCTCATGAAAAGTATATATATGGGAAGAAACTGAGGGTAATGCTGCTCAATGCCAGAAGTCTAAATCTCAAAATGCATGCACTCGAGGCCCTTCTCAGTATGGAGAACATCGATGTCTGTGCTGTAACTGAAACCTGGTTCAAGGCTCCTGAGAGCACCCCGGCACTATTAGGTTTTACCTCATATCATGCGTTCCGGCCCCAAAACCCGGACCACACCACAAATGGAGGGGGTGTATCCA
>NC_056729.1:1828829379-1828930579 GCF_019279795.1 Protopterus annectens | reverse complement strand
TTATATATACATTCTGTGCTCAGTTTATACTCATTACTTAGACAGCCTGTGCTCAGTCTATACTCATTATTAATAAAGCCAGTCCTCAATCTATACTAATTTTAATACATCCTGTGCTCAGTCTGTATTCATTACTTATACAGTCTGTGCTCAGTCTATACTCATTATTTACATAGTCTGTGTTCATTCTCCTTTCATTATTTATACATTCTTTGCTCAGTTTATAGTCATTACTTATACAGTGTGTGCTCAGTCAATACTCAATACCTTCATATTCTGTGCTCAGTCTGTATTCATTACTTATACAGCCTATACAGTCTGTGCTTCGTCTGTACTCATTACTAATACAGTCCTTGCTCAGTCTATACTTATTACTTATGCAGTCTGAAATCAGTCCATATTCATTATTTATACAGTATGTGCTCAATCCATACTCATTACCTGTATAAATCTGTGCTCAGTCTGTACTGATTATATACACAGTAAGTGCTCATTCTATACTCATTTATATACACTGTGGTCTGTCTACACTCATTATTTATACAGTCTGTGCTCAGACTATACTAATTACTAATACAGTTTGTGATCAGTCTATACTCAGTAATTATAAAGTCTTTTCCCAAGTCTATACTCAGTATTTATACAGTCTGTTCTTAGGCTATACTCATTACTTATAAAGTCTCGGCTCAGGCTATATTCATTCCATATACAGTGTTTGCTCAGTCTATACTCATTATTTATACTGTCTGTGGTCAGTCTACATTCATTATTTATACAGACAGGGCTCAGTCTATACTCATTATTTACACAGTCTGTGGTCAGTCTACATTCATTATTTATACAGTTTGGGCTCAGTCTATACTCAGTAATTACACAGTCTTTTTCCCAGTCTATACTCAGTATTTATACAATCCATGCACAGTTTACACTCATTACTTACATAGTGTGTGCTCAGGCTATATTCATTATTTATACAGTCTGTACTCAATTTATACTCATTATTTACACAATCTGAGCTCAGTCTATACTCATTATTTTTAAGTCTGCACTCAGTCTGCATTCATTATTTATACAGTCTGGGCTCTGTCTAAACTCATTACTTATACATTCTGTGCTCAGTCTATACTAATTACTAATACAGTCTATGATCAGTCTATACTCATTTATATGCACTGTGGTCTGTCTACACTCATTATTTATATAGTCTGTGCTCAGTCTATACTCATTATTAATACAGTCTATGATCAGTCTACACTCATTTATACGCACTGTGGTCTGTCTACACTCATTATTTATATAGTCTGTGCTCAGTCTATACTCATTATTAATACAGTCTATGATCAGTCTATACTCATTTATATGCACTGTGGTCTGTCTACACTCATTATTTATATAGTCTGTGCTCAGTCTATACTCATTATTAATACAGTCTATGATCAGATTATAGTCATTTATATGCACTGTGGTCTGTCTACACTCATTATTTACATAGTCTGTGTTCAGTCTATACTCATTATTAATACAGTCTGTGATCAGTCTATACTCATTTATATGCACTGTGGTCTGTCTACACTCATTATTTATATAGTCTGTGCTCAGTCTATACTCATTATTAATACAGTCTGTGATCAGTCTATACTCATTTATACGCACTGTGGTCTGTCTACACTCATTATTTATATAGTCTGTGCTCAGTCTATACTCATTATTAATACAGTCTATGATCAGTCTACACTCATTTATACGCACTGTGGTCTGTCTACACTCATTATTTATATAGTCTGTGCTCAGTCTATACTCATTATTAATACAGTCTATGATCAGTCTATACTCATTTATATGCACTGTGGTCTGTCTACACTCATTATTTATATAGTCTGTGCTCAGTCTATACTCATTATTAATACAGTCTATGATCAGTCTATACTCATTTATACGCACTGTGGTCTGTCTACACTCATTATTTATATAGTCTGTGCTCAGTCTATACTCATTATTAATACAGTCTATGATCAGTCTATACTCATTTATACGCACTGTGGTCTGTCTACACTCATTATTTATATAGTCTGTGCTCTGTCTATACTCATTATTAATACAGTCTATGATCAGTCTATACTCATTTATATGCACTGTGGTCTGTCTACACTCATTATTTATATAGTCTGTGTTCAGTCTATACTCATTATTAATACAGTCTATGATCAGTCTATACTCATTTATATGCACTGTGGTCTGTCTACACTCATTATTTATATAGTCTGTGCTCAGTCTATACTCATTATTAATACAGTCTATGATCAGTCTATACTCATTTATATGCACTGTGGTCTGTCTACACTCATTATTTATATAGTCTGTGTTCAGTCTATACTCATTATTAATACAGTCTGTGATCAGTCTATACTCATTTATATGCACTGTGGTCTGTCTACACTCATTATTTATATAGTCTGTGCTCAGTCTATACTCATTATTAATACAGTCTATGATCAGTCTACACTCATTTATACGCACTGTGGTCTATCTGCACTCATTATTTATATAGTCTGTGCTCAGTCTATACTCATTATTAATACAGTCTATGATCAGTCTATACTCATTTATATGCACTGTGGTCTGTCTACACTCATTATTTATGTAGTCTGTTCTCAGTCTATACTCATTATTAATACAGTCTATGATCAGTCTATACTCATTTATACGCACTGTGGTCTGTCTACACTCATTATTTATGTAGTCTGTTCTCAGTCTATACTCATTATTAATACAGTCTATGATCAGACTATACTCATTTATACGCACTGTGGTCTGTCTACACTCTTTAGTTATATAGTCTGTGCTCAGTCTATACTCATTATTAATACAATCTATGATCAGTCTATACTCATTTATACACACTGTGGTCTGTCTACACTCATTATTTGTATAGTCTGTGCTCAGTCTATACTCAATATTAATACAGTCTATGATCAGTCTATACTCATTTATACGCACTGTGGTCTTTCTACACTCATTATTTATATAGTCTGTGCTCGGTCTATACTCCTTATTAATACAGTCTATGATCAGTCTATACTTATTTATACGCACTCTGGTCTGTCTACACTCATTATTTATATAGTCTGTGCCTCGGTCTATACTCCTTATTAATACAGTCTATGATCAGTCTACACTCATTTATATGCACTCTGGTCTTTCTACACTCATTATTTATATAGTCTGTGCTCAGTCTATACTCATTATTAATACAGTCTATGATCAGTCTATACTCATTTATATGCACTGTGGTCTGTCTACACTCATTATTCATATAGTCTGTGTTCAGTCTATACTCATTATTAATACAATCTATGATCAGTCTATACTCATTTATATGCACTGTGGTCTGTCTACACTCATTATTCATATAGTCTGTGTTCAGTCTATACTCATTATTAATACAATCTATGATCAGTCTATACTCATTTATATGCACTGTGGTCTGTCTACACTCATTATTCATATAGTCTGTGTTCAGTCTATACTCATTATTAATACAGTCTATGATCAGTCTACACTCATTTATATGCACTGTGGTCTGTCTACACTCATTATTTATATAGTCTGTGCTCAGTCTATACTCATTATTAATACAGTCTATGATCAGTCTATACTCATTTATATGCACTGTGTTCTGTCTACACTCATTATTTATATAGTCTGTGCTCAGTCTATACTCATTATTAATACAGTCTATGATCAGTCTATACTCATTTATACGCACTGTGGTCTGTCTACACTCATTAGTTATATAGTCTGTGCTCAGTCTATACTCATTATTAATACAGTCTATGATCAGTCTATAATCATTTATATGCACTGTGGTCTGTCTACACTCATTATTTATATAGTCTGTGCTCAGTCTATACTCATTATTAATACAATCTATGATCAGTCTACACTCATTTATACGCACTGTGGTCTGTCTACACTCATTATTTATATAGTCTGTGCTCAGTCTATACTGATTATTAATACAGTCTATGATCAGTCTATACTCATTTATATGCACTGTGGTCTGTCTACACTCATTTTTTATATAGTCTGTACTCAGTCTATACTATTATTAATACAGTCTATGATCAGTCTACACTCATTTATATGCACTGTGGTCTGTCTACACTCATTATTTATGTAGTCTGTGCTCAGTCTATACTCATTATTAATACAGTCTATGATCAGTCTATACTCATTTATATGCACTGTGGTCTGTCTACACTCTTTAGTTATATAGTCTGTGCTCAGTCTATACTCATTATTAATACAATCTATGATCAGTCTATACTCATTTATACACACTGTGGTCTTTCTACACTCATTATTTATATAGTCTGTGCTCAGTCTATACTAAATATTAATACAGTCTATAATCAGTCTATACTCATTTATACGCACTGTGGTCTTTCTACACTCATTATTTATATAGTCTGTGCTCAGTCTATACTCATTATTAATACAGTCTATGATCAGTCTATACTCATTTATACACACTGTGGTCTGTCTACACTCATCATTTATATAGTCTGTGCTCGGTCTATACTCCTTATTCATACAGTCTATGATCAGTCTATACTTATTTATATGCACTGTGGTCTGTCTACACATTATTTATATAGTCTGTGTTCAGTCTATACTCATTATTAATACAATCTATGATCAGTCTATACTCATTTATACACACTGTGGTCTGTCTACACTCATTATTTATATAGTCTGTGCTCAGTCTATACTAAATATTAATACAGTCTATGATCAGTCTATACTCATTTATACGCACTGTGGTCTTTCTACACTCATTATTTATATAGTCTGTGCTCAGTCTATACTCATTATTAATACAGTCTATGATCAGTCTATACTCATTTATACACACTGTGGTCTGTCTACACTCATTATTTATGTAGTCTGTGCTCGGTCTATACTCCTTATTAATACAGTCTATGATCAGTCTATACTTATTGATATGCACTGTGGTCTGTCTACACTCATTATTTATATAGCCTGTGCACAGTTTATACTCATTACTTATACAGTCTATGATCAGTCTATACTCATTATTAATAAAGCCTGTGTTCAGTCTGCATTCATTATTTATACAGTCTGTGCTCAGTCTATAGTCATCACTATTTATTTTATTTATTTATTTTACATTTGTTTACCGGCATGGTACAACGGGGACACTGCCCATTTTCAGTGGAGGCCCGGGGAGAAAAGCTCCAGCCTAAGCTTACATACAAAATCATAACATCAAGTAATAGAAATTACAGACAAAAATGAGTGTTAACACATTTACAGGATTAAAATGTAAAAACAAATATATATACATATATATATATATATATATATATATATATATATATATATATATATATACATATATAGTATCAAACAGAACAAGACTTTAAACACTTGAATATAGACAAATATATGGTTAACTTATACATGTGGAGGAACATAACATTAGTTAGGAAATTAAGTAGGGCGAATCACTTAGGCAAAGTAGTGCATAGTTAGTAATACTTCCATGGTGAGAGCTGCAGCTTGGAATGTAACTACTTATAGAGAAGTAGTGTTGCTAGAAGGGATATGTTAACAGAGTTAGTACGTACAGCCAAATTGTATAAGTAGTGCTAAGTTAATAATTAACCTGGAGTGTTACATGTGCAAAGCCAGGATTCAAATAAGTGTCTTTTGAGAGATATTTTGAAATTATTAAGATTACTTATTTATAGTATTAGTGAAACTTAGAAGAGCTGTAGTAGTGCTATGATATGGTCAGAATCCATGATGTGATGTTGAGAGGAGATTATTGTTTAGAAGGTGTTTAAGAAGTCAAAAGTGGATACATCTTTCCAGAATTTTAGAAAGTGGTGAACGTATAGCAATTGGCCGGTAGTTTGTTATAATTACCTCCTTGTGTAATGGTGTAATACATGCAATTTTCCAACTAGCTGGGACATACTGTTCTGTATAGAGTTCATAGGTTCATAGATAGGTACTAGTCTATCGGCCCAAGAGTCTAAGTAAGCCTAGCTAACAAGCTTTCCTGGCTTTTGCCACACAAGAAAATTATTTTCCTGTGCCCCTATCAAGCAGAGCCACAGAAGTGATTCCTGGAGTCAATTTCCTATTTCCAATCTACTCATCAAGATTTTTCTTGAAAAGTGCTAATGAGGAGCTTTGTTGGATTATAGATGGGTAGCTTGTTCGAGAGTAGGAAGTCTCTAGGACAGGAATCTATCCCTCCAGCACGTTCTGTTTATTGTGGTGACAAGGTTTAGGTCCCTAGAGCATGTAACTCGGAGGGATTGGGATTTCTTTAGGTGGAGCATGTCCAACAGCTCTGGGCTTGACATAGCTTTGTATGTTAGGCAGAGATCACCTCGGAATAGGTGATATGCGTCAGAGTAAAGCTGGAGTTTTTTGAGATGATCAGCATAGGGCATCTGTCTTGATGCCAGTAATCCTCTTTGTGAGGTATTTCTGCGGCCTTTACAGCTGCTGCAGATGTCTTGTGAAGTAAATTCCAAAAGGGGCATTGTACTCTATAATGGGTATAATGAGTGACAAGTAGAGGGGAACAATGACCTCTTTTTTCCTGTATGAGAACCCTTTTGTGATGAAGTGTGCCATGTAGAAGGATTTTCTGACCACTGTGGTGATGTGATTATCAAAGGAGAGACTACTGTCCACCTGGGTCCCAAGGTCTCTTATCACACTTTCAGTGTTAAATAGACTGACACCTATGTGGTAGTTCATGGGTACAGAGTTTTTACCAAAGGGGATGACAATGCACTTTTTGGCATTGAGCTTGAGGCCATGGTTCTGACACCAGGCATCTGTCTGAGTGAGGCCCTTCTGTAGGATGTCCACATCATTTGGAGACTCGATTATGGCTCCTAGTTTGCAGTCATCTGTGAACTTCATTAGCCAGAGACCTTTTGTGTTAGCCTGTACTTCGGAGAACTAGATACCAAATAGGAGAGGACCTAGGACTGAACCCTGTGGTACTCCACTTGTCACTGGTTTGAAGTCGGATTTGGAGTCTGCAACTTTTACAGCGTGGGTTACATCAGTGAGCCAATTAACAACCCATCTGGTGACGTAGGGATTTATACCTAGTTTAGTGAGTTTATCTATAATTCCAGAATGGGGGATGGTGTTGAAAGCCTTGGCAAGGTCAAGATAGGCTGTGTGAACCACCTTACCCTCGTCTATGACTTTAGTGATGGCTTCAAAGAAATCTATCAGGTTTAGGAGACATGATCTGCCTTTCATAAACCCAAACTGGGTGGGATCCAGAGTTTGGAGGTTACAAATGCCTTTGTTTATAAGTTCCATGATGATACATTCCATGGCCTTGCAGACCAGGCTCATCAGGCTAATAGGGAGATAGTTCCCAGGGTCCATGAGGGCTCTCCCTTTGTGGAGTTGGATAACTGTTGTTGTGCACCATTCAGTGGACACAAAGCCTTATGTGAGACTATGATTGAACATGGTACTTAGGTGGGGAGCCATTTCATTCTGAAGTTCATGTGAAACGCAGCCTGGGATGTTGTGCAGTCCCATGGATGCTGTGTTCTTAGCTTTAGAGAGTGCAGTTTTTACCTGTGTAGATGTGATTACAGGGACTTTGCATTCTTCCGGTATAGATATGGGCCCTTTAAGGGGTGAGAAGGGGGTAAAGTTAGCATTGAACTTATCTGCCAGGATGTTGGCAATATCAGTTGGTTCTGTAAATTTCATGCCATTGTGCTGTAATTCAGAGCAGATTTGGGTGTTGCCATTGAGATTCTTGACATAGCTATAGAATGCTTTGTGGTTGTCCTTAGAATCAGTGATGATCTGATATTCGCAACAAGCTTTGGAGGATTTTATGAAGGATCTCAGCTTCTTACTGAGGCTGACCACGGGGCTCCTCCACTCTTGGGATTTTACTCTCTTTTGCAACAGTTTCTTTCTTCTATTGTAGTGTTTGTTTATGGCAGGGGACCACCAGACTGTCTTCCTTTTTTTGGAGGATAGCATCTTGGTTCTGTTAGGGAAAGCACGATCCAGGCACTCGTGTAAGTGCTTATAGAGTGCATTTGTGTAGGATTCGACAGTCATAGCTGTATTATCCATCTGTATGCATGTCATGAAGTTTGCCACTTCTGTCTTAAGAAGCATGAAGTTGGCTTTGGAGAGATTTTTTTACTGTGGTTTCCTGTGTGAGGGGGGGTGGATATCTAGGGTGATTAGCTTATGGTCGGAACTGACCAATGAACAGTGGACCTCAGGTGTGGAACACCAGTCACTCTTGTTGGTAATGACTAGGTCTAGGAAATTGTTGCTCCTGTTGGGGGTGTGGATAAGTTCATCCAGGGCATTGGAATTTACGAATTCCAGAAAACGTTGAATGAAGGAGTTGGTACATGAGTAGTTTTTCTAGTTAATGGTGGGGTGGTTGAAATCACTGATTATTAGGGTGTTTGGTTTAACCCTAATATTTTCCAGTATATCAAGAAAGGAGGAGTGGGAATCCTGGGGCATGGTAGGGGATCTGTAGCAAGCTACAATTTGGATTGCAGTTTTACCCAGAGTTAATTGCACTTGGATAATCTTAGATGCATAGCTGAGCAACTAGCCTGGAAGTGTGGATATCCTTAATGAATATGGACACACCTCCACCTTTAGTGTTTTGGTCCAGGTTAGATGGCCGAAAGGTATGGTATGAATTATAGCCTGGTAGTGCAGGGGTGCTCTCTAGAGCCGTGAACCAGGTCTCAGTCCCTGCACAGATATTGATGTTCTCCATTTTAAGGAGTGCCTCAAGTGAGTGCATTTTGAGGTTTAGACTTCTAGCATTGAGTAGCATTACCCTCAGTTTTTGCTTGCCTGTTCCTGTTATGGTGGTGAATTTGTCATTTGAACCTTGCCTAAAAAAGGCTCTATAGGGTCAACAAGAGCCTTAGCCAATATCCGGAATCCCAGGGGTTACAGGTGCAGGCCATCTCTGGCAAAGCATCATGGTGTGTCGACCATGCCATCCCAAGCAGACATATACTGGCTCACCTTAGAATGACACCAGAAGCTTAGCCAATAGTTGAAGTCAATCATTTTGTCCTTCTACTGTGGTATCATTCTGGGCAATGGCAGGATGTTACTCAGGGCTAGGGTCATACCTGCTATGTGATAAGAGAGCTCTTCCATGTCTCTTTTCATGTAGTCCAAGGAGGTACGTCTCAGGTCATTCACACCAACATGGACAATGACAGAGTCATATTTGTGCTTGCAGTGGAGTGACCTGAGTGCGAGCAAGGGTTATGTGGCAGATCCTGGCACCCAACAGGCAGCTGACAGTAACCTTCTCCTTGTTTAGCCTGGTGAGTGGGACATCAGTGTGCCTGACTATAGAGTTACCTATGACTAGTGTGTTGGTATGTTGTTTCACCTTATGGGTTGTGGTTGAGTGGCACACTGAGTTTGTGGGCTATGTGTCATTTGGGTTGTGTTGGGGGGTGGAGGTTGCTTGCGTTTCTGCTTTGGAGGTATCTGTTGCATGGGCAGATTATTATTGAGAGCCTTTGCGAATGTTTTTGTGTTTCTATGTGTGGATTTTGTTGGTGTATGTTTAGTGGGTCTATGTAATGAGTGTGCTGTGGTGCAAGTGTTTACCTTCTCATCTTGACTGTCTAGTCTACTCTTGGTTGGAGAGAGTTTCGCCTCCCGTTTGGCTATATAAGTGCATCTCTCACAGGTTGTAGTGTTGGGTGGTAGGAGGAGAGGGTTGTCTGTGTACATGAGGCAATTCATCAGGTAGACAGGAGAAAACACCAGGAGCTGACCCTTGGACATGCCTGAATAGGTAATAAAAAGCTATTTTCCTCAAGACAAGTGAGGAAAGTAAGTACAAAAACAGTTTTCCTCTAGGCAAATGAGGAATGTTGAGTGCTGTAGCAATTTGTAGCTTACTGCTTAAAAGAAGTTCTGAACGAGCGCTGAGCTCAAAAAAGCAGATTCAAGTGCTGAAACTAAGAAACTGGCTAGTTCTAAGGGAAAAATGGAAGAGCAGACTTTATGGCGCCAGGAATAGTTTAACCCTAGCTAAGCAGCACTGTGCGATGCATAAACTCGCGCAAACATGGGTGTTTAAGTCAGAAAGTTGAAAGGGATAGAGATCAGCCCAAAATGGCCAATAAGGTACAATTTCAGAGCTGGAAACCACTCCTCTTGCGACAGATAGGCTGTTCAATGCTTACCACCCCCACTGATAAGCAGAAAGACTTCTCTCTACCACAAGGTCTGGACAACTCAGAAACACAAAATAAAGTCCTGAAACCAGCAAATCTGAGATCTGAACTATTCTAGTATAGGAAAAGGTGGGAAACAAGCAAAACAGATAGTAGGTTTTTTTTTTGAGAAATTAAACAGAAAGTGGTTTATAAGCATTGAAAGTAAACAGAACGGGGTTTATAAGCACTGACACAGAAAGGCAATAAGATCTGCTGTTAATTTGAGATATTTTGCTGGCAATTTATCTGCTGCCAGTGAAGTGGGTTTCATCTTCTTTAATAGTTTGCAATAGTTTGTTTTGGGACTGTCTGAAATGAGAATGCATCTACAATATTGCTTGCAGTGTTGGTTGTTGGCATTGTGGGAGACTTGCTATTCTTAGTCAATGCTAAAACACTTTCAGTGAAGAATATGTTAAATTGTTCAGCAATATTGTTAGTGTTATCAGGTAAGTTGGGGGGGGGGGGGTTGTGATTTGGCCAGGATGAAGTATGTTATTGATTGTGTTCCAGAATTTTTGTGGATTCATTCTGTATTTCCATTGTAAATTAGATTAGTAGTATTGTTTGTCTAGTTTAATTTGGTGTTGTTTGTTAACCGGGAAAGTCCATTGGGCCACGGTAGCCCGTTTTCAATGGAGGCCCAAGTAGAAAAGCTCCAGACAGAAAGACAATACACAATATACAATGTATTAGTACAGCATATGAGAACAACAGTTTAACATTCAATATACAGAAAGGCAAGAGTTTACATATCTTGAAGTATATGAGCTGAGTCAATCACTTATAAGATATTAGCAAAAACAATAAATTTATGTTCATTTAATACACTGCATGTATTTAGGCAAAGGAATTTTAGAGAGATGAATTGAAGCAGTGGCAGAGATTAGAGTAGAACAGAATAGGGATAGGTATCAGGAATCAGGTAGGATGGGTACAGGAGCACTCCCAGAGAGAGTAGAGGTGAGAGAGGAGTAGGGTTTTAAAGGAGGGTATGTTCGGGGTGGTTCTAATGTAAGGGGGAAGAGAGCTGCATAATCTGGCAAGGGAGAATGATAATAGAAGTTGCCCCGGTGCGTGTAAAGGCTTGTAAAGTTCTAAGAGGTTCTGATTTGTGGATCTAAGTGTTCTGTGTGACTGGTGAAGTTTTAGGGAAGAGGAGAGTGATGGACAGTTAGAAGGTTTGATAATCAGCTTGTGTGCTGTAGTTAGTTGAATGAAATTTAAGTAGCCTGGGAGTTCCAACCAATTTAGAGCATGTAGGGAGTTGCAATGGTGAGTAGAGGATTTAGATCCTGTGGCAAACTTTGAAATGTTGTTATCGCATGAGGAAAGTTTAGATTTTAGGGATGATTGGAGGTTAGAGAGTAGTGGAGCTCCATACAAAAGGGAGGGTAGGAGGTAGGTGGTAGATAGGAGTTGTCTAGAAGACAGAGAAAGGTAGCGTCTGTGTCGATAAAGCATTCCAAGTTTTTGATGAGTCTTTTTAATATTGGTTTGTAGGTGGACGTCACATTTTAGCTGGTCATCAATAAGGACGTCCAGAAGTTTTGTAGGGGAACAATTTAAATAAATGTTCTGTTTAGGCTGAGTATAGAGAAGGATGCTTTGTCAGCAGCAGTATGTCTAGAAGGGGTAAAGATCATTATTTTAGATTTAGAGGCATTTGGGGCTAGGTGATTGTCAAGCATCCAGGACTCAGTGGAGGAGAAGGCCTCTTGAGAAAGGTTTATTAGTAAAGGAAGAGTTTTGGCTGAGCAGATGATAGTAGAGTCGTCTGCGTATTGCACCAGTTTAGCATTGGGGATATTTTGGTGGAAATCATTGATGAAAACGTTAAATAGTAAAGGAACCAAAATAGAGCCTTGGGGTACACTTGTTGGGGTGTGAAGGAAAGAGGAAGTGCAGTAGTTCCATTTTACAGCTTGTTCCCTGGCTGAGAGATAGCTGGTGAACCATTTGATAGCCGAAGAGGAGAGATTAAAATGGGAGAGTTTAGAATGTAGAAGCACATGAGAGAGAGTGTCGAAAGCTTTAGATAAGTCAAGGAGGAGCGTAGAAAATATGTTCTCAGAGTCACGAGCAGAGTTAATGATTTCTAGGAAGGAAAGAAGGGCAGTGGTGGTGCTATGTCCTGGCATAAACCCATGTTGGGTAGGAATTAGGAGTTGTTTGTCCAATAGAGTAATAGTTGGAGGTGAATACATTTTTTGAGTATCTTAGAGATTGGGGATGGGATAGCAATAGGGAGAAAGTTGGAGATTGAGCAGTTTGTACCTCCTTTATGGATGGGGATGATGAAGGCTTTTTCCCAGAGGTGTGGTACATAGGACTCCTGAATGGAGCGATTGATTAAGATGCTGATTGGAAGGGCTATGCCTTCAGCAGTATACCTTCTGTGATCAGTCTATACTCATTACTTATACATTCAGTGCTCAGTCTGTATTCATTACTTATACAACCTGTGATCAGTTTGTAGTCATTATTTATACAGCCTGTGCTCAGTCTGTATTCATTACTTATACAACCTGTAATCAGTTTGTAGTCATTATTTATGCAGTCTCTGCTCAGACTACGGTCATTATTTATACAGTCTTTGTTCAGAATATGGTCATTATTTATACATTCTGTGCTCAGTCTGCATTCATTACTTGTACAGTCTGTGCTCAGTCTATACTCATTACTTATACAGTCTGTGCTCGGTCTGTATTCATTACGTATACAGCCTATGCTCAGTCAGTACTCATTCCATATACAGTCTCTACTCAGTCTATAGTCCTTATTTATACAGTCGGTGCTGGTTTATTTTACACAACTCTGGAAATATTGCTAGCTGCTTGTTAGTAATTAAGAAAATAAGTGATATTTCCATGTGTATTTAATATTTAAAAACAAGTGACTTCTAACCATCAAATTACATTAGTTCAAACTTTAGATATTGTTGAAGAAATTGTCTTTGATATTTGCTCTGTAAATTGCACATCTTGAGAGATGTTCAGTATTATATAATTAAACATGTCATCAGATTTCTGTAAATATCTCAAACGTAGTTTCACAGGATCTTTTGTTATTGTGTGAAAGCTAAGTCTGGTAAACAAATATGTCCTAACAATATATGCCTATATTCTAGTTTTCAAGTTAAAATACTTTGTTTGTGAAAGTTTGGAAAAAACAGTTTGGGATTTGTGTGCAGCATAATATATCACAGTATTTGCACTGACTATTATCACTGTAATGAATACATCTTACTGATAACATTGGTATCTATACTGTTGTAATAACTTTTATTGTTCACAAAATATTTGCATTTGTTTATCTTATGTGTTTTAAGTTTATTTTTCAAGAAATACTTTGGAATACAAGATCTGAGTGGGCTGCTAGAGGTGTGATATTCCTCATCATATAATTTTTTTTTTACAAGAAGAGTAATTGATCTCTAATGTTGGGCTTTACTGATTCACTCTAAATAAGCAATTTACCCCCCAAAAAAATAAAATACGTGTAGCGTAGGTCAGAATTATGAAATAAAATTAGGAACGTTCTGCAGAATGCAAGGAATGCTCTGGTGAGCTGAGATCATTAATACTAGTTTGACAGTAATATTGGCAATGCTTAGTCAGATATTTTTGGCTATATTTCTGGCTTTGTGATTTGTGTGGACAGTTGAGATTAGAGGAATGGCGTCATGAGATAAGTGGTATTAAGTTTACAATGATGCTGGCAGTCATCGGCCATATATTTTTGGCAAAATGACTCTGGCTTTGAGGTTTGTGGGAGGCAGCTTTTATATTGCCCAGCTTATTAACAAAGGAATTGTATCTACATTAAGGGATGTCATTGCCGCCCTTAACTCAACCTTCGTTTGACCAGTCATTGAGTATAATGCCCCCTTTGGCATGTATCTCTCCAGGCAAAAACAGCTGGAAAGCCATAAAAGATACCTTACTTAAATGGTACAAGGCCTTAACAACATGCCCTAAATTGATTGGCTCAAAGACCTGTCACTATGCTCAGTATCCTACAGACTGCTGATAGGTGACCTGTGTCTGGCATACAAGGCATCATATGACCCAATACAAATGGATTTATTGTACATCAGCAAGTCAAACGGCATCAGAAATAGTCAGTCTAGGGATCTATACCTCTTCTGCAACATCAACAAATGGTTTGGAGGGCAGGTATATCTCATAGATGATACCACTGCTATGGAGCACACTCTCCATCCACATAAAACAAAGTTTATTCCTGTCCATATTCAACTGTAGCTTAGATCTATGGATAGGATACAGAGAATTTACTCCAGGACTGCCCGCTGTACTACTAATGGACAGATGCAGCTCCTAAATGCTTTATCCCATGCATGGGTCTGCTCATATTATCTATGGTATGATCCCAGTTATTCTCATTAGGGGTAATATATAATGACTGACCATGCGATGGGTAAGGCCAACCTATTACCAAATGGAATAGTTTAATTCAACCACAAGAAGGGAAACTGCCTAGGCTTAAAATGGACTGCAAAGGGAGCTAGCCTATTACTTACCTATGAAGTTCTGAATGTATGAACTTGGACTGTAATGCTTTAATGTGTGGCAACTTTGTGAGAACTGTGGAGGTGGAATAGTATTGTACAGCCAACAGGTGTTGTAGCTCTAACTGCTGGGTGGGGGTTGGTGTTGACTAGATGAAAGTAACTGACCATCTTATCATTTGCTCAGTTTAAACAGTCACTATCTAGTTTTGCAGTGTGAATTTGTGAAAAGTAAGATGGACTACTTAACCAGACACCTGATATGCACACAACGTAGGCATAAATACTGTGCCTGTCTTGTGAAAGTAAATAACTAGCTGCCTGCTTCAATTTGCTTATTATCTTAGCTTTGCAGGACTAATGCAATTATACAGAGCAATGTGCAATATTTACTGTGGCAACTGTTTGCTTGGAACAAAGGTGAAATACATTACAGACTCATTCTTTTTTTATCACACTCAGATGTCTGAATTGTACATACAAGTGGCTATAACTGCTTAGGAGTGGTTGATTTGATAAAGTAACCAACCCTGTTGTCACTTTCAAAGTTTAGAAGTCATCTCTCAAAAGTTAATAAGGGATAAAATGCATCATAAAATATCTGGACCTTCAAAACTTCCAGGGGCTGCTGGCTTCCACTTACCAATGACATATAAGTGGATTTTGACATGAGCTTAGTAATTACCTCTAACATGAACCCCACCTAGTCTAAAAACAGCCTGCTCAAAGGCATACACAGAGAGTTGCTATACGTGTGTGTGTGGGGCTGAAAGATATACAATATATCTGTTTAGTGTTGGATCTTTATGTGCATGTACATTTTTATTTATTGTTAGGTAGCACTTAAGTTTATGTATGAAGGTTTGTATGTTTGTCTCAGTACTTACACTATTTGATACTGAATTCAATAATCTAGCTGTACAGCTACTGGTCTTGTCTGTTAAGAGTTATGCACAAAGCCATGAACAGTTCAGCACCACCTTCTGGAGCATAAACATGCAGAAATAGTGCTTGTATTCAACAACAGTCAGGACTCTTATGCACCAGTTAGTGATCACTCCACGTCCCTGGTTTTCATGGGTTCAAAACTGCCTGCAATAATCTGTGCTGGATTCATGTATTTACATCCATAATAATCAACTAAAAATGGAAATAAAATGACTGACACTGTTTTTCAATCACAAATGCAATCTGATAACAAACACCAACTGAGAGTATGTTTATTGTAAGGAAACAAGTGCCCCTCTGCTCCCTCCACTTAAAAATACTAATACTGGAATTGCACAACCATGAAGAAAGGACAAAGACAGTCTGCAATGAAAGCCCATCCTGTAACATCAGACACTTCCTCATCCATGCCTATAATGCCTTTTTTGTATACTTCAGTTAACACCGGTAGCTCATTATGACGGCCAGATCTTTCTTGGATCTGACTCTTTAACTAAGTGACTTACCAGCTTATAATAGGCAAAAATAGAAAGCAAGGATTTATTAATAAAATGACACTAAGATTGTTAATCTGGGATGTCCCACACTAGAAACATCTTGATTACATTATGCTTTTTAAGTTGATCCAGAATGCGTGTGGGCATTAAATGGTGCAACATTCCACACCACATACTTGTCAATGAGTTAGTATGACCACAAATAAGGTAAAATGCAACTGTAGTGGTGATTCAATAAATCATTACATTTTAAAACCAGAACACATAAAGCTGAAATTAAACAGTCATTTTAAATCAAATAATTTTAGACAGAAATGAAACTTTTGTATAAACTGTCAATTGGCTTACTGAGCACCACAGAAAGAAAAAAAAAATAAAATAAAATGGTCGACCAAGATAAACGCTCCCACTCTTGCCTGTAGGCTTTGGCCTCATCTGCCTGTGTTGGTATAACAGTGAGTTTTGTAGCTGAATTGTCAGGCACAAACCTCATCTTGTTACTTATTAGCCTGCATCAAATCAGCCCAAGTGATCCTTTTCATCCAGGCGTCTGTTGGTTCTGATAAAGACAAAAACAAGTTTGACTTTGAGGAATGGGGGTAATTATGGGATCTCCTAAGATAACAGACTTTTCCTGAATATTCTATCCTGACAGTCAGAGATCTTTGCAATAGCTCCCATGTAAGAATTATTTATGTCACTCATTATAAGTGCATGCAGCAAGCATCATACCCCTCAACTTTACAGATTTTCTCAGAATATCCAGATTTCTGCCTTATATTTTTGGTCTTTTTCATAAAATTGTGGTTTTCTGGCAAATTAATGGCAAATCATTAAAGAATGAAGATAGACCTTTCAAAAAAAGTAATGTTAATGAAAAACATGTCATCCCATCAACTTTCTAAGTTTGTAAGAGCAAAATTGTCCCTATTTTTGGCCTTTGTCCCACTTTTATTTATGGCTTTGTCCAGATTTCTTGCTCTAAGACATTGAGATGTATGGCCAGCATATCTGCTGCTCCTGTTCTTGTTATTTTGACAACAGTGTCTCTGGTCAGGGACTTTATGGACTGTACAGCTATGGAACTCTTGGGAGCACAAGAAAAGAAAACTAAAGCCCACTATTTATAGCTGACCTCCTGTTGTTCAACACTTACCCCAAAAAACTCTCTGATATCTTACTTATGGTGCTGAATGTATGTATAAACCTCTCAAATTAAGGTTAAACTGTCTCAAGCTTTTAATTTTCCCCTTACTAAGATAACATAGACACTAGCAAATTACCTGACTAGGATATTTTGGTAAACCAGGTGCCTTCCGGGGCACTTGGGTCACTGGACTATGCATAATCTGTCAAAAGAGTAGTTGAAGTCCTTATGTTAGAAGATAGATACCCACACATAGTGGGGGATTGGAACTTGTATCATTAACAGATATATATATATATATATATATATATATATATATATATATATATATATATATATATATATATATATATATACATTTAAAGTTATTTTTCCCAAACCATTTTTGTTATTCCATATCCCGGTACTTTTTTGGATGGCTTAGCTCAAAAAAAGAGTTTGAAAATTATCAATAAATTTGTCTTGGAGGGGAGAAGGTAATGAGTGGGCAGAAATCTATTCAAACTATGAGCATGTGATCTTCTATCATGTGATCTTCCATGCAATAAGAACGATGCATCCACTTTTAACCATCACATATTCGTGCTATAGAGTAATAATCCTCCCACATCAGCTAAATGTGAGATATTGTTTCAAAGCAGAGCTACCCCCTAGTGACTGCAAACAAAATTAAGTTTCTCCGACCTCATATGAAACCCATACTATGTGTATATCCCATTCGATGTCTGAATCTAGATTGATAGATAGTTATAGATATATATGGGTATACCTATCTTAATTAAACAAAACAAATGTCAGATTCACTAATGTTAACAATAAAAGGCTGGCAACACAAATGTTGACATGCCACCAAAATTGCAAGAGGAATACCCTTGCAGCATGCAAAATAAACCATAAACCAAAATGGTAAAAACATTGTTCTTTGCAACCTTCCATGTGGGAGGCTGTGTTCTCCCCACACTTTCTGCTAATATTATATATTGACTCTGAGATTGCACAATAGTGTGGAAAGGGCATACTCCCCAACCCTGGGGAGTATGTGATCTCACATTCCTATCAAACCATCTGTTTAGTCAACAAAACAGTGTGGATTAAGCAGACATTGATACTACTGAGCTGCAATAATATTTAGTGCTTCCATACATTTATATACATCTAACTTTTCATTTATCTACCAAGAACCAACTAGAGCAACTTTGGATGACACAACATCTTGGAGAGTAAAGTTCTGCCCTATGGGACCTCCCAAATAACCTGACAGGAAAAAGAAAAGTGTGCCGTACTTTGATCAACAAGGGTATTTGGAGTTTGAAGGAGATTCAGAGTGATTCTGATAAACAACTTCTGAGAATAAAGTCTTGAATATATCTGAACTTAACTCGGTTATTTTTACATGCCAGTCAGTCTCAAAGACTTTTGTACATCAGTATTGAACTATTGCTACATGCATCCCAACAGGCGTTTACATGGATATCAAGCTTAGATAAAGCAAAAGCTACATTTAACAAAAATCTCACATAGAAGGTGCAGTAAATCATGCCTTCCTTTCTAATCCTATACATTGTTTGTGTTTATCTCTTTGTCTGTTCCAGTGCAAGCATCAGGGACAATACATGAGGACTTTTTGCAGAACTATATGAGCTCGGCCAGGCGGACTTGGAGGTGGTACTCAGTTAAAACTTTGTTTTCAAATGTTGCGTTGTAGAAACTTGTAAGAAAAAAAGACTGAGGTTTTTCCAGCTCATCAGCCTGTGAGCACTGCGGTTTTGACATGGCTGAACTAGGCCATATGCTCTGAGAATTTGCTGGATAAAAGAATTATGAAAATCTGGCCTTTTCATTTTTCAAAGTGCAGTTAAGAGTAACTCCAGTAGATATGGATTTTTGGAGGCCTGGAAAGACCCTTTTGCATTAAATTACTTATGTCTAAAATCTGACTTTTTAAAGCAGTGTCTGAAATATTACATGAATATTAAATGCAGTGAAAGTGTCAGCATCTGTGGGTTATAACATTTTTAAGTAAAGGAGCTTCACTAAATAGGAGAAAGGATGGGCTGTTTAAATCTGAACTGCATTTTTTTCTATTGTTGCTGTTTCCAGAGGGAAATATGAAAGTATAACTCAATAATAAAATTTGGCACTTGCTAAGTTTTTGAGTAAGTGATGAACTGATTTGAGCAAGTAATAGCCACCTGACAGCGTGAATATTGTATTACTATGTGATGGTCACTTTTCAAGTAACACCCTGACTCCGTGTACAAAATAGGAAAAATGGTGTTGATGCTGATGCTGGTACAGATTATTACAATGTTTTAAGGCTATTTAGTGCATCATAATTCAGGTTACGAGTTGCTAATGAGGTGTTATTGCACTGAACCAGGTATGATTCATTCTGACTTCCAATACACAGTCTGTATAACACTGAAGTCAGTGTAAGACATGACTGTGTAAACCCTCTGACAATGTGACATAGCATCTCTCCAATGGACCTTTAAGCATTTCTTCTGACTCCTAATGTATTCATTTTTTTTGCAGGGTGCAAGTATTTGGGACAGATCTGTACTGACGTTAGACAGCTTTAATACATGTAATAGTGTTATTCTTACTTAAAAAAGGGCAAAGCTGGTCAGATTTGGGGATGGGCAGTTAAGATACTATCTTACTGGCTATTAAGGGACTAACTTACTGGCTTATGGAACTTATTACCCAAGGATGCCAGGGTACAAGACAGATTACTTTCCTCTAGATTTGACAGAGAGGAATAAAACCAACATTACCAACGTTGTTGACATGAAGTAACTTGAAGTCTTTATTCAAAATATATGTTGTTCAAATCGCAGATTGTTTTGCCTGTGATGGGTTCAAAATGGGTTCAGATATGTTTTTTTTGCCAAATCTTACATTGTTTTCATCAGGTTCACATTTTTATCACCTCTAATCCAAATATTATTTTTTTCTGACAGCACTCCTCGTCCCAGATCCCCTACCCCCCATTAGCGAATGGCCTTGTGTATACACCATAAGCCTTAAAATAGTCGATGGGGGATAGGCGATATATATGGATTCTTTAAAAATTCCCTTCATTTCACTAGCACCAGATTAAACTGTATTCATTTCATCAACATGTCTGATAAAACATTGGTTATGCATTATTAAGTAGATCAGTTTTAAAAAACTTCTATAGTTTTCTTAAATTGTCATATTATAATATTTATAACAGTTGTTCATGATATGTTTATATTCAGTCATATGTATGCAGAGTACATGATCTGATATTGCATTAACTGTATATGTGTATCACTACCACATAGGTAGCAACACATCCACTTCTGAAACTAAAGGCTGTGCGTTCTACTCCCAGATACTGACTGTAATATTATCTAAAACATCAGCATGCCTGTACAGCTTAATGCAGATTCAGAATTGACGTGGCGTTTAACATTCTGGATAAAATAAAAAAAAAACTGAAGCTATTTGTACTAGTTCTAGTGCTGTTAATGCTAATGTGGAGTTTCTAGAAGGAAGTGAAAACATTGTTCATAAAAAACAGGAAATGTTGCCAATATCTTTCCAATAATAGTGTCCTGTTGAACCAATGTATGCAATATGCTATATCATTCAGACTGTACATATTGGCATATATGTGGTCACATTAAGGTATTAAGCATTGTGAGCGTAAACCAGTCCTGTTAAGCAGTGTATTTATAAGGCACGTAGAGATAAAATGTTGCATGAATAGCTATATCATTCAGACTGTACATACTGGCATATATGTGGTCACATTAAGGTATTAAGCATTGTGAGCGTGAACCAGTCCTGTTAAGCAGTGTATTTATAAGACACGTAGAGATAAAATGTTGCATGAATAGCTATATAATTCAGACTGTACATACTGGCATATATGTGGTCACATTAAGTATTAAGCATTGTGAGCGTAAACCAGTCCTGTTAAGCAGTGTATTTATAAGGCACGTAGAGATAAAATGTTGCATGAATAGCTATATCATTCAGACTGTACATACTGGCATATATGTGGTCACATTAAGGTATTAAGCATTGTGAGTGTAAACCAGTCCTATTAAGCAGTGTATTTATAAGGCACGTAGAGATAAAATGTTGCATGAATAGCTATATCATTTAGACTGTACATATTGGCATATATGTGGTCACATTAAGGTATTAAGTATTGTGAGCGTAAACCAGTCCTGTTAAGCAGTGTATTTATAAGGCACATAGAGATAAAATGTTGCATGAATAGCTATATCATTCAGACTGTACATATTGGCATATATGTGGTCACATTAAGGTATTAAGCATTGTGAGCATAAACCAGTCCTGTTAAGCAGTGTATTTATAAGGCACGTAGAGATAAAATGTTGCATGAATAGCTATATCATTCAGAATGTACATATTGGCATATATGTGGTCACATTAAGGTATTAAGCATTGTGAGCGTAAACCAGTCCTGTTAAGCAGTGTATTTATAAGGCACATAGAGATAAAATTTTGCATAAATAGCTATATGTTTCAGACTGTACATATTGGAATATATGTGGTCACATTAATGTATTAAGCATTGTGAGCGTAAACCAGTCCTGTTAAGCAGTGTATTTATAAGGAAACGTAGAGGTAAAATGTTGCATGAATCGCAGTATCATTCAGACTGTACATATTGGCATATATGTGGTCACATTAAGGTATTAAGCATTGTGAGCATAAACCAGTCCTGTTAAGCAGTGTATTTATAAGGCACGTAGAGATAAAATGTTGCATAAATAGCTATATCATTCAGACTGTACATATTGGCATATATGTGGTCACATTAAGGTATTAAGCATTGTGAGCGTAAACCAGTCCTCTTAAGCAGTGTATTTATAAGGCACGTAGAGATAAAATGTTGCATGAATAGCCATATCATTCAGACTGTACATATTGGCATATATGTGGTCACATTAAGGTATTAAGCATTGTGAGCATAAACCAGTCCTGTTTAGCAGTGTATTTATAAGGCACGTAGAGATAAAATGTTGCATGAATAGCTGTATCATTCAGACTGCACATATTGGCATATATGTGGTCACATTAAGATATTAAGCATTGTGATGGTAAACCAGTCCTGTTAAGCAGTGTATTTATAAGGCACGTAGAGATAAAATGTTGCATGAATAGCTATATCATTCAGACTGTACATATTGGCATATATGTGGTCACATTAAGGTATTAAGCATTGTGAGCGTAAACCAGTCTTGTTAAGCAGTGTATTTATAAGGCACGTAGAGATAAAATGTTACATGAATAGCTATATCATTCCGACTGTACATATTGGCTTATATGTGGTCACATTAAGGTATTAAGCATTGTGAGTGTAAACCAGTCCTGTTAAGCAGTGTATTTATAAGGCACGTAGAGGTAAAATGTTGCATGAATAGGTATATCATTCAGACTGTACATACTGGCATATATGCGGTCACATTAAGGTATTAAGCATTGTGAGCATGAACCAGTCCTGTTAAGCAGTGTATTTATAAGGCATGTAGAGATAAAATGTTGCATGAATAGCTATATCATTCAGACTGTACATATTGGCATATATGTGGTCACATTAAGGTATTAAGCATTGTGAGCGTAAACCAGTCCTGTTAAGCAGTGTATTTATAAGGCACGTAGAGATAAAATGTTGCATGAATAGCTATATCATTCAGACTGTACATATTGGCATATATGTGGTCACATTAAGGTATTAAGCATTGTGAGCATAAACCAGTCCTGTTTAGCAGTGTATTTATAAGGCACGTAGAGATAAAATGTTGCATGAATAGCTGTATCATTCAGACTGCACATATTGGCATATATGTGGTCACATTAAGATATTAAGCATTGTGATGGTAAACCAGTCCTGTTAAGCAGTGTATTTATAAGGCACGTAGAGATAAAATGTTGCATGAATAGCTATATCATTCAGACTGTACATATTGGCATATATGTGGTCACATTAAGGTATTAAGCATTCTGAGCGTAAACCAGTCCTGTTAAGCAGTGTATTTATAAGGCACGTAGAGATAAAATGTTACATGAATAGCTATATCATTCAGACTGTACATATTGGCATATATGTGGTCACATTAAGGTATTAAGCATTGTGAGTGTAAACCAGTCCTGTTAAGCAGTGTATTTATAAGGCACGTAGAGATAAAATGTTGCATGAATAGGTATATCATTCAGACTGTACATACTGGCATATATGCGGTCACATTAAGGTATTAAGCATTGTGAGCGTAAACCAGTCCTGTTAAGCAGTGTATTTATAAGGCACGTAGAGATAAAATGTTGCATGAATAGCTATATCATTCAGACTGTACATATTGGCATATATGTGGTCACATTAAGGTATTAAGGATTGTGAGCGTAAACCAGTCCTGTTAAGCAGTGTATTTATAAGGCACGTAGAGATAAAATGTTGCATGAATAGCTATATCATTCAGACTTTACATATTGGCATATATGTGGTCACATAAAGGTATTAAGCATTGTGAGCATGAACCAGTCCTGTTAAGCAGTGTATTTATAAGGCATGTAGAGATAAAATGTTGCATGAATAGCTATATCATTCAAACTGTACATATTGGCATATATGTGGTTACATTAAGGTATTAAGCATTGTGAGCGTAAACCAGTCCTGTTAAGCAGTGTATTTATAAGGCATGTAGAGATAAAATGTTGCATGAATAGCTATATCATTCAGACTGTACATATTGGCATATATGTGGTCACATTAAGTATTAAGCATTGTGAGCATAAACCAGTCCTGTTAAGCAGTGTATTTATAAGGCACGTAGAGATAAAATGTTGCATGAATAGCTATATCATTCAGACTGTACATACTGGCATATATGTGGTCACATTAAGGTATTAAGCATTGTGAGCATAAACCAGTCCTGTTAAGCAGTGTATTTATAAGGCACATAGAGATAAAATGTTGCATGAATAGCTATATCATTCAGACTGTACATATTGGCATATATGTGGTCACATTAAGGTATTAAGCATTGTGAGGGTAAACCAGTCCTGTTAAGCAGTGTATTTATAAGGCACATAGAGATAAAATGTTGCATGAATAGCTATATCATTCAGCCTGTACATATTGGCATATATGTGGTCACATAAAGGTATTAAGCATTGTGACCGTAAACCAGTCCTGTTAAGCAGTGTATTTATAAGGCACGTAGAGGTAAAATGTTGCATGAATAGCTATATCATTCAGACTGTACATATTGGCATATATGTGGTCACATTAAGGTATTAAGCATTGTGAGCATAAACCAGTCCTGTTAAGCAGTGTATTTATAAGGCACATAGAGAGAAAATGTTGCATGAATAGCTATATCATTCAGACTGTACATATTGGCATATATGTGGTCACATTAAGGTATTAAGCATTGTGAGCATAAACCAGTCCTGTTAAGCAGTGTATTTATAAGGCACGTAGAGATAAAATGTTGCATGAATAGCTATATCATTCAGACTGTACATATTGGCATATATGTGGTCACATTAAGGTATTAAGCATTGTGAGCGTAAACCAGTCCTGTTAAGCAGTGTATTTATAAGGCACGTAGAGATAAAATGTTGCATGAATAGCTATATCATTCAGACTGTACATATTGGCATATATGTGGTCACATTAAGGTATTAAGCATTGTGAGTGTAAACCAGTCCTGTTAAGCAGTGTATTTATAAGGCACGTAGAGATAAAATGTTGCATGAATAGCTATATCATTCAGACTGTACATATTGGCATATATGTGGTCACATTAAGGTATTAAGCATTGTGAGCGTAAACCAGTCCTGTTAAGCAGTGTATTTATAAGGCACGTAGAGATAAAATGTTGCATGAATAGCTATATCATTCAGACTGTACATATTGGCATATATGTGGTCACATTAAGGTATTAAGCATTGTGAGCGTAAACCAGTCCTGTTAAGCAGTGTATTTATAAGGCACGTAGAGATAAAATGTTGCATGAATAGCTATATCATTCAGACTGTACATATTGGCATATATGTGGTCACATTAAGGTATTAAGCATTGTGAGCATAAACCAGTCCTGTTAAGCAGTGTATTTATAAGGCACGTAGAGATAAAATGTTGCATGAATAGCTATATCATTCAGACTGTACATATTGGCATATATGTGGTCACATTAAGGTATTAAGCATTGTGAGCATAAACCAGTCCTGTTAAGCAGTGTATTTATAAGGCACGTAGAGATAAAATGTTGCATGAATAGCTATATCATTCAGACTGTACATATTGGCATATATGTGGTCACATTAAGGTATTAAGCATTGTGAGTGTAAACCAGTCCTGTTAAGCAGTGTATTTATAAGGCACGTAGAGATAAAATGTTGCATGAATAGCTATATCATTCAGACTGTACATATTGGCATATATGTGGTCACATTAAGGTATTAAGCATTGTGAGCGTAAACCAGTCCTGTTAAGCAGTGTATTTATAAGGCACGTAGAGATAAAATGTTGCATGAATAGCTATATCATTCAGACTGTACATATTGGCATATATGTGGTCACATTAAGGTATTAAGCATTGTGAGCGTAAACCAGTCCTGTTAAGCAGTGTATTTATAAGGCACGTAGAGATAAAATGTTGCATGAATAGCTATATCATTCAGACTGTACATATTGGCATATATGTGGTCACATTAAGGTATTAAGCATTGTGAGCATAAACCAGTCCTGTTAAGCAGTGTATTTATAAGGCACGTAGAGATAAAATGTTGCATGAATAGCTATATCATTCAGACTGTACATATTGGCATATATGTGGTCACATTAAGGTATTAAGCATTGTGAGCGTAAACCAGTCCTGTTAAGCAGTGTATTTATAAGGCACGTAGAGATAAAATGTTGCATGAATAGCTATATCATTCAGACTGTACATATTGGCATATATGTGGTCACATTAAGGTATTAAGCATTGTGAGCATAAACCAGTCCTGTTAAGCAGTGTATTTATAAGGCACGTAGAGATAAAATGTTGCATGAATAGCTATATCATTCAGACTGTACATATTGGCATATATGTGGTCACATTAAGGTATTAAGCATTGTGAGCGTAAACCAGTCCTGTTAAGCAGTGTATTTATAAGGCACGTAGAGATAAAATGTTGCATGAATAGCTATATCATTCAGACTGTACATATTGGCATATATGTGGTCACATTAAGGTATTAAGCATTGTGAGCATAAACCAGTCCTGTTAAGCAGTGTATTTATAAGGCACGTGGAGATAAAAT
This sequence comes from Protopterus annectens, assembly GCF_019279795.1. Taxonomy (NCBI): domain Eukaryota; kingdom Metazoa; phylum Chordata; order Ceratodontiformes; family Protopteridae; genus Protopterus; species Protopterus annectens. The sequence goes on along the minus strand of NC_056729.1, from coordinate 1,828,903,825 downwards.
GTTGCATGAATAGCTATATCATTCAGACTGTACATATGGGCATATATGTGGTCACATTAAGATATTAAGCATTGTGAGCGTAAACCAGTCCTGTTAAGCAGTGTATTTATAAGGCACGTAGAGATAAAATGTTGCATGAATAGCTATATCATTCAGACTGTACATACTGGCATATATGTGGTCACATTAAGGTATTAAGCATTGTGAGCGTAAACCAGTCCTGTTAAGCAGTGTATTTATAAGGCACATAGAGATAAAATGTTGCATGAATAGCTATATCATTCAGACTGTACATATTGGCATATATGTGGTCACATTAAGGTATTAAGCATTGTGAGCGTAAACCAGTCCTGTTAAGCAGTGTATTTATAAGGCACGTAGAGATAAAATGTTGCATGAATAGCTATATCATTCAGACTGTACATATTGGCATATATGTGGTCACATTAAGGTATTAAGCATTGTGAGCGTAAACCAGTCCTGTTAAGCAGTGTATTTATAAGGCACGTAGAGATAAAATGTTGCATGAATAGCTATATCATTCAGACTGTACATATTGGCATATATGTGGTCACATTAAGGTATTAAGCATTGTGAGACTAAACCAGTCCTGTTAAGCAGTGTATTTATAAGGCACGTAGAGGTAAAATGTTGCATGAATAGCTATATCATTCAGACTGTACATATTGGCATATATGTGGTCACATTAAGGTATTAAGCATTGTGAGCGTAAACCAGTCCTGTTAAGCAGTGTATTTATAAGGCACGTAGAGATAAAATGTTGCATGAATAGCTATATCATTCAGACTGTACATATTGGCATATATGTGGTCACATTAAGGTATTAAGCATTGTGAGCGTAAACCAGTCCTGTTAAGCAGTGTATTTATAAGGCACGTAGAGATAAAATGTTGCATGAATAGCTATATCATTCAGACTGTACATATTGGCATATATGTGGTCACATTAAGGTATTAAGCATTGTGAGCATAAACCAGTCCTGTTAAGCAGTGTATTTATAAGGCACGTAGAGATAAAATGTTGCATGAATAGCTATATCATTCAGACTGTACATATTGGCATATATGTGGTCACATTAAGATATTAAGCATTGTGAGCGTAAACCAGTCCTGTTAAGCAGTGTATTTATAAGGCACGTAGAGATAAAATGTTGCATGAATAGCTATATCATTCAGACTGTACATATTGGCATATATGTGGTCACATTAAGGTATTAAGCATTGTGAGCATAAACCAGTCCTGTTAAGCAGTGTATTTATAAGGCACGTAGAGATAAAATGTTGCATGAATAGCTATATCATTCAGACTGTACATATTGGCATATATGTGGTCACATTAAGGTATTAAGCATTGTGAGCATAAACCAGTCCTGTTAAGCAGTGTATTTATAAGGCACGTAGAGATAAAATGTTGCATGAATAGCTATATCATTCAGACTGTACATATTGGCATATATGTGGTCACATTAAGGTATTAAGCATTGTGAGCTTAAACCAGTCCTGTTAAGCAGTGTATTTATAAGGCACGTAGAGATAAAATGTTGCATGAATAGCTATATCATTCAGACTGTACATATTGGCATATATGTGGTCACATTAAGGTATTAAGCATTGTGAGCGTAAACCAGTCCTGTTAAGCAGTGTATTTATAAGGCACGAGAGATAAAATGTTGCATGAATAGCTATATCATTCAGACTGTACATATTGGCATATATGTGGTCACATTAAGGTATTAAGCATTGTGAGCGTAAACCAGTCCTGTTAAGCAGTGTATTTATAAGGCACGTAGAGATAAAATGTTGCATGAATAGCTATATCATTCAGACTGTACATATTGGCATATATGTGGTCACATTAAGGTATTAAGCATTGTGAGTGTAAACCAGTCCTGTTAAGCAGTGTATTTATAAGGCACGTTGAGATAAAACGTTGCATAAATGGCTATATCATTCAGACTGTACATACTGACATATATGTGGTCACATTAAGGTATTAAGCATTGTGAGCCTAAACCAGTCCTGTTAAGCAGTGTATTTATATGGCACGTAGAGATAAAATGTTGCATGAATAGCTATATCATTCAGACTGTACATATTGGCATATATGTGGTCACATTAAGGTATTAAGCATTGTGAGCGTAAACCAGTCCTGTTAAGCAGTGTATTTATAAGGCACGTAGAGATAAAATGTTGCATGAATAGCTATATCATTCAGACATTCAGACTGTACATATTGGCATATATGTGGTCACATTAAGGTATTAAGCATTGTGAGCATAAACCAGTCCTGTTAAGCAGTGTATTTATAAGGCACATAGAGATAAAATGTTGCATGAATAGCTATATCATTCAGACTGTACATATTGGCATATATGTGGTCACATTAAGGTATTAAGCATTGTGAGCGTAAACCAGTCCTGTTAAGCAGTGTATTTATAAGGCACGTAGAGATAAAATGTTGCATGAATAGCTATATCATTCAGACTGTACATATTGGCATATATGTGGTCACATTAAGGTATTAAGCATTGTGAGCGTAAACCAGTCCTGTTAAGCAGTGTATTTATAAGGCACATAGAGATAAAATGTTGCATGAATAGCTATATCATTCAGACTTTACATATTGGCATATATGTGGTCACATTAAGGTATTAAGCATTGTGAGACTAAACCAGTCCTGTTAAGCAGTGTATTTATAAGGCACGTAGAGATAAAATGTTGCATGAATAGCTATATCATTCAGACTGTACATATTGGCATATATATATGGTCACATTAAGGTATTAAGCATTGTGAGCGTAAACCAGTCCTGTTAAGCAGTGTATTTATAAGACACGTAGAGGTAAAATGTTGCATGAATAGGTATATCATTCAGACTGTGCATACTGGCATATATGTGGTCACATTAAGGTATTAAGCATTGTGAGCATAAACCAGTCCTGTTAAGCAGTGTATTTATAAGGCACATAGAGATAAAATGTTCCATGAATAGCTTTATCATTCAGACTGTACATATTGGCATATATGTGGTCACATTAAGGTATTAAGCATTGTGAGCATAAACCAGTACTGTTAAGCAGTGTATTTATAAGGCACGTAGAGATACAATGTTGCATGAATAGTAATATCATTCAGGCTGTACATACTGGCATATATGTGGTCACATTAAGGTATTAAGCATTGTGAGCGTAAACCAGTCCTGTTAAGCAGTGTATTTATAAGGCACGTAGAGATAAAATGTTGCATGAATAGTAATATCATTCAGACTGTACATACTGGCATATATGTGGTCACATTAAGGTATTAAGCATTGTGAGCGTAAACCAGTCCTGTTAAGCAGTGTCTTTATAAGGCACGTAGAGATAAAATGTTGCATAAATAACTATATCTTTCAGACTGTTCATATTGGCATATATGTGGTCACATTAAGGTATTAAGTGTTGTGAACGTAAACCAGTCCTGTTAAGCAGTGTATTTATAAGGCACGTAGAGATAAAATTTTGCTTAAATACTCCATTTTCTCCTTTTTCAGGTGTGCTGTTATCATTCATGTAGTTTCTGTATAGTATTCTATATATTCAAGATCTTTTTTGTAAGGAACTTTAAGGAAAATGTTTTCTGCCCATTGTATATCCCATTCAAAATAAATAAATAAGCAAGACAATAAATAAAGACTTATATAAGTAAATAAAAATCTGCTCAGTCTCCAGTTAGAACTGCAGGGCTTCATGGATATCAGTTGTGGTTACATGAATTAAGAAAGGGCAGCTCACTGAGGCATTTTATTTTCTCACAAGAGACCTTTACTCAGCTGTTGGAATCATTTAGTAATTAGAGCAGCAAGCTGTAACCGTGTTGACACCAACTCTTGAATCCTGTGGCTTTCTTGGTCACAATAAATGAGTATGAGCAAGCTACGTGCTAAAATTAAGTGTGCAGTGTACTCAAAAAACATGCAGGTATGTCTTGTCAGTCATAAATAGGTAATAATGGATAAATAAACACAAATTCAGTGCATAATGTATAGTTATAATAATAAACTATGTAAAACAAGGTACACTGAATAACTGAGTTACTGTTTTGAATCTATGCAGAGAATATTTATGTGAATAACTAAGCAGTTTATACTATTTAAATGCAATAAAGATGGATGGGAAAATCTCCCATGGGTATCTTAGGGTTATCTTAATGGGATTCCTCTTTGGATCTCCAACCTCTTCAGTAGGAGACCTCCTCACAAACTGTTTGATAACAGAGGAAACCTGTCAGGATTTTACCAAGCTCTCTAATTAGGGTAACCTGTTGTGGCTTTACATTTGTGCACCAGAATTGCTCAGTTAAGGAGTACAGTGGCTTTAGAGTGAATTTTCATATCTATTTCATATGTTTGATGCTATTTCATGCACTTTTGATGATGAAATCTCAATCTTCCCTTCAGCCAGTAAATAGAGTCAAGAGTATTATTTCTGACTTGAAGTGCACAACACTTATTACATCTCTGATGAAAGGTTCTGTACCATTTTCTCTTGCTGTGTGCATCTTACATCATACAACAATTAATCTTTTCTTGGAATCTGTTTTTGTAATTCCAGGAGATTCAAGCATTCAGAAGTAGTAAAATATTGGTTGGTATTCACAGTCATAATGCAAACATGTTGAAGCTATCTGCGCTGTCCACGAACGAGCACAGGTAAGCCATTAAAACATGATGACTGGATATAAGCCTAAGAAAATCAAGTCATAATGAGATGTAAATGAGGAATGATGTAAAACCGTGTATACTAATCAATAGTTTTCCTCCCTACAATCGATTCATAGATAATTTTCCCGCTTTCCAACACCATCCATAGATTTGTTACATAAACAGCAGACATGCCTAAGTGATCTGCTTTGCTATCCGCCTTGCTGACTTGTTATTTTTCAGTGTGCACTGCTTGTCCTGCTTACACCCAGCGACACTCATCAGCCAAGAATGAGGAGATAGAAGCAGAGAATAACCCGCTATAATTTTGATAATCAGGAGATACGTTTAAATTGGACAGGGATATTAAAAAGGTCTTAATGAGCATGTATGGCCACTACAGAGGTACAGGTGAGATGTGTGGACTTCCTATCCATCTGGATATTAAGATATGTATAGCTCTCACAATATTTGTCATGGGGACCTTACAGAGACAGATGGGGACACTTTGGGTGTCTCACAAGCTTTTGCCTTGAGGATACTTTAGCAGTTCCTGGATGTATTCTTGGCACGTGTGTATCAGTGCATCTATTTCCTTTTCTCACCTCTGGATCAAGCCAGGACTATGAACGACTTTTTTGGGGGCCACATTTCTTTGAGGTAATCAATGTCAGATGTAAATGCACAGGCTAGCACACTTGAGCGGGCAGCCTCAATAGTTAAAAATACAAAAAAAAAACTTTTAAGCAAGTGCAGGTAATGAAAACACAAAAACTAGCTTAGATCAGTTAAATCAGCAGTGAAAACTTGCTTTTCGGCGAGAAAAGATGGTGGCACAGGTAGAGACAGAAAAAATATACTTATATCTGGATAGCAGTCACTCTTTTCATTTCTCTGATGCTTGCACCACTCTGCAGGACCACAAGGAGTTGTTGCTGAGTAGGATAAGCAAAAAAAAAATGCACCAAAGCGGGTTTTAATGCAGGGAACTTCAAAGAGCTAGAAATGGCCCAAAACAGCCAATTACTACAGATTATTGTGCTGAGGTCACTCCTTCAGGAGCAGATAGGCTGCTCAAGGCTCCCCACTCCCACTGGTGAGCAAAGAAACTTCCTTTTGTCCAAGTAAGGAAATGGGCAACACACGAAATATCTAAAAGTCCAGAATACAGCAAAGCCTGTATAGGGGACTATTCTAGTCAAGGAAAGGCGGGAAACAAGGATTTTTTTACTTTTTTTATCAGGAAAACAGCAGATAAAACACAGTAAAGTAAATGCATTGGCTAGCACACTTGAGTGGGCAGCCTCAACAGTTAAAAATACAAAAAACAAACTTTTAAGCAAGTGCAGGTAATGAAAACACAAAAACTAGCTTAGAACAGTTAAATCAGCAGTGAAAACTCGCTTTTCGGCGAATAAAGACGGTCGCACAGGTAGAGACAGAAAAAATATACTTATATCTGGATAGCAGTCCCTCTTTTCATTTCTCTGCTGATAGCACCACTCTGCAGGACCACGAGGAGCTGTTGCTGAGTAGGATAAGAGAAAAAAAAACGTGCCAAAGTGGGTTTTAATGCAGGGAACTTCAAAGAGCTAGAAATGGCTCCAAACAGCCAATTACTGCAGATTCTTGTGCTGAGGTCACTACTTCAAGGGCAGATAGGCTGCTCAAGGCTCCCCACTCCCACTGGTGAGCAATGAAACTTCCTTTTGTCCAAGTAAGGAAATGGGCAACACACGAACTATCTAAAAGTCCAGAATACAGCAAAGCCTGAATAGGGGACTATTCTAGACAAGGAAAGGTGGGAAACAAGGATGTTTTTTCTTTTTTTATCAGGAAAACAGCAGATAAAACACAGTAAAGTAAATGCACAGGCTAGCGCACTTGAGTGGGCAGCCTCAACAGTTAAAAATACAAAAAACAAACTTTTAAGCAAGTGCAGGTAATGAAAACACAAAAACTAGCTTAGAACAGTTAAATCAGCAGTGAAAACTCGCTTTTTGGTGAGAAAATATGGTCACACAGGTAGAGACAGAAAAAATATACTTATATCTGGATAGCAGTCACTCTTTTTGTTTCTCTGCTGCTAGCACCACTCTGCAGGACCACGAGGAGCTGTTGCTGAGTAGGATAAGCGAAAAAAACACCAAAGTGGGTTTTAATGCAGGGAACTTCAAAGAGCTAGAAATGGCCCAAAACAGCCAATTACTACAGATTCTTGTGCTGAGGTCACTCTTTCAGGGGCAGATAGGCTGTTCAAAGCTCCCCACTCCCGCTGGTGAGCAATGAAACTTTCTTTTGTCCAAGTAAGGAAATGGGCAACACAGGAACTATCTAAAAGTCCAGAATACAGCAAAGCCTGTATAGGGGACTATTCTAGTCAAGGAAAGGTGGGAAACAAGGATTTTTTTTTTTTTTTTTTTATCAGGAAAACAGCAGATAAAACACAGTAAAGTAAATGCACAGGCTAGCGCACTTGAGTGGGCAGCCTCAACAGTTAAAAATACAAAAATCAAACTTTTAAGCAAGTGCAGGTAATGAAAACACAAAAACTAGCTTAGAACAGTTAAATCACCAGCGAAAACCCGCTTTTCGGTGAGAAAATATGGTCGCACAGGTAGAGATAGAAAAAATATACTTATATCTGGATAGCAGTCACTCTTTTCATTTCTCTGCTGCTAGCACCACCCTGCAGGACCACGAGGAGCTGTTGCTGAGTAGGAGAAGCGAAAAAACTGCGCCTAAGCGGGTTTTAATGCAGGGAACTTCAAAGAGCTAGAAATGGCCCAAAATGGCAAATTACTACAGATTCTTGTGCTGAGGTCACTCCTTCAAGGGCAGATAGGCTGCTCAAGGCTCCCCACTCCCACTGGTGAACAATGAAACTTCCTTTTGTCCAAGTAAGGAAATGGGCAACACAGGAACTATCTAAAAGTCCAGAATACAGCAAAGCCTGTATAGGGGACTATTCTAGTCAAGGAAAGGCGGGAAACAAGGATTTTTTTTTTCTTTTTTTATCAGGAAAACAGCAGATAAAACACAGTAAAGTAAATGCACATGCTAGCACACTTGAGTGGGCAGACTCAACAGTTAAAAATACAAAAAAACAAACTTTTAAGGAAGTGCAGGTAATGAAAACACAAAAACTAGCTTAGAACAGTTAAATCAGCAGTAAAAACCCACTTTTCGGTGAGAAAATATGGTCGCACAGGTAGAGATAGAAAAAATATACTTATATCTGGATAGCAGTCACTCTTTTCATTTCTCTACTGCTAGCACCACTCTGCAGGACGTCGAGGAGCTGTTGCTGAGTAGGAGAAGCAAAAAAAAACTGTGCCAAAGTGGGTTTTAATGCAGGGAACTTCAAAGAGCTAGAAATTGCCCAAAACAGCCAATTACTACAGATTCTTGTGCTGAGGTCACTCCTTCAGGGGCAGATAGGCTGCTCAAGGCTCCCCACTCCCACTGGTGAGCAATGAAACTTCCTTTTGTCCAAGTAAGGAAATGGGCAACACAGGAACTATCTAAAAGTCCAGAATACAGCAAAGCCTGTATAGGGGACTATTCTAGTCAAGGAAAGGCGGGAAACAAGGATTTTTTGTTTTTTTCTTTTTTTATCAGGAAAACAGCAGATAAAACACAGTAAAGTAAATGCACAGGCTAGCACACTTGAGTGGGCAGCCTCAACAGTTAAAAATACAAAAAACAAACTTTTAAGCAAGTGCAGGTAATGAAAACACAAAAACTAGCTTAGAACAGTTAAATCAGCAGTGAAAACTCGCTTTTTGGTGAGAAAAGATGGTCGCACAGGTAGAGACAGAAAAAATATACTTATATCTGGATAGCAGTCACTCTTTTCATTTCTCTGCTGCTAGCACCACTCTGCAGGACCACAAGGAGCTGTTGCTGAGTAGGATAAGCGAAAAAAATGTGCCAAAGTGGGTTTTAATGCAGGGAACTTCAAAGAGCTAGAAATGGCCCAAAATGGCCAATTACTACAGATTCTTGTGCTGAGGTCACTCCTTCAGGGGCAGATAGGCTGCTCAAGGCTCCCCACTCCCACTGGTGAGCAATGAAACTTCCTTTTGTCCAAGTAAGGAAATGGGCAACACAGGAACTATCTAAAAGTCCAGAATACAGCAAAGCCTGTATAGGGGACTATTCTAGTCAAGGAAAGGCGGGAAACAAGGATTTTTTTTTTTTATCAGGAAAACAGAAGATAAAACACAGTAAAGTAAATACACAGGCTAGCACACTTGAGAGGGCAGCTTCAACAGTTAAAAATACAAAAAACAAACTTTTAAGCAAGTGCAGGTAATGAAAACACAAAAACTAGCTTAGAACAGTTAAATCAGCAGTGAAAACTCGCTTTTCGGTGAGAAAATACGGTCACACAGGTAGAGACAGAAAAAATATACTTATATCTGGATAGCAGTCACTCTTTTTGTTTCTCTGCTGCTAGCACCACTCTGCAGGACCACGAGGAGCTGTTGCTGAGTAGGATAAGTGAAAAAAACGTGCCAAAGTGGGTTTTAATGCAGGGAACTTCAAAGAGCTAGAAATGGCCCAAAATGGCCAATTACTACAGATTCTTGTGCTGAGGTCACTCCTTCAGGGGCAGATAGGCTGCTCAAGGCTCCCCACTCCCACTGGTGAGCAATGAAACTTCCTTTTGTCCAAGTAAGGAAATGGGCAACACAGGAACTATCTAAAAGTCCAGAATACAGCAAAGCCTGTATAGGGGACTATTCTAGTCAAGGAAAGGCGGGAAACAAGGATTTTTTTTTCTTTTTTTATCAGGAAAACAGCAGATAAAACACAGTAAAGTAAATGCACAGGCTAGCGCACTTGAGTGGGCAGCCTCAACAGTTAAAAATACAAAAAACAAACTTTTAAGCAAGTGCAGGTAATGAAAACACAAAAACTAGCTTAGAACAGTTAAATCAGCAGTGAAAACTCGCTTTTTGGTGAGAAAATACGGTCACACAGGTAGAGACAGAAAAAATATACTTATATCTGGATAGCAGTCACTCTTTTCAGTTCTCTGCTGCTAGCACCACTCTGCAGGACCACAAGGAGCTGTTGCTGAGTAGGATAAGCGAAAAAAACGTGCCAAAGTGGGTTTTAATGCAGGGAACTTCAAAGAGCTAGAAATGGCCCAAAACGGCCAATTACTACAGATTCTTGTGCTGAGGTCACTCCTTCAGGGGCAGATAGGCTGCTCAAGGCTCCCCACTCCCACTGGTGAGCAATGAAACTTCCTTTTGTCCAAGTAAGGAAATGGGCAACACAGGAACTATCTAAAAGTCCAGAATACAGCAAAGCCTGTATAGGGGACTATTCTAGTCAAGGAAAGGCGGGAAACAAGGATTTTTTTTTTTTTTCTTTTTTTAATCAGGAAAACAGCAGATAAAACACAGTAAAGTAAATGCACAGGCTAGCGCACTTGAGTGGGCAGCCTCAACAGTTAAAAATACAAAAAACAAACTTTTAAGCAAGTGCAGGTAATGAAAACACAAAAACTAGCTTAGAACAGTTAAATCAGCAGTGAAAACTCGCTTTTTGGCGAGAAAATACAGTCACACAGGTAGAGACAGAAAAATATACTTATATCTGGATAGCAGTCACTCTTTTCAGTTCTCTGCTGCTAGCACCACCCTGCAGGACCACAAGGAGCTGTTGCTGAGTAGGATAAGCGAAAGAAACGTGCCAAAGTGGGTTTTAATGCAGGGAATTTCAAAGAGATAGAAATGGCCCAAAACAGCCAATTACTACAGATTCTTGTGCTGAGGTCACTCCTTCAGGGGCAGATAGGCTGCTCAAGGCTCCCCACTCCCACTGGTGAGCAATGAAACTTCCTTTTGTCCAAGTATGGAAATGGGCAACACAGGAACTATCTAAAAGTCCAGAATACAGCAAAGCCTGTATAGGGGACTATTCTAGTCAAGGAAAGGCGGGAAACAAGGATTTTTTTTTGTTTTTTTCTTTTTTTTAATCAGGAAAACAGCAGATAAAACACAGTAAAGTAAATGCACAGGCTAGCGCACTTGAGTGGGCAGCCTCAACAGTTAAAAATACAAAAAACAAACTTTTAAGCAAGTGCAGGTAATGAAAACACAAAAACTAGCTTAGAACAGTTAAATCAGCAGTGAAAACTCGCTTTTCAGTGAGAAAATACGGTCACACAGGTAGAGACAGAAAAATATACTTATATCTGGATAGCAGTCACTCTTTTCAGTTCTCTGCTGCTAGCACCACTCTGCAGGACCACAAGGAGTTGTTGCTGAGTAGGATAAGCGAACAAAATGTGCCAAAGTGGATTTTAATGCAGGGAACTTCAAAGAGCTAGAAATGGCCCAAAATGGCCAATTACTACAGATTCTTGTGCTGAGGTCACTCCTTCAGGGGCAGATACGCTGCTCAAGGCTCCCCACTCCCACTGGTGAGCAATGAAACTTCCTTTTGTCCAAATAAGGAAATGGGCAACACAGGAGCTATCTAAAAGTCCAGAATACAGCAAAGCCTGTATAGGGGACTATTCTAGTCAAGGAAGGGTGGGAAACAAGGATTTTTTTGTTTTTATCTTTTTTATCAGGAAAACAGCAGATAAAACACAGTAAAGTAAATGCACAGGCTAGCACACTTGAGTGGACAGCCTCAACAGTTAAAAATACAAAAAACAAACTTTTAAGCAAGTGCAGGTAATGAAAACACAAAAACTAATTTAGAACAGTTAAATCAGCAGTGAAAACTCACTTTTCAGTGAGAAAAGACAGTCGCACAGGTAGAGACAGAAAAAATATACTTATATCTGGATAGCAGTCACTCTTTTCATTTCTCTGCTGCTAGCACCACTCTGCAGGACCACAAGGAGCTGTTGCTGAGTAGGATAAGCGAAAAAAGTGCCAAAGCGGGTTTTAATGCAGGGAACTTCAAAGAGCTAGAAATGGCCCAAAATGGCCAATTACTACAGATTCTTGTGTTGAGGTCACTCCTTCAGGGGCAGATAGGCTGCTCAAGGCTCCCCACTCCCACTGGTGATCAATGAAACGTCCTTTTGTCCAAGTAAAAAAATGGGCAACACAGGAACTATCTTAAAGTCCAGAATACAGCAAAGCCTGTATAGGGGGCTATTCTAGATAAGGAAAGGTGGGAAACAAGGATTTTGTTTTTTTTTCAGGAAAACAGCAGATAAAACACAGTAAAGTAAATGCACAGGGTAGCGCACTTGAGTGGGCAGCCTCAACAGTTAAAAATACAAAAAAACAAACTTTTAAGCAAGTGCAGGTAATGAAAACACAAAAACTAATTTAGAACAATTAAATCAGCAGTGAAAACTCACTTTTCGGCGAGAAAAGATGGTCGCACATGTAGAGACAGAAAAAATATAGTTATATCTGGATAGCAGTCACTCTTTTCATTTCTCTGTTGCTAGCACCACTCTGCTGGACCACAACGAGCTGTTGCTGAGTAGGATAAGCGAACAAAATGTGCCAAAGCGGGTTTTAATGCAGGGAACTTCAAAGAGCTAGAAATGGCCCAAAATGGCCAATTACTACAGATTCTTGTGCTGAGGTCACTCCTTCAGGGGCAGATAGGCTGCTCAAGGCTCCCCACTCCCACTGGTGAGCAATGAAACTTCCTTTTGTCCAAGTAAGGAAATGGGCAACACAGGAGCTATCTAAAAGTCCAGAATACAGCAAAGCCTGTATAGGGGACTATTCTAGTCAAGGAAAGGTGGGAAACAAGGATTTTTTTTGTTTTTATCTTTTTTATCAGGAAAACAGCAGATAAAACACAGTAAAGTAAATGCACAGGCTAGCGCACTTGAGTGGGCAGCCTCAACAGTTAAAAATACAAAAAACAAACTTTTAAGCAAGTGCAGGTAATGAAAACACAAAAACTAGTTTAGAACAGTTAAATCAGCAGTGAAAACTCGCTTTTCAGCGAGAAAAGACGGTCGCACAGGTAGACACAGAAAAATATACTTATATCTGGATAGCAGTCATTATTTTCATTTCTCTGCTGCTAGCACCACTCTGCCGGACCACGAGGAGCTGTTGCTGAGTAGCATAAGCGAACAAATTGTGCCAAAGCGGGTTTTAATGCAGGGAACTTCAAAGAGCTAGAAATGGCCCAAAATGGCCAATTACTACAGATTCTTGTGCTGAGGTCACTCCTTCAGGGGCAGATAGGTTGCTCAAGGCTCCCCACTCCCACTGGTGAGCAATGAAACTTCCTTTTGTCCAAGTAAGGAAATGGGCAACACAGGAACTATCTAAAAGTCCAGAATACAGCAAAGCCTGTATAGGGGACTATTCTAGTCAAGGAAAGGTGGGAAACAAGGATTTTTTTGTTTTTATCTTTTTTATCAGGAAAACAGCAGATAAAACACAGTAAAGTAAATGCACAGGCTAGCGCACTTGAGTGGGCAGCCTCAACAGTTAAAAATACAAAAAACAAACTTTTAAGCAAGTGCAGGTAATGAAAACACAAAAACTAGTTTAGAACAGTTAAATCAGCAGTGAAAACTCGCTTTTCGGCGAGAAAAGATGGTCGCACAGGTAGACACAGAAAAAATATACTTATATCTGGATAGCAGTCATTATTTTCATTTCCCTGCTGCTAGCACCACTCTGCCGGACCACGAGGAGCTGTTGCTGAGTAGGATAAGCGAACAAAATGTGCCAAAGTGGGTTTTAATGCAGGGAACTTCAAAGAGCTAAAAATGGCCCAAAATGGCGAATTACTACAGATTCTTGTGCTGAGGTCATTCCTTCAGGGGCAGATAGGTTACTCAAGGCTCCCCACTCCCACTGGTGAGCAATGAAACTTCCTTTTATCCAAGTAAGGAAATGGGCAACACAGGAACTATCTAAAAGTCCAGAATACAGCAAAGCCTGTATAGGGGACTATTCTAGTCAAAGAAAGGCGAGAAACAAGGATTTTTTTTGTTTTTTTCTTTTTTATCAGGAAAACAGCAGATAAAACATAGTAAAGTAAATTCACAGGCTAGCGCACTTGAGTGGGCAGCCTCAACAGTTAAAAATACAAAAAACAATTTTTTAAGCAAGTGCAGGTAATGAAAACACAAAAACTAATTTAGAACAGTTAAATCAGCAGTGAAAACTCACTTTTCGGTGAGAAAAGACGGTTGCCCAGGTAGAGACAGAAAAAATATAGTTATATCTGGATAGCAGTCACTCTTTTCATTTCTCTGCTGCTGGCACCACTCTGCAGGACCACAATGAGCTGTTGCTGAGTAGGATAAGCGAACAAAATGTGCCAAAGCGGGTTTAATGCAGGGAACTTCAAAGAGCTAGAAATGGCCCAAAATGGCCAATTACTACAGATTCTTGTGCTGTGGTCACTCCTACAGGGGCAGATAGGTTGCTCAAGGCTCCCCACTCCCACTGGTGAGCAATTAAACTTCCTTTTGTCCAAATAAGGAAAAGGGCAACACAGGAACTATCTAAAAGTCCAGAATACAGCAAAGCCTGTATAGGGGAATATTCTAGACAAGGAAAGGTGGGAAACAAGGATGTTTTTTCTTTTTTTATCAGGAAAACAGCAGATAAAATGCAGTAAAGTAAATGCACAGGCTAGACACTTGAGTGGGCAGCCTCAACAGTTAAAAATACAAAAAACAAACTTTTAAGCAAGTGCAGGTAATGAAAACACAAAAACTAGCTTAGAACAGTTAAATCAGCAGTAAAAACACGTTTTTCGGTGAGAAAAGATGATTGCACAGGTAGAGACAGAAAAATATACTTATATCTGGATAGCAGTCACTCTTTTCATTTCTCTGCTGCTAGCACCGCTATGCAGAACCACGAAGAGCTGTCGCTGAGTAGGATAAGCAAAAAAAAGTGTCAAAGTGGGTTTTAATGTAGGGAACTTCAAAGAGCTAGAAATGGACCAAAACAGCCAATTACTACAGATTCTTGTGCTGAGGTCACTCTTTCAGGGGCAGATAGGCTGCTGAAGGCTCGCCACTCCCGCTGGTGAGCAATGAAACTTTCTTTTGTCCAAGTAAGGAAATGGGCAACACAGGAACTATCTAAAAGTCCAGAATACAGCAAAGCCTGTATAGGGGACTATTCTAGTCAAGGAAAGGCGGGAAACAAGGATTGTTTTTTTGTTGTTTTCTTTTTTCATCGGGAAAACAGCAGATAAAACACAGTAAAGTAAATGCATAGGCTAGCGCACTTGAGTGGGCAGCCTCAACAGTTAAAAATACAAAAAGCAAACTTTTAACAAGTGAAGGTAATGAAAACACAAAAACTAGCTTAGAACCGTTAAATCAGCAGTGAAAACTCGCTTTTCGGCACGAAAAGACAGTCGTACAGGTAGAGACAGAAAAAATATACTTATATCTGGATAGCAGTCACTCTTTTCATTTCTCTGCTGCTAGCACTACTCTGTAGGACCACAAGGAGCTGTTGCTGAGTGGGATAAGCGAAAAAATGTGCCAAAGTGGGTTTTATTGCAGGGAACTTCAAAGAGCTAGAAATGGCCCAAAACGGCCAATTACTACAGATTCTTGTGCTGAGGTCACTCCTTCAGGGGCAGATAGGCTGCTCAAGGCTCCCCACTCCCACTGGTGAGCAATGAAACTTCCTTTTGTCCAAATAAGGAAATGGGCAACACAGGAGCTATCTAAAAGTCCAGAATACAGCAAAGCCTGTATAGGGGACTATTCTAGTCAAGGAAAGGCGGGAAACAAGGATTTTTTTGTTTTTATCTTTTTTATCAGGAAAACAGCAGATAAAACACAGTAAAGTAAATGCACAGGCTAGCGCACTTGAGTGGGCAGCCTCAACAGTTAAAAATACAAAAAACAAACTTTTAAGCAAGTGCAGGTAATGAAAACACAAAAACTAGTTTAGAACAGTTAAATCAGCAGTGAAAACTCGCTTTTCGGCGAGAAAAGACGGTCGCACAGGTAGACACAGAAAAAATATACTTATATCTGGATAGCAGTCATTATTTTCATTTCTCTGCTGCTAGCACCACTCTGCCGGACCACGAGGAGCTGTTGCTGAGTAGCATAAGCGAACAAATTGTGCCAAAGCGGGTTTTAATGCAGGGAACTTCAAAGAGCTAGAAATGACCCAAAATGGCCAATTACTACAGATTCTTGTGCTGAGGTCACTCCTTCAGGGGCAGATAGGTTGCTCAAGGCTCCCCACTCCCACTGGTGAGCAATGAAACTTCCTTTTGTCCAAGTAAGGAAATGGGCAACACACGAACTATCTAAAAGTCCAGAATACAGCAAAGCCTGTATAGGGGACTATTCTAGTCAAGGAAAGGTGGGAAACAAGGATTTTTTTTGTTTTTATCTTTTTTATCAGGAAAACAGCAGATAAAACACAGTAAAGTAAATGCACAGGCTAGCACACTTGAGTGGGCAGCCTCAACAGTTAAAAATACAAAAAAACAAACTTTTAAGCAAGTGCAGGTAATGAAAACACAAAAACTAATTTAGAACAGTTAAATCAGCAGTGAAAACTCACTTTTTGGTGAGAAAAGATGGTTGCACAGGTAGAGACAGAAAAAATATAGTTATATCTGGATAGCAGTCACTCTTTTCATTTCTCTGCTGCTAGCACCACTCTGCAGGACCACGAGGAGCTGTTGCTGAGTAGGATAAGCGAAAAAAAAACGTGCCAAAGTGGGTTTTAATGCAGGGAACTTCAAAGAGCTAGAAATGGCCCAAAATGGCCAATTACTACAGATTCTTGTGCTGAGGTCACTCCTACAGGGGCAGATAGGTTGCTGAAGGCTCCCCACTCCCACTGGTGAGCAATTAAACTTCTTTTGTCCAAGTAAGGAAATGGGCAACACAGGAACTATCTAAAAGTCCAGAATACAGCAAAGCCTGTATAGGGGACTATTCTAGTCAAGGAAAGGTGGGAAACAAGGATTTTTTTTTCTTTTTTTATCAGGAAAACAGCAGATAAAACACAGTAAAGTAAATGCACAGGCTAGCGCACTTGAGTGGGCAGCCTCAACAGTTAAAAATACAAAAAACAAACTTTTAAGCAAGTGCAGGTAATGAAAACACAAAAACTAATTTAGAACAGTTAAATCAGCAGTGAAAACTCACTTTTCGGTGAGAAAAGATGGTCGCACAGGTAGAGACAGAAAAAATATAGTTATATCTGGATAGCAGTCACTCTTTTCATTTCTCTGCTGCTAGCACCACTCTGCTGGACCACAATGAGCTGTTGCTGAGTAGGATAAGCGAACAAAATGTGCCAAAGTGGATTTTAATGCAGGGAACTTCAAAGAGCTAGAAATGGCCCAAAATGGCCAATTACTACAGATTCTTGTGCTGAGGTCACTCCTTCAGGGGCAGATAGGCTGTTCAAACCTCCCCACTCCCACTGGTGAGCAATAAAACTTTCTTTTGTCCAAGTAAGGATATGGGCAACACAGGAACTATCTAAAACACCAGAATACAGCAAAGCCTGTATAGGGGAGTATTCTAGTCAAGGAAAGGCGGGAAACAAGGATTTTTTTGTTTTTATCTTTTTTATCAGGAAAACAGCAGATAAAACACAGTAAAGTAAATGCACAGGCTAGCGCACTTGAGTGGGCAGCCTCAACAGTTAAAAATACAAAAAACAAACTTTTAAGCAAGTGCAGGCAATGAAAACACAAAAACTAATTTAGAACAGTTAAATCAGCAGTGAAAACTCACTTTTCAGTAAGAAAAGACGGTTGCCCAGGTAGAGACAGAAAAAAATATACTTATATCTGGATAGCAGTCACTCTTTTTGTTTCTCTGCTGTTAGCACCACTCTGCAGGACCACAAGGAGTTGTTGCTGAGTAGGATAAGCGAACAAAATGTGCCAAAGCGGGTTTTAATGCAGGGAACTTCAAAGAGCTAGAAATGGCCCAAAATGGCCAATTACTACAGATTCTTGTGCTGAGGTCACTCCTTCAGGGGCAGATAGGCTGCTCAAGGCTCCCCACTCCCACTGGTGAGCAATGAAACTTCCTTTTGTCCAAATAAGGAAATGGGCAACACAGGAGCTATCTTAAAGTCCAGAATACAGCAAAGCCTGTATAGGGGACTATTCTAGTCAAGGAAAGGTGGGAAACAAGGATTTTTTTTGTTTTTTTCTTTTTTTATCAGGAAAACAGCAGATAAAACACAGTAAAGTAAATGCACAGGCTAGCGCACTTGAGTGGGCAGCCTCAACAGTTAAAAATACAAAAAACAAACTTTTAAGCAAGTGCAGGTAATGAAAACACAAAAACTAATTTAGAACAGTTAAATCAGCAGTGAAAACTCACTTTTCGGCGAGAAATGACAGTCGCACAAGTAGAGACAGAAAAAAATATAGTTATATCTGGATAGCAGTCACTCTTTTCATTTCTCTGCTGCTAGCACCACTCTGCTGGACCACAACGAGTTGTTGCTGAATAGGATAAGCGAACAAAATGTTCCAAAGTGGATTTTAATGCAGGGAACTTCAAAGAGCTAGAAATGGCCCAAAATGGCCAATTACTACAGATTCTTGTGCTGAGGTCACTCCTTCAGGGGCAGATACGCTGCTCAAGGCTCCCCACTTCCACTGGTGAGCAATGAAACTTCCTTTTGTCCAAATAAGGAAATGGGCAACACAGGAGCTATCTAAAAGTCCAGAATACAGCAAAGCCTGTATAGGGGACTATTCTAGTCAAGGAAAGGCGGGAAACAAGGATTTTTTTGTTTTTATCTTTTTTATCAGGAAAACAGCAGATAAAACACAGTAAAGTAAATGCACAGGCTAGCACACTTGAGTGGACAGCCTCAACAGTTAAAAATACAAAAAACAAACTTTTAAGCAAGTGTAGGTAATGAAAACACAAAAACTAGTTTAGAACAGTTAAATCAGCACTGAAAACTCGCTTTTTGGCGAGAAAATATGGTCACACAGGTAGAGACAGAAAAAATATACTTATATCTGGATAGCAGTCACTCTTTTTGTTTCTCTGCGGTAGCACCACTCTGCAGGACCACAAGGAGCTGTTGCTGAGTAGGATAAGCGAAAAAAACATGCCAAAGTGGGTTTTAATGCAGGGAACTTCAAAGAGCTAGAAATGGTCAAAAATGGCCAATTACTACAGATTCTTGTGCTGAGGTCTCTCTTTCAGGGGCAGATAGGCTGTTCAAAGCTCCCCACTCCCGCTGGTGAGCAATGAAACTTTCTTTTGTCCAAGTAAGGAAATGGGCAACACAGGAACTATTTAAAAGTCCAGAATACAGGAAAGCCTGTATAGGGGAGTAGTCTAGTACAGGAAAGGCGGGAAACAAGGATTTTTTTTTGTTTTTTTCTTTTTTTATCAGGAAAACATCAGATAAAACATAGTAAAGTAAATTCACAGGCTAGCGTACTTGAGTGGGCAGCCTCAACAGTTAAAAATACAAAAAACAAACTTTTAAGCAAGTGCAGGTAATGAAAACACAAAAACTAATTTAGAACAGTTAAATCAGCAGTGAAAACTCACTTTTTGGTGAGAAAAGACGGTTGCCCAGGTAGAGACAGAAAAAAATATACTTATATCTGGATAGCAATCACTCTTTTCGGTTCTCTGCTGTTAGCACCACTCTGCAGGACCACAAGGAGTTGTTGCTGAGTAGGATAAGCGAAAAAAGTGCCAAAGCGGGTTTTAATGCAGGGAATTTCAAAAAGCTAGAAATGGCCTAAAATGGCCAATTACTACAGATTCTTGTGTTGAGGTCACTCCTTCAGGGGCAGATAGGCTGCTCAAGGCTCCCCACTCCCACTGGTGATCAATGAAACGTCCTTTTGTCCAAGTTAAAAATTGGGCAACACAGGAACTATCTTAAAGTCCAGAATACAACAAAGCCTGTATAGGGGACTATTCTAGATAAGGAAAGATTGGAAACAAGGATTTTATTTGTGTTTTTCTTTTTTTTTTTCAGGAAAACAGCAGATAAAACACAGTAAAGTAAATGCACAGGCTAGCGCACTTGAGTGGGCAGCCTCAACAGTTAAAAATATAAAAAACAAACTTTTAAGCAAGTGCAGGTAATGAAAACACAAAAAATAATTTAGAACAGTTAAATCAGCAGTGAAAAGTCACTTTTCGGTGAGAAAAAAACGGTCGCAAAGTACAGACAGAAAAAAATATAGTTATATCTGGATAGCAGTCAGTCTTTTCATTTCTCTGCTGCTAGCACCACTCTGCTGGACCACAATGAGCTGTTGCTGAGTAGGATAAGCGAACAAAATGTGCCAAAGCGGGTTTTAATGCAGGGTACTTCAAAGAGCTAGAAATGGCCCAAAATGGCCAATTACTACAGATTCTTGTGCTGAGGTCACTCCTTCAGGGCAGATAGGCTGCTCAAGGCTCCCCACTCCTACTGGTGAGCAATGAAACTTCCTTTTTTCCAAATAAGGAAATGGGCAACACAGGAGCTATCTAAAAGTCCAGAATACACCAAAGCTTGTATAGGGGACTATTCTAGTCAAGGAAAGGTGGGAAACAAGGATTTTTTTTTTGTTTTTATCTTTTTTTATCAGGAAAACAGCAGATAAAACACAGTAAAGTAAATGCACAAGCTAGCGCACTTGAGTGGGCAGCCTCAACAGTTAAAAATACAAAAAACAAACTTTTAATCAAGTGCAGGTAATGAAAACATAAAAACTAGTTTAGAACAGTTAAATCAACAGTGAAAACTCGCTTTTCAGTGAGAAAAGACGGTCGCACAGGTAGACAAAGAAAAATATACTTATATCTGGATAGCAGTCATTATTTTCATTTCTCTGCTGCTAGCAACACTCTGCCGGACCACAAGGAGCTGTTGCTAAGTAGGATAAGTGAACAAAATGTGCCAAAGTGGGTTTTAATGCAGGAAACTTCAAAGAGCTAGAAATGGCCCAAAATGGCCAATTACTACAGATTCTTGTGCTGAGGTCACTCCATCAGGAGCAGATAGGTTGCTCAAGGCTCCCCACTCCCACTGGTGAGCAATGAAACATCCTTTTGTCCAAGTAAGGAAATGGGCAACACACAAACTATCTAAAATTTCAGAATACAGCAAAGCCTGTATAGGGGACTATTCTAGACAAGGAAAGGCGGGAAACAAGGATGTTTTTTTCTTTTTTTATCTGGAAAACAGCAGATTAAACACAGTAAAGTAAATGCACAGGCTAGCGCACTTGAGTGGGCAGCCTCAACAGTTAAAAATACAAAAAACAAACTTTTAAGCAAGTGCAGGTAATGAAAACAAAAACTAGTTTAGAACAGTTAAATCAGCAGTGAAAACTCACTTTTCGGCAAGAAAATACGGTGACACAGGTAGAGACCCAAAAAATATAATTATATCTGGATAGCAGTCACTCTTTTTGTTTGTCTGCTGCTAGCACCACTCTGCAGGACCACGAGGAGCTGTTGCTGAGTAGGATAAGCGGAAAAAATGTGCCAAAGTGGGTTTTAATGCAGGGAACTTCAAAGAGCTAGAAATGGCCCAAAATGGCCAATTACTACAGATTCCTGTGCTGAGGTCACTCCTCCAGTGGCAGATAGGCTGCTCCAAGCTCCCCACACCCACTGGTGAGCAATGAAACTTCCTTTTGTCCAAGTAAGGAAATGGACAACACAGGAACTATGTAAAAGTCCAGAATACAGCAAAGCCTGTATAGGGGACTATTCTCGTCAAGGAAAGGTGAGAAACAAGGATTTTTTTTTGCTTTTTTCTTTTTTTAATCAGGAAAACAGCAGATAAAACACAGTAAAGTAAATGCACAGGCTAGCACACTTGAGTGGGCAGCCTCAACAGTTAAAAATACAAAAAACAAACTTTTAAGCAAGTGCAGGTAATGAAAACACAAAAACTAATTTAGAACAGTTAAATCAGCAGTGAAAACTCACTTTTTGGTGACAAAAGACGGTTGCCCAGGTAGAGACAGAAAAAAATATACTTATATCTGGATAGCAGTCACTCTTTTTGTTTCTCTGCTGTTAGCACCACTCTGCAGGACCACAAGGAGTTGTTGCTGAGTAGGATAAGCGAAAAAAGTGCCAAAGCGGGTTGTAATGCAGGGAACTTCAAAAAGCTAGAAATGGCCCAAAATGGCCAATTACTACAGATTCTTGTGTTGAAGTCAATCCTTCAGGGGCAGATAAGTTGCTCAAGGCTCCCCACTCCCACTGGTGATCAATGAAACGTCCTTTTGTCCAAGTAAAAAAATGGGCAACACAGGAACTATCTTAAAGTCCAGAATACAGCAAAGCCTGTATAGGGGGCTATTCTAGATAAGGAAAGGTGGGAAACAAGGATTTTATTTGTGTTTTTCTTTTTTTTTTCAGGAAAACAGCAGATAAAACACAGTAAAGTAAATGCACAGGGTAGCGCACTTGAGTGGGCAGCCTCAACAGTTAAAAATACAAAAAACAAACTTTTAAGCAAGTGCAGGTAATGAAAACACAAAAACTAATTTAGAACAATTAAATCAGCAGTGAAAACTCACTTTTCGGCGAGAAAAGATGGTCGCACATGTAGAGACAGAAAAAATATAGTTATATCTGGATAGCAGTCACTCTTTTCATTTCTCTGTTGCTAGCACCACTCTGCTGGACCACAACGAGCTGTTGCTGAGTAGGATAAGCGAACAAAATGTGCCAAAGTGGATTTTAATGCAGGGAACTTCAAAGAGCTAGAAATTGCCCAAAATGGCCAATTACTACAGATTCTTGTGCTGAGGTCACTCCTTCAGGGGCAGATAAGCTGCTCAAGGCTCCCTACTCCCACTGGTGAGCAATGAAACTTCCTTTTGTCCAAATAAGGAAATGGGCAACACAGGAGCTATCAAAAAGTCCAGAATACAGCAAAGCCTGTATAGGGGACTATTCTAGTCAAGGAAAGGCGGGAAACAAGGATTTTTTTTGTTTTTATCTTTTTTATCAGGAAAACAGCAGATAAAACACAGTAAAGTAAATGCACAGGGTAGCGCACTTGAGTGGGCAGCCTCAACAGTTAAACATACAAAAAACAAACTTTTAAGCAAGTGCAGGCAATGAAAACACAAAAACTAATTTAGAACAGTTAAATCAGCAGTGAAAACTCACTTTTCGGTAAGAAAAGACGGTTGCCCAGGTAGAGACAGAAAAAAATATACTTATATCTGGATAGCAGTCACTCCTTTCGGTTTTCTGCTGTTAGCACCACTCTGCAGGACCACAAGGAGTTGTTTCTGAGTAGGATAAGCGAAAAAAGTGCCAAAGCGGGTTTTAATGCAGGGAACTTCAAAAAGCTAGAAATGGCCCAAAATGGCCAATTACTTCAGATTCTTGTGTTGAGGTCACTCCTTCAGGGGCAGATAGGCTGCTCAAGGCTCCCCACTCCCACTGGTGATCAATGAAACGTCCTTTTGTCCAAGTAAAAAAATGGGCAATACAGGAACTATCTTAAAGTCCAGAATAGAGCAAAGCCTGTATAGGGGACTATTCTAGATAAGGAAAGGTGGGAAACAAGGATTTTATTTGTGTTTTTCTTTTTTTTTCAGGAAAACAGCAGATAAAACACAGTAAAGTAAATGCACAGGCTAGCGCACTTGAGTGGGCAGCCTCAACAGTTAAAAATACAAAAAACAAACTTTTAAGCAAGTGCAGGTAATGAAAACACAAAAACTAATTTAGAACAGTTAAATCAGCAGTGAAAACTCACTTTTCGGCGAGAAATGACAGTCGCACAAGTAGAGACAGAAAAAAATATAGTTATATCTGGATAGCAGTCACTCTTTTCATTTCTCTGCTGCTAGCACCACTCTGCTGGACCACAACGAGCTGTTGCTGAGTAGGATAAGCGAACAAAATGTGCCAAAGTGGATTTTAATGCAGGGAACTTCAAAGAGCTAGAAATGGCCCAAAATGGCCAATTACTACAGATTCTTGTGCTGAGGTCACTCCTTCAGGGGCAGATAGGCTGCTCAAGGCTCCCCACTCCCACTGGTGAGCAATGAAACTTCCTTTTGTCCAAATAAGGAAATGGGCAACACAGGAGCTATCTAAAAGTCCAGAATACAGCAAAGCCTGTATAGGGGACTATTCTAGTCAAGGAAAGGAGGGAAACAAGGATTTTTTTTTGTTTTTATGTTTTTTTATCAGGAAAACAGCAGATAAAACACAGTAAAGTAAATGCACAGGCTAGCACACTTGAGTGGGCAGCCTCAACAGTTAAAAATACAAAAAACAAACTTTTAAGCAAGTGCAGGTAATGAAAACACAAAAACTAGTTTAGAACAGTTAAATCAGCAGTGAAAACTCGCTTTTCGGTGAGAAAAGATGGTCACACAGGTAGAGACAGAAAAAATATACTTATATCTGGATAGCAGTCACTCTTTTTGTTTCTCTGCTGCTAGCACCACTCTGCAGGACCACGAGGAGCTGTTGCTGAGTAGGATAAGCGAAAAAAACACGCCAAAGTGGGTTTTAATGCAGGGAACTTCAAAGAGCTAGAAATGGCCCAAAATGGCCAATTACTACAGATTCTTGTGCTGAGGTCACTCCTTCAGGGGCAGATAGGCTGCTCAAGGCTCCCCACTCCCACTGGTGAGCAATGAAACTTCCTTGTCAAAGTAAGGAAATGGGCAACACAGGAACTATCTAAAAGTCCAGAATACAGCAAAGCCTGTATAGGGGACTATTCTAGTCAAGGAAAGGTGAGAAACAAGGATTTTTTTTTTCTTTTTTTAATCAGGAAAACAGCAGATAAAACACAGTAAAGTAAATGCACAGGCTAGCGCACTTGAGTGGGCAGCCTCAACAGTTAAAAATACAAAAAACAAACTTTTAAGCAAGTGCAGGTAATGAAAACACAAAAACTAATTTAGAACAGTTAAATCAGCAGTGAAAACTCGCTTTTCAGTGAGAAAAGATGGTCGCACAGGTAGAGACAGAAAAAACATATTTATATCTGGATAGCAGTCACTCTTTTCATTTCTCTGCTGCTAGCACCACTCTGTAGGACCACGAGGAGCTGTTGCTGAGTAGGATAAGCGAAAAAAATGTGCCAAAGTGGGTTTTAATGCAGGGAACTTCAAAGAGCTAGAAATGGCCCAAAATGGCCAATTACTACAGATTCTTGTGCTGAGGTCACTCCTTCAGGGGCAGATAGGCTGCTCAAGGCTCCCCACTCCCACTGGTGAGCAATGAAACTTCCTTTTGTCCAAGTAAGGAAATGGGCAACACAGGAACTATCTAAAAGTCCAGAATACAGCAAAGCCTGTATAGGGGACTATTCTAGTCAAGGAAAGGCGGGAAACAAGGATTTTTTTGTTTTTTTTATCAGGAAAACAGCAGATAAAACACAGTAAAGTAAATGCACAGGCTAGCGCACTTGAGTGGGCAGCCTCAACAGTTAAAAATACAAAAAACAAACTTTTAAGCAAGTGCAGGTAATGAAAACACAAAAACTAATTTAGAACAGTTAAATCAGCAGTGAAAACTCACTTTTCGGTGAGAAAAGACGGTCGCACAGGTAGAGACAGAAAAAATATACTTATATCTGGATAGCAGTCACTCTTTTCATTTCTCTGCTGCTAGCACCACTCTGCAGGACCACAACGAGCTGTTGCTGAGTAGGATAAGCGAACAAAACGTGCCAAAGCGGGTTTTAATGCAGGGAACTTCAAAGAGCTAGAAATGGCCCAAAATGGCCAATTACTACAGATTCTTGTGCTGAGGTCACTCCTTCAGGGGCAGATAGGCTGCTCAAGGCTCCCCACTCCCACTGGTGAGCAATGAAACTACCTTTTGTCCAAATAAGGAAATGGGCAACACAGGAGCTATCTAAAAGTCCAGAATACAGCAAAGCCTGTATAGGGGACTATTCTAGTCAAGGAAAGGTGGGAAACAAGGATTTTTTTTTGTTTTTTTATCAGGAAAACAGCAGATAAAACACAGTAAAGTAAATGCACAGGCTAGCACACTTGAGTGGGCAGCCTCAACAGTTAAAAATACAAAAACAAACTTTTAAGCAAGTGCAGGTAATGAAAACACAAAAACTAGTTTAGAACAGTTAAATCAGCAGTGAAAACTCGCTTTTCGGTGAGAAAAGACAGTCGCACAGGTAGAGACAGAAAAAATATACTTAAATCCGGATAGCAGTCACCCTTTTCATTTCTCTGCTGCTAGCACCACTCTGCAGGACCACAATGAGCTGTTGCTGAGTAGGATAAGCGAACAAAATGTGCCAAAGTGGGTTTTAATGCAGGGAACTTCAAAGAGCTAGAAATGGCCCAAAATGGCCAATTACTACAGATTCTTGTGCTGAGGTCACTCCTTCAGGGGCAGATAGGCTGCTCAAGGCTCCCCACTCCCACTGGTGAGCAATGAAACTTCCTTTTGTCCAAGTAAGGAAATGGGCAACACAGGAACTATCTAAAAGTCCAGAATACAGCAAAGCCTGTATAGGGGACTATTCTAGTCAAGGAAAGGCGGGAAACAAGGATTTTTTTTTTTCTTTTTTTATCAGGAAAACAGCAGATAAAACACAGTAAAGTAAATGCACAGGCTAGCGCACTTGAGTGGGCAGCCTCAACAGTTAAAAATACAAAAAACAAACTTTTAAGCAAGTGCAGGTAATGAAAACAAAAACTAGCTTAGAACAGTTAAATCAGCAGTGAAAACTCGCTTTTCGGCAAGAAAATACGGTGACACAGGTAGAGACAGAAAAAATATAATTATATCTGGATAGCAGTCACTCTTTTTGTTTCTCTGCTGCTAGCACCACTCTGCAGGACCACGAGGAGCTGTTGCTGAGTAGGATAAGCGAAAAAAATGTGCCAAAGTTTGTTTTAATGCACGGAACTTCAAAGAGCTAGAAATGGCCCAAAATGGCCAATTACTACAGATTCCTGTGCTGAGGTCACTCCTCCAGGGGCAGATAGGCTGCTCAAGGCTCCCCACACCCACTGGTGAGCAATGAAACTTCCTTTTGTCCAAGTAAGGAAATGGGCAACACAGGAACTATCTAAAAGTCCAGAATACAGCAAAGCCTGTATAGGGGACTATTCTCGTCAAGGAAAGGTGGGAAACAAGGATTTTTTTTTCTTTTTTTATCAGGAAAACAGCAGATAAAACACAGTAAAGTAAATGCACAGGCTAGCGCACTTGAGTGGGCAGCCTCAACAGTTAAAAATATAAAAACAAACTTTTAAGCAAATGCAGGTAATGAAAACACAAAAACTAATTTAGAACAGTTAAATCAGCAGTGAAAACTCACTTTTCAGCAAGAAAAGACGGTGGCACAGGTAGAGACAGAAAAAAAATATAGTTATATCTGGATAGCAGTCACTCTTTTCGGTTCTCTGCTGCTAGCACCACTCTGCAGGACCACAAGGAGCTGTTGCTGAGTAGGATAAGCGAAAAAAACGCGCCAAAGTGGGTTTTAATGCAGGGAACATCAAAGAGCTAGAAATGGCACAAAAAGGCCAATTACTACAGATTCTTGTACTGAGGTCACTCCTTCAGGGGCAGATAGGCTGCTCCAGGCTCCCCACTCCCACTGGTGAGCAATGAAACTTTCTTTTGTCCAAGTAAGGAAATGGGCAACACAGGAACTATCTAAAAGTCCAGAATACAGCAAAGCCTGTATAGGGGACTATTCTAGTCAAGGAAAGGTGAGAAACAAGGATTTTTTTTGTTTTTTTCTTTTTTTATAAGGAAAACAGCAGATAAAACATAGTAAAGTAAATTCACAGGCTAGCGCACTTGAGTGGGCAGCTTCAACAGTTAAAAATACAAAAAACAAACTTTTAAGCAAGTGCAGGTAATGAAAACACAAAAACTAATTTAGAACAGTTAAATCAGCAGTGAAAACTTACTTTTCAGCGAGAAAAGACAATGGCACAGGTAGAGACAGAAAAGAAATATACTTATATCTGGATAGCACCCACTCTTTTCGATTCTCTGCTGCTAGCACCACCCTGCAGGACCACAAGGAGCTGTTGCTGAGTAGGATAAGCGAAAAAAGTGCCAAAGCGGGTTTTAATGCAGGGAACTTCAAAGAGCTAGAAATGGCCCAAAATGGCCAATTACTTCAGATTCTTGTGTTGAGGTCACTCCTTCAGGGGCAGATAGGCTGCTCAAGGCTCCCCA
Source organism: Protopterus annectens (assembly GCF_019279795.1). NCBI lineage: Eukaryota > Metazoa > Chordata > Ceratodontiformes > Protopteridae > Protopterus > Protopterus annectens. The sequence goes on along the minus strand of NC_056729.1, from coordinate 1,828,876,002 downwards.
CTCCCACTGGTGAGCAATGAAACTTCCTTTTGTCCAAGTAAGGAAATGGGCAACACAGGAACTATCTAAAAGTCCAGAATACAGCAAAGCCTGTATAGGGGACTATTCTAGTCAAGGAAAGGTGGGAAACAAGGATTTTTTTTGTTTTTTCTTTTTTTATCAGGAAAACAGCAGATAAAACACAGTAAAGTAAATGCACAGGCTAGCGCACTTGAGTGGGCAGCCTCAACAGTTAAAAATACAAAAAACAAACTTTTAAGCAAGTGCAGGTAATGAAAACACAAATCTAATTTAGAACAGTTAAATCAGCAGTGAAAACTCACTTTTCGGTGAGAAAAGATGGTCGCAAAGGTAGACACAGAAAAAATATACTTATATCTGGATAGCAGTCACTCTTTTCATTTCTCTGCTGCTAGCACCACTCTGCAGGACCACAAGGAGCTGTTGCTGAGTAGGATAAGCGAACAAAATGTGCCAAAGTGGGTTTTAATGCAGGGAACTTCAAAGAGCTAGAAATGGCCCAAAATGGCCAATTACTACAGATTCTTGTGCTGAGGTCACTCCTTCAGGGGCAGATAGGCTGCTCAAGGCTCCCCACTCCCACTGGTGAGCAATGAAACTTCCTTTTGTCCAAGTAAGGAAATGGGCAACACAGGAACTATCTAAAAGTCCAGAATACAGCAAAGCCTTTATAGGGGACTATTCTAGTCAATGACAGGTGGGAAACAAGGATTTTTTTTTCTTTTTTTGTCAGGAAAACAGCAGATAAAACACAGTAAAGTAAATGCATAGGCAAGCGCACTTGAGTGGGCAGCCTCAACAGTTAAAAATACAAAAAACAAACTTTTAAGCAAGTGCAGGTAATGAAAGCACAAAAACTGGCTTAGAACCATTAAATTAGCAGTGAAAACTCGCTTTTCAGTGAGAAAAGATGGTCGCACAGGTAGAGACAGAAAAAACATACTTATATCTGGATAGCAGTCACTCTTTTCATTTCTCTGCTGCTAGCACCACTCTGCAGGACCACGAGGAGCTGTTGCTGAGTAGGATAAGCGAAAAAATGTGCCAAAGTGGGTTTTAATGCAGGGAACTTCAAAGAGCTAGAAATGGCCCAAAATGGCCAATTACTACAGATTCTTGTGCTGAGGTCACTCTTTCAGGGGCAGATAGGCTGCTCAAGGCTCCCCACTCCCGCTGGTGAGCAATGAAACTTCCTTTTGTCCATGTAAGGAAATGGGCAACACAGGAACTATCCAAAAGTCCAGAATACAGCAAAGCCTGTATAGGGGACTATTCTAGTCAAGGAAATGCGGGAAACAAGGATTTTTTGTTTTTGTTTTTTTCTTTTTTTATCAGGAAAACAGCAGATAAAACATTGTAAAGTAAATGCACAGGCTAGCGCACTTGAGTGGGCAGCCTCAACAGTTAAAAATAGAAAAAACAAACTTTAAGCAAGTGCAGGTAATGAAAACAAAAACTAGCTTGGAACAGTTAAATCAGCAGTGAAAACTCACTTTTCGGTGAGAAAAGACGGTTGCACAGGTAGAGACAGAAAAAATATACTTATATCTGTATAGCAGTCAGTCTTTTCATTTCTCTGCTGCTAGCACCACTCTGCAGGACCACAAGGAGCTGTTGCTGAGTAGGATAAGGAAAAGAAACGCGCCAAAGTGGGTTTTAATGCAGGGAACTTCAAAGAGCTAGAAATGGCCCAAAACAGCCAATTACTACAGATTCTTGTGCTGAGGTCACTCCTTCAGGGGCAGATAGGCTGCTCAAGGCCCCCCACTCCCACTGGTGAGCAATGAAACTTCCTTTTGTCCAAGTAAGGAAATGGGCAACACAGGAACTATCTAAAAGTCCAGAATACAGCAAAGCCTTTATAGGGGACTATTCTAGTCAATGACAGGTGGGAAACAAGGATTTTTTTTTCTTTTTTTGTCAGGAAAACAGCAGATAAAACACAGTAAAGTAAATGCATAGGCAAGCGCACTTGAGTGGGCAGCCTCAACAGTTAAAAATACAAAAAACAAACTTTTAAGCAAGTGCAGGTAATGAAAACACAAATCTAATTTAGAACAGTTAAATCAGCAGTGAAAACTCACTTTTCGGTGAGAAAAGATGGTCGCAAAGGTAGACACAGAAAAATATACTTATATCTGGATAGCAATCACTCTTTTCAGTTATCTGCTGCTAGCACCAGTCTGTAGGACCACCAGGAGCTGTTGCTGAGTAAGATAAGCAAAAAAAAACATGCCAAAGTGGGTTTTAATGCAGGGAACTTCAAAGAGCTGGAAATGGCCCAAAACAGCCAATTACTACAGATTCTTGTGCTGAGGTCACTCCTTCAGGGGCAGATAGGCTGTTGAAAGCTCCCCACTCCCACTTGTGAGCAATGAAACTTTTTTTTCTCCAAGTAAGGAAACGGGCAACACAGGAACTATCTAAAAGTTCAGAATACAGCAAAGCCTGTATAGGGGACTATTCTAGTCAAGGAAAGGCAGGAAACAAGGATTTTTTTTTTGTTTTTTTCTTTTTTTATCAGGAAAACAGCAGATAAAACATAGTAAAGTAAATTCACAGGCTAGCACACTTGAGTGGGCAGCTTCAATAGTTAAAAATACAAAAAACAAACTTTTAAGCAAATGCAGGTAATGAAAACACAAAAACTAATTTAGAACAGTTAAATCAGCAGTGAAAACTCACTTTTCAGCAAGAAAAGACGGTGGCACAGGTAGAGACAGAAAAAAAATATACTTATATCTGGATAGCAGTTGTTATTTTCATTTTTCTGCTGCTAGCACCACTCTGCTCCGGAGGAGCTGTTGCTGAGTAGGAAAAGCAAAAAAACGCACCAAAGTGGGTTTTAATGCAGGGAACTTCAAAGAGCTAGAAATGGCCCAAAACAGCCAATTACTACAGATTCTTGTGCTGAGGTCACTACTTCAGGGGCAGATAGGCTGCTCAAGGCTCCCCACTCCCACTGGTGAGCAATGAAACTTCCTTTTGTCCAAGTAAGGAAATGGGCAACACAGGAACTATCTAAAAGTCCAGAATACAGCAAAGCCAGTGTAGGGGACTATTCTAGTCAAGGAAAGGCGGGAAACTAGGATTTTTTTTTTGTTTTTTTTCTTTTTTTATCAGGAAAACAGCAGATAAAACACAGTAAAGTAAATGCACAGGCTAGCGCACTTGAGTGGGCAGCCTCAACAGTTAAAAATACAAAAAACAAACTTTTAAGCAAGTGCAGGTAATGAAAACACAAAAACTAGCTTAGAACAGTTAAATCAGCAGTGAAAACTCACATTTCGGCGAGAAAAGACAGTGGCACAGGTAGAGACAGAAAAAAATATACTTATATCTGGATAGCAGTCACTCTTTTCATTTCTCTGCTGCTAGCACCACTCTGCAGGACCACAATGAGCTGTTGCTGAGTAGGATAAGCGAACAAAACGTGCCAAAGTGGGTTTTAATGCAGGGAACTTCAAAGAGCGAGAAATGGCCCAAAATGGCCAATTACTACAGATTCTTGTGCTGAGGTCACTCCTTCAGGGGCAGATAGGCTGCTCAAGGCTCCCCACTCCCACTGGTGAGCAATGAAACTACCTTTTGTCCAAATAAGGAAATGGGCAACACAGGACCTATCTAAAAGTCCAGAATACAGCAAAGCCTGTATAGGGGACTATTATATTCAAGGAAATGGCGGAAACAAGGATTTTATTTTTTTTTTTTACAGGAAAACAGCAGATAAAACACAGTAAAGTAAATGCACAGGCTAACGCACTTGAGTGGGCAGCCTCAACAGTTAAAAATACAAAAAACAAACTTTTAAGCAAGTGCAGGTAATGAAAACACAAAAACTAGCTTAGAACAGTTAAATCAGCAGTGAAAACTCGCTTTTCAGTGAGAAAAATGGTCACACAGGTAGAGACAGAAAAATATACTTATATCTGGATAGCAGTCACTCTTTTCAGTTCTCTGCTGCTAGCACGACCTGCAGGACCACAAGGAGATGTTGCTGAGTAGGATAAGCGAAAGAAACGTGCCAAAGTGGGTTTTAATGCAGGGAATTTCAAAGAGATCGAAATGGCCCAAAACAGCCAATTACTACAGATTCTTGTGCTGAGGTCACTCTTTCAGGGGCAGATAGGCTGCTCAAGGCTCCCCACTCCCACTGGTGAGCAATGAAACTTCCTTTTGTCCAAGTATGGAAATGGGCAACACACGAATTATATAAAAGTCCAGAATACAGCAAAGCCTGTATAGGGGACTATTCTATTCAAGGAAAGGTGAGAAACAAGGATTTTTTTTTCTTTTTTTATCAGGAAAACAGCAGATAAAACACAGTAAAGTAAATGCACAGGCTAGTGCACTTGAGTGGGCAGCCTAAACAGTTAAAATAGAAAAAAACAAACATTTAAGCAAGTGCAGGTAATGAAAACACAAAACTAGCTTAGAACAGTTAAATCAGCAGTGAAAACTCGTTTTTCAGTGAGAAAAGATGATCGCACAGGTAGAGACAGAAAAATATACTTATATCTGGATAGCAGTCACTCTTTTCATTTCTCTGCTGCTACCACCGCTATGCAGAACCACAAAGAGCTGTCGCTGAGTAGGATAAGCAAAAAAAAAAAACGTGTCAAAGTGGGTTTTAATGTAGGGAACTTCAAAGAGCTAGAAATGGCCCAAAATGGCCAATTACTACAGATTCTTGTGCTGAGGTCACTCCTTCAGGGGCAGATAGGCTGCTCAAGGCTCCCCACTCCCACTGGTGAGCAATGAAACTTCCTTTTGTCCAAGTAAGGAAATGGGCAACACAGGAACTATCTAAAAGTCCAGAATACAGCAAAGCCTGTATAAGGGACTATTCTAGTCAAGGAAAGGTGAGAAACAAGGATTTTTTTGTTTTTTTCTTTTTTTAATCAGGAAAACAGCAGATAAAACACAGTAAAGTAAATGCACAGGCTAGCGCACTTGAGTGGGCAGCCTCAACAGTTAAAAATACAAAAACAAACTTTTAAGCAAGTGCAGCTAATGAAAACATAAAAACTAGCTTAGAACCGTTAAATTAGCAGTGAAAACTCGCTTTTCAGTGAGAAACGATGGTCGCACAGGTAGACACAGAAAAAATATACTTATATCTGGATAGCAGTCATTATTTTCATTTCTCTGCTGCTAGCACCACTCTGCCGGACCACGAGGAGCTGTTGCTGAGTAGCATAAGCGAACAAATTGTGCCAAAGCGGGTTTTAATGCAGGGAACTTCAAAGAGCTAGAAATGGCCCAAAATGGCCAATTACTACAGATTCTTGTGCTGAGGTCACTCCTTCAGGGGCAGATAGGCTGCTCAAGGCTCCCCACTCCCACTGGTGAGCAATGAAACTTCCTTTTGTCCAAATAAGGAAATGGGCAACACAGGAACTATCTAAAAGTCCAGAATACAGCAAAGCCTGTATAGGGGACTATTCTAGTCAAGGAAAGGCGGGAAACAAGGATTTTTTTTGTTTTTATCTTTTTTATCAGGAAAACAGCAGATAAAACACAGTAAAGTAAATGCACAGGCTAGCGCACTTGAGTGGGCAGCCTCAACAGTTAAAAATACAAAAACAAACTTTTAAGCAAGTGCAGGTAATGAAAACACAAAAACTAGCTTAGAACAGTTAAATCAGCAGTGAAAACTCGCTTTTCGGTGAGAAAAGACAGTCGCACAGGTAGAGACAGAAAAAATATACTTATATCTGGATAGCAGTCACTCTTTTCATTTCTCTGCTGCTAGCACCACTCTGCAGGACCACAAGGAGCTGTTGCTGAGTAGGATAAGTGAAAAAAAATGTGCCAAAGTGGGTTTTAATGCAGGGAACTTCAAAGAGCTAGAAATGGCCCAAAATGGCCAATTACTACAGATTCTTGTGCTGAGGTCACTCCTTCAGGGGCAGATAGGCTGCTCAAGGCTCCCCACTCCCACTGCTGAGCAATGAAACTTCCTTTTGTCCAAGTAAGGAAATGGGCAACACAGGAACTATCTAAAAGTCCAGAATACAGCAAAGCCTGTATAGGGGACTATTCTAGTCAAGGAAAGGCGGGAAACAAGGATTTTTTTGTTTTTATCTTTTTTATCAGGAAAACAGCAGATAAAACACAGTAAAGTAAAGGCACAGGCTAGCACACTTCAGTGGGAAGCCTCAACAGTTAAAAATACAAAAAGAAAACTTTTAAGCAAGTGCAGGTAATGAAAACACAAAAACAAGCTTAGAACAGTTAAATCAGCAGTGAAAACTCACTTTTTGGTGAGAAAAGACGGTCGTAAAGGTAGAGACAGAAAAAATATACTTATATCTGGAGAGCAGTCACTCTTTTCATTTCTCTGCTGCTAGCACCACTCTGCAGGACCACAAGGAGCTGTTGCTGAGTAGGATAAGCGAAAAAAACATGCCAAAGTGGGTTTTAATGCAGGGAACTTCAAAGAGCTAGAAATGGCCCAAAATGGCCAATTACTACAGATTCTTGTGCTGAGGTCACTCCTTCAGGGGCAGATAGGCTGCTCAAGGCTCCCCACTCCCACTGGTGAGCAATGAAACTTCCTTTTGTCCAAGTAAGGAAATGGGCAACACAGGAACTATCTAAAAGTCCAGAATACAGCAAAGCCTGTATAGGGGACTATTCTAGTCAAGGAAAGGCGGGAAACAAGGATTTTTTTTTTTTCTTTTTTTATCAGGAAAACAGCAGATAAAACACAGTAAAGTAAATGCGCAGGCTAGCGCACTTGAGAGGGCAGTCTCAACAGTTAAAAATATAAAAAACAAACTTTTAAGCAAGTGCCGGTAATGAAAACACAAAAACTAGCTTAGAACAGTTAAATCAGCAGTGAAAACTCACTTTTCGGCAAGAAAAGACGGTTGCACAGGTAGAGACAGAACAAATATACTTATATCTGGAGAGCAGTCACTCATTTTGTTTCTCTGCTGCTAGCACCACTCTGCAGGACCACAAGGAGCTGTTGCTGAGTAGGATAAGCGAAGAAACCGTGCCAAAGCGGGTTTTAATGCAGGGAACTTCAAAGAGCTAGAAATGGCCCAAAACAGCCAATTACTACAGATTCTTGTGCTGAGGTCACTCCTTCAGGGGCAGATAGGCTGCTCAAGGCCCCCCACTCCCACTGGTGAGCAATGAAACTTCCTTTTGTCCAAGTAAGGAAATGGGCAACACAGGAACTATCTAAAAGTCCAGAATACAGCAAAGCCTTTATAGGGGACTATTCTAGTCAATGAAAGGTGGGAAACAAGGATTTTTTTTCTTTTTTTGTCAGGAAAACAGCAGATAAAACACAGTAAAGTAAATGCACAGGCTAGCGCACTTGAGTGGGCAGCCTAAACAGTTAAAAATAGAAAAAACAAACATTTAAGCAAGTGCAGGTAATGAAAACACAAAACTAGCTTAGAACAGTTAAATCAGCAGTGAAAACTCACTTTTCGGCGAGAAAAGATGGTCGCACAGGTAGAGACAGAAAAAATATACTTATATCTGGATAGCAGTCACTCTTTTCATTTCTCTGCTGCTAGCACCACTCTGCAGAACCACGAGGAGCTGTTGCTGAGTAGGATAAGCGAAAAAAACACGCCAAAGTGAATGCACGGAACTTCAAAGAGCTAGAAATGGCCCAAAAAGGCCAATTACTACAGATTCTTGTACTGAGGTCACTCCTTCAGGGGCAGATAGGCTGCTCCAGGCTCCCCACTCCCACTGTTGAGCAATGAAACTTTGTTTTGTCAAAGTAAGGAAATGGGCAACACAGGAACTATCTAAAAGTCCAGAATACAGCAAAGCCTGTATAGGGGACTATTCTAGTCAAGGAAAGGTGAGAAACAAGGATTTTTTTGTTTTTTTCTTTTTTTAATCAGGAAAACAGCAGATAAAACACAGTAAAGTAAATGCACAGGCTAGCGCACTTGAGTGGGCAGCCTCAACAGTTAAAAATACAAAAAACAAACTTTTAAGCCATTGCAGGTAATGAAAACACAAAAACTAGCTTAGAACCGTTAAAACAGCAGTGAAAACTCACTTTTCTGTGAGAAAAGACAGTCGCACAGGTAGAGACAGAAAAAATATACTTATATCTGGATAGCAGTCATTATTTTCATTTCTCTGCTGCTAGCACCACTCTGCCGGACCACGAGGAGCTGTTGCTGAGTAGCATAAGCGAACAAATTGTGCCAAAGCGGGTTTTAATGCAGGGAACTTCAAAGAGCTAGAAATGGCCCAAAATGGCCAATTACTACAGATTCTTGTGCTGAGGTCACTCCTTCAGGGGCAGATAGGTTGCTCAAGGCTCCCCACTCCCACTGGTGAGCAATGAAACTTCCTTTTGTCCAAGTAAGGAAATGGGCAACACACGAACTATCTAAAATTCCAGAATACAGCAAAGCCTGTATAGGGGACTATTCTAGACAAGGAAAGGCGGGAAACAAGGATGTTTTTTCTTTTTTTATCAGGAAAACAGCAGATAAAACACAGTAAAGTAAATGCACAGGCTAGCGCACTTGAGTGGGCAGCCTCAACAGTTAAAAATATAAAAAACAAACTTTTAAGCAAGTGCAGGTAATGAAAACACAAAAACTAGCTTAGAACAGTTAAATCAGCACTGAAAACTCGCTTTTTGGCAAGAAAATATGGTCGCACAGGTAGAGACAGAAAAAATATACTTATATCTGGATAGCAGTCACTCTTTTTGTTTCTCTGCGCTAGCACCACTCTGCAGGACCATGAGGAGCTGTTGCTGAGTAGGATAAGCGAAAAAAACGTGCCAAAGTGGGTTTTAATGCAGGGAACTTCAAAGAGCTAGAAATGGTCCAAAATGGCCAATTACTACAGATTCTTGTGCTGAGGTCACTCCTTCAGGGGCAGATAGGCTGCTCAAGGCTCCCCACTCCCGCTGGTGAGCAATGAAACTTCCTTTTGTCCAAGTAAGGAAATGGGCAACACAGGAACTATCTAAAATTCCAGAATACAGCAAAGCCTGTATAAGGGACTATTCTAGTCAAGGAAAGGTGAGAAACAAGGATTTTTTTTTCTTTTTTTATCAGGAAAACAGCAGATAAAACACAGTAAAGTAAATGCACAGGCTAGCGCACTTGAGTGGGCAGCCTCAACAGTTAAAAATACAAAAAACAAACTTTTAAGCAAGTGCAGGTAATGAAAACACAAAAACTAATTTAGAACAGTTAAATCAGCAGTGAAAACTCACTTTTCAGCGAGAAAAGATGGTTGCACAGGTAGAGACAGAAAAAAATATAGTTATATCTGGATAGCAGTCACTCATTTTGTTTCTCTGCTGCTAGCACCACTCTGCAGGACCACAAGGAGCTGTTGCTGAGTAGGATAAGCGAAAAAAGTGCCAAAGCGGGTTTTAATGCAGGGAACTTCAAAGAGCTAGAAATGGCCCAAAATGGCCAATTACTACAGATTCTTGTGTTGAGGTCACTCCTTCAGGGGCAGATAGGCTGCTCAAGGCTCCCCACTCCCACTGGTGATCAATGAAACGTCCTTTTGTCCAAGTAAAAAAATGGGCAATACAGGAACTATCTTAAAGTCCAGAATAGAGCAAAGCCTGTATAGGGGACTATTCTAGATAAGGAAAGGTGGGAAACAAGGATTTTATTTGTGTTTTTCTTTTTTTTTCAGGAAAACAGCAGATAAAACACAGTAAAGTAAATGCACAGGCTAGCGCACTTGAGTGGGCAGCCTCAACAGTTAAAAATACAAAAAACAAACTTTTAAGCAAGTGCAGGTAATGAAAACACAAAAACTAATTTAGAACAGTTAAATCAGCAGTGAAAACTCACTTTTCAGTGAGAAAAGATGGTCGCACAGGTAGAGACAGAAAAAATATACTTATATCTGGATAGCAGTCACTCTTTTCATTTCTCTGCTGCTAGCACCACTCTGCCGGACCACAACGAGCTGTTGCTGAGTAGGATAAGTGAACAAAATGTGCCAAAGCGGGTTTTAATGCAGGGAACTTCAAAGAGCTAGAAATGGCCCAAAATGGCCAATTACTACAGATTCTTGTGCTGAGGTCACTCCTTCAGGGGCAGATAGGCTGCTCAAGGCTCCCCACTCCCACTGGTGAGCAATGAAACTTCCTTTTGTCCAAGTAAGGAAATGGGCAACAGAGGAACTATCTAAAAGTCCAGAATAAAATAAAGCCTGTATAGGGGACTATTCTAGTCAAGGAAAGGCGGGAAACAAGGATTTTTTTTTTTTTTTATCAGAAAAACAGCAGATAAAACACAGTAAAGTAAATGCACAGGCTAGCGCACTTGAGTGGGCAGCCTCAACAGTTAAAAATACAAAAACCAAACTTTTAAGCAAGTGCAGGTAATGAAAACACAAAAACTAGCTTAGAACAGTTAAATCAGCAGTAAAAACACGTTTTTCGGTGAGAAAAGATGATTGCACAGGTAGAGACAGAAAAATATACTTATATCTGGATAGCAGTCACTCTTTTCATTTCTCTGCTGCTAGCACCACTCTGCAGGACCACGAGGAGCTGTTGCTGAGTAGGATAAGCAAAAAAAAACATGTCAAAGTGGGTTTTAATGCAGGGAACTTCAAAGAGCTAGAAATGGCCCAAAATGGCCAATTACTACAGATTCTTGTGCTGTGGTCACTCCTACAGGGGCGGATAGGTTGCTGAAGGCTCGCCACTCCCACTGGTGAGCAATGAAACTTTATTTTGTCCAAGTAAGGAAATGGGCAACACACGAACTATCTAAAATTCCAGAATACAGCAAAGCCTGTATAGCGGACTATTCTAGACAAGAAAAGGCGGGAAACAAGGATGGTTTTTCTTTTTTATCAGGAAAATAGCAGATAAAACACAGTAAAGTAAATGCACAGGCTAGCACACTTGAGTGGGCAGCCTCAACAGTTAAAAATATAAAAAACAAACTTTTAAGCAAGTGCAGGTAATGAAAACACAAAACTAGCTTAGAACAGTTAAATCAGCAGTGAAAACTCACTTTTCTGCGAGAAAAGATGGTCGCACAGGTAGAGACAGAAAAAATATACTTATATCTGGATAGCAGTCACTCTTTTCATTTCTCTGCTGCTAGCACCACTCTGCAGGACCACAAGGAGCTGTTGCTGAGTAGGATAAGCGAAAAAAACACGCCAAAGTGAATGCAGGGAACTTCAAAGAGCTAGAAATGGCCCAAAACGGCCAATTACTACAGATTCTTGTGCTGAGGTCACTCCTTCAGGGGCAGATAGGCTGCTCAAGGCTCCCCACTCCCACTGGTGAGCAATGAAACTTCCTTTTGTCCAAGTAAGGAAATGGGCAACACACGAACTATCTAAAAGTCCAGAATACAGCAAAGCCTGTATAGGAGACTATTCTAGTCAAGGAAAGGTGTGAAACAAGGATTTTTTTTTTCTTTTTTTATCAGGAAAACAGCAGATAAAACACAGTAAAGTAAATGCACAGGCTAGCACACTTGAGTGGGCAGCCTCAACAGTTAAAAATACAAAAACAAACTTTTAAGCAAGTGCAGCTAATGAAAACATAAAAACTAGCTTAGAACCGTTAAATTAGCAGTGAAAACTCGCTTTTCAGTGAGAAACGATGGTCGCACAGGTAGAGACAGAAAAAACATATTTATATCTGGATAGCAGTCACTCTTTTCATTTCTCTGCTGCTAGCACCACTCTGTAGGACCATGAGGAGATGTTGCTGAGTGGGATAAGCAAAAAACCGCACCAAAGTGGGTTTTATTGCAGGGAACTTCAAAGAGCTAGAAATGGCCCAAAACGGCCAATTACTACAGATTCTTGTGCTGAGGTCACTCCTTCAGGGGCAGATAGGCTGCTCAAGGCTCCCCACTCCCACTGGTGAGCAATGAAACTTCCTTTTGTCCAAGTAAGGAAATGGGCAATAGAGGAACTATCTAAAAGTCCAGAATAAGGCAAAGCCTGTATAGGGGACTATTCTAGTCAAGGAAAGGCAGGAAACAAGGATATTTTTTGCTGTTTTCTTTTTTTATCAGGAAAACAGCAGATAAAACACAGTAAAGTAAATGCGCAGGCTAGCGCACTTGAGAGGGCAGTCTCAACAGTTAAAAATATAAAAAACAAACTTTTAAGCAAGTGCCGGTAATGAAAACAAAAACTAGCTTAGAACAGTTAAATCAGCAGTGAAAACTCGCTTTTCGGTGAGAAAAGATGGTCGCACAGGTAGAGACAGAAAAAATATACTTATATCTGGATAGCAGTCACTCTTTTCATTTCTCTGCTGCTAGCACCACTCTGCAGGACCACAAGGAGCTGTTGCTGAGTAGGATAAGCGGAAAAAATGTGCCAAAGTGGGTTTTAATGCACGGAACTTCAAAGAGCTAGAAATGGCCCAAAATGGCCAATTACTACAGATTCTTGTGCTGAGGTCACTCCTTCAGGGGCAGATAGGCTGCTCAAGGCTCCCCACTCCCACTGGTGAGCAATGAAACTTCCTTTTGTCCAAGTAAGGAAATGGGCAACACAGGAACTATCTTAAAGTCCAGAATACAGCAAAGCCTGTATAGGGGACTATTCTAGTCAAAGAAAGGTGGGAAACAAGGATTTTATTTGTGTTTTTCTTTTTTTATCAGGAAAACAGGAGATAAAACACAGTAAAGTAAATGCACAGGCTAGCGCACTTGAGTGGGCAGCCTCAACAGTTAAAAATACAAAAAACAAACTTTTAAGCAAGTGCAGGTAATGAAAACACAAAAACTAATATAGAACAGTTAAATCAGCAGTGAAAACTCACATTTCGGCGAGAAAAGACGGTGGCACAGGTAGAGACAGAAAAAAATATACTTATATCTGGATAGCAGTCACTCTTTTCATTTCTCTGCTGCTAGCACCACTCTGCAGGACCACAAGGAGCTGTTGCTGAGTAGGATAAGCGAAAGAAATGTGCCAAAGTGGGTTTTAATGCAGGGAACTTCAAAGAGCTAGAAATGGCCCAAAATGGCCAATTACTACAGATTCTTGTGCTGAGGTCACTCCTTCAGGGGCAGATAGGCTGCTCAAGGCTCCCCACTCCCACTGGTGAGCAATGAAACTTCCTTTTGTCCAAATAAGGAAATGGGCAACACAGGAGCTATCTAAAAGTCCAGAATACAGCAAAGCCTGTATAGGGGACTATTCTAGTCAAGGAAAGGCGGGAAACAAGGATTTTTTTTGTTTTTATCTTTTTTATCAGGAAAACAGCAGATAAAACACAGTAAAGTAAATGCACAGGCTAGCGCACTTGAGTGGGCAGCCTCAACAGTTAAAAATACAAAAAACAAACTTTTAAGCAAGTGCAGGTAATGAAAACACAAAAACTAGTTTAGAACAGTTAAATCAGCAGTGAAAACTCGCTTTTCGGTGAGAAAAGACGGTCGCACAGGTAGACACAGAAAAAATATACTTATATCTGGATAGCAGTCATTATTTTCATTTCTCTGCTGCTAGCACCACTCTGCCGGACCACGAGGAGCTGTTGCTGAGTAGCATAAGCGAACAAATTGTGCCAAAGCGGGTTTTAATGCAGGGAACTTCAAAGAGCTAGAAATGGCCCAAAATGGCCAATTACTACAGATTCTTGTGCTGAGGTCACTCCTTCAGGGGCAGATAGGCTGCTCAAGGCCCCACACTCCAACTGGGGAGCAATGAAACTTCCTTTTGTCCAAGTAAGGAAATGGGCAACACAGGAACTATCTAAAAGTCCAGAATACAGCAAAGCCTGTATAGGGGACTATTCTAGTCAAGGAAAGGCGGGAAACAAGGATTTTTTTTTATCAGGAAAACAGAAGATAAAACACAGTAAAGTAAATACACAGGCTAGCACACTTGAGAGGGCAGCTTCAACAGTTAAAAATACAAAAAACAAACTTTTAAGCAAGTGCAGGTAATGAAAACACAAAAACTAGCTTAGAAAGTTAAATCAGCAGTGAAAACTCGCTTTTCATGAGAAAAGATGGTCGCACAGGTAGAGACTGAAAAAATATACTTATAACTGGATAGCAGTCACTCTTTTCATTTCTCTGCTGCTAGCACCACTCTGCAGGACCACGAGGAGCTGTTGCTGAGTAGGATAAGCGAAAAAAATGTGCCAAAGTGGGTTTTAATGCACGGAACTTCAAAGAGCTAGAAATGGCCCAAAATGGCCAATTACTACAGATTCTTGTGCTGAGGTCACTCCTTCAGGGGCAGATAGGCTGCTCAAGGCTCCCCACTCCCACTGGTGAGCAATGAAACTTCCTTTTGTCCAAGTAAGGAAATGGGCAACACAGGAACTATCTAAAAGTCCAGAATACAGCAAAGCCTGTATAGGGGACTATTCTCGTCAAGGAAAGGTGAGAAACAAGGATTTTTTGTTTTTTTTTTTTTATCAGGAAAACAGCAGATAAAACACAGTAAAGTAAATGCATAGGCTAGCGCACTTGAGTGGGCAGCCTCAACAGTTAAAAATACAAAAAACAAACTTTTAAGCAAGTGCAGGTAATGAAAACATAAAAACTAGCTTAGAACCGTTAAATTAGCAGTGAAAACTCGCTTTTCAGTGAGAAAAGATGGTCGCACAGGTAGAGACAGAAAAAACATACTTATATCTGGATAGCAGTCACTCTTTTCATTTCTCTGCTGCTAGCACCACTCTGTAGGACCACGAGGAGCTGTTGCTGAGTAGGATAAGCGAAAAAAACACACCAAAGTGGGTTTTAAAGCAGGGAACTTCAAAGAGCTAGAAATGGCCCAAAACGGCCAATTACTACAGATTCTTGTGCTGAGGTCACTCCTTCAGGGGCAGATAGGCTGCTCAAGGCTCCCCACTCCCACTGGTGAGCAATGAAACTTCCTTTTGTCCATGTAAGTAAATGGGCAACACAGGAACTATCTAAAAGTCCAGAATACAGCAAAGCCTGTATAGGGGCTATTCTGGTCAAGGAAAGGCCGGAAACAAGGATATTTTTTGTTTTTTTCTTTTTTCATCAGGAAAACAGCAGATAAAACACAGTAAAGTAAATGCACAGGCTAGCGCACTTGAGTGGGCAGCCTAAACAGTTAAAAATAGAAAAAACAAACATTTAAGCAAGTGCAGGTAATGAAAACACAAAACTAGCTTAGAACAGTTAAATCAGCAGTGAAAACTCACTTTTCGGCGAGAAAAGATGGTCGCACAGGTAGAGACAGAAAAAATATACTTATATCTGGATAGCAGTCACTCTTTTCATTTCTCTGCTGCTAGCACCACTCTGCAGAACCACGAGGAGCTGTTGCTGAGTAGGATATGCGAAAAAACTGCATCAAAGCGGGTTTTAATGCAGGGAACTTCAAAGAGCTAGAAATGGCCCAAAACAGCCAATTACTACAGATTCTTGTGCTGAGGTCACTCCTTCAGGGGCAGATAGGCTGCTCAAGGCTCCCCACTCCCACTGGTGAGCAATGAAACTTCCTTTTGTCCATGTAAGGAAATGGGCAACACAGGAACTATCTAAAAGTCCAGAATACAGCAAAGCCTGTATAGGGGACTATTCTAGTCAAGGAAAGGCAGGAAACAAGGATATTTTTTGTTTTTTTTCTTTTTTTATCAGGAAAACAGCAGATAAAACACAGTAAAGTAAATGCACAGGCTAGCGCACTTGATTGGGCAGCCTCAACAGTTAAAAATACAAAAAACAAACTTTTAAGCAAGTGCAGGTAATGAAAACACAAAAACTAGCTTAGAACAGTTAAATCAGCAGTGAAAACTCACTTTTCGGCAAGAAAAGACGGTTGCACAGGTAGAGACAGAACAAATATACTTATATCTGGATAGCAGTCACTCTTTTCATTTCTCTGCTGCTAGCACCACTCTGCAGGACCACGAGGAGCTGTTGCTGAGTAGGATAAGTGAAAAAAATGTGCCAAAGTGGGTTTTAATGCAGGGAACTTCAAAGAGCTAGAAATGGCCCAAAACGGCCAATTACTACAGATTCTTGTGCTGAGGTCACTCCTTCAGGGGCAGATAGGCTGCTCAAGGCTCCCCACTCCCACTGGTGAGCAATGAAACTTCCTTTTGTCCAAGTAAGGAAATGGGCAACACAGGAACTATCTAAAAGTCCAGAATACAGCAAAGCCTGTATAGGGGACTATTCTAGTCAAGGAAAGGCGGGAAACAAGGATATTTTTTGTTTTTTTCTTTTTTCATCAGGAAAACAGCAGATAAAACACAGTAAAGTAAATGCACAGGCTAGCGCACTTGATTGGGCAGCCTCAACAGTTAAAAATACAAAAAACAAACTTTTAAGCAAGTGCAGGTAATGAAAACACAAAAACTAGCTTAGAACAGTTAAATCAGCAGTGAAAACTCACTTTTCGGTGAGAAAAGATGGTCGCACAGGTAGAGACAGAAAAAATATACTTATATCTGGATAGCAGTCACTCTTTTCATTTCTCTGCTGCTAGAACCACTCTGCAGGAGCAAGAGGAGCTGTTGCGGAGTAGGATAAGTGAAAAAAACGCACCAAAGCGGGTTTTAACGGAGAGAACTTCAAAGAGCTCGAAATGGCCGAAAACGTCTAATTACTACAGATTCTTGTGCTGAGGTCACTCCTTCAGGGGCAGATAGGCTGCTCAAGGCTCCCCACTCCCACTGCTGAGCAATGAAACTTCCTTTTGTCCAAGTAAGGAAATGGGCAACACACGAACTATCTAAAAGTCCAGAATATAGCAATGCCTGTACAGGGGACTATTCTATTCAAGGAAGGCGAGAAACAAGGATTTTTTTTTTTTCTTTTTTTATCAGGAAAACAGCAGATAAAACACAGTAAAGTAAAGGCACAGGCTAGCACACTTGAGTGGGAAGCCTCAACAGTTAAAAATACAAAAAACAAACTTTTAAGCAAGTGCAGGTAATGAAAACACAAAAACTAGCTTAGAACAGTTAAATCAGCAGTGAAAACTCACTTTTTGGTGAGAAAAGACAGTCGCACAGGTAGAGACAGAAAAAATATACTTATATCTGGATAGCAGTCACTCTTTTTGTTTCTCTGCTGCTAGCACAACTCTGCAGGACCACGAGAAGCTGTTGCTGAGTAGGATAAGTGAAAAAACCTCGCCAAAGTGGGTTTTAATGCAGTGAACTTCAAAGTGCTAGAAATGGCACAAAATGGCCAATTACTACAGATTCTTGTACTGTGGTCACTCCTTCAGGGGCAGATAGGCTGCTCCAGGCTCCCCACTCCCACTGCTGAGCAATGAAACTTTCTTTTGTCCAAGTAGGAAATGGGCACACAGGAACTATCTATAATTCCAGAATACAGCAAAGCCTGTATAAGGGACTATTCTAGTCAAGGAAAGATGAGAAACAATGATTTTTTTTTTTTCTTTTTTTAATCAGGAAAACAGCAGATAAAACACAGGAAAGTAAATGCACAGGCTAGCGCACTTGAGTGGGCAGCCTCAACAGTTAAAAATACAAAAACAAACTTTTAAGCAAGTGCAGGTAATGAAAACACAAAAACTAGCTTAGAACAGTTAAATCAGCAGTGAAAACTCGCTTTTCGGTGAGAAAAGACAGTCGCACAGGTAGAGACAGAAAAAATATACTTATATCTGGATAGCAGTCACTCTTTTCATTTCTCTGCTGCTAGCACCACTCTGCAGGACCACAAGGAGCTGTTGCTGAGTAGGATAAGTGAAAAAAACGCACCAAAGCGGGTTTTAATGCAGGGAACTTCAAAGAGCTAGAAATGGCCCAAAATGGCCAATTACTACAGATTCTTGTGCTGAGGTCACTCCTTCAGGGGCAGATAGGCTGCTCAAGGCTCCCCACTCCCACTGGTGAGCAATGAAACTTCCTTTTGTCCAAGTAAGGAAATGGGCAACACACGAACTATCTAAAAGTCCAGAATACAGCAAAGCCTGTATAGGGGACTATTCTAGTCAAGGAAAGGTGAGAAACAAGGATTTTTTTGTTTTAGTCTATTTTTAATCAGGAAAACAGCAGATAAAACACAGTAAAGTAAAGGCACAGGCTAGCACACTTGAGTGGGAAGCCTCAACAGTTAAAAATACAAAAAGAAAACTTTTAAGCAAGTGCAGGTAATGAAAACACAAAAACAAGCTTAGAACAGTTAAATCAGCAGTGAAAACTCACTTTTCGGCGAGAAAAGATGGTTGCACAGGTAGAGACAGAAAAAATATACTTATATCTGGATAGCAGTCACTCTTTTCATTTCTCTGCTGCCAGCACCACTCCGCCAGACCACGAGGAGGTTTTGCTGAGTAGAATAAGTGAAAAAACTGCACCAAAGTGGGTTTTAATGTAGGGAACTTATAAGAGCTAGAAATGGCCCAAAATGGCTAATTACTACAGATTCTTGTGCTGAGGTCACTCCTTCAGGGGCAGATAGGCTGCTCAAGGCTCCCCACTCCCACTGGTGAGCAATGAAACTTCCTTTTGTCCAAGTAAGGAAATGGGCAACACACAAACTATCTGAAAGTCCAGAATACAGCAAAGCCTGTATAGGGGACTATTCTAGTCAAGGAAAGGTGGAAACAAGGATTGTTTTTCTTTTTTATTCAGGGAAACAGCAGATAAAACACAGTAAAGTAAATGCACAGGCTAGTGCACTTGAGTGGGCAGCCTCAACAGTTAAAAATACAAAAAACAAACTTTTAAGCAAGTGCAGGTAATGAAAACACAAAAACAAGCTTAGAACAGTTAAATCAGCAGTGAAAACTCACTTTTTGGTGAGAAAAGACGGTCGTAAAGGTAGAGACAGAAAAAATATACTTATATCTGGAGAGCAGTCACTCTTTTCATTTCTCTGCTGCTAGCACCACTCTGCAGGACCACAAGGAGCTGTTGCTGAGTAGGATAAGCAAAGAAACCGCGCCAAAGTGGGTTTTAATGCAGGGAACTTCAAAGAGCTAGAAATGGCCCAAAACGGCCAATTACTACAGATTCTTGTGCTGAGGTCACTCCTTCAGGGGCAGATAGGCTGCTCAAGGCCCCACACTCCAAATGGGGAGCAATGAAACTTCCTTTTGTCCAAGTAAGGAAATGGGCAACACAGGAACTATCTAAAAGTCCAGAATACAGCAAAGCCTGTATAGGGGACTATTCTAGTCAAGGAAAGGCGGGAAACAAGGATTTTTTTTTTTTATCAGGAAAACAGAAGATAAAACACAGTAAAGTAAATACACAGGCTAGCACACTTGAGAGGGCAGCTTCAACAGTTAAAAATAAAAAACAAACTTTTAAGCAAGTGCAGGTAATGAAAACACAAAAACTAGCTTAGAACAGTTAAATCAGCAGTGAAAACTCGCTTTTCAGTGAGAAAAGATGGTCGCACAGGTAGAGACTGAAAAAATATACTTATAACTGGATAGCAGTCACTCTTTTCGTTTCTCTGCTTCTAGCACCACTCTGCAGGACCACAAGGAGCTGTTGCTGAGTAGGATAAGCGAAACAAACGCGCCAAAGTGGGTTTTAATGCAGGGAACTTCAAAGAGCTAGAAATGGCCCAAAATGGCCAATTACTACAGATTCTTGTGCTGAGGTCACTCCTTCATGGGCAGATAGGCTGCCCAAGGCTCCCCACTCCCACTGGTGAGCAATGAAACTTCCTTTTGTCCAAGTAAGGAAATGGGCAACACATGAACTATCTAAAAGTCCAGAATACAGCAAAGCCAGTATAGGAGACTATTCTAGTCAAGGAAAGGCGGGAAACAAGGATTTTTTTTTCTTTTTTTATCAGGAAAACAGCAGATAAAACACAGTAAAGTAAATGCACAGGCTAGCGCACTTGAGTGGGCAGCCTCAACAGTTAAAAATATAAAAAACCAACTTTTAAGCAAGTGCCGGTAATGAAAACACAAAAACAAGCTTAGAACAGTTAAATCAGCAGTGAAAACTCACTTTTCGGTGAGAAAAGACGGTTGCACAGGTAGAGACAGAAAAAATATACTTATATCTGTATAGCAGTCAGTCTTTTCATTTCTCTGCTGCTAGCACCACTCTGCAGAACCACGAGGAGCTGTTGCTGAGTAGGATACGTGACAAAACTGCATCAAAGCGGGTTTTAATGCAGGGAACTTCAAAGAGCTAGAAATGGCCCAAAACAGCCAATTACTACAGATTCTTGTGCTGAGGTCACTCGTTCAGGGGCAGATAGGCTGCTCAAGGCTCCCCACTCCCACTGGTGAGCAATGAAACTTCCTTTTGTCCAAGTAAGGAAATGGGCAACACACGAACTATCTAAAAGTCCAGAATACAGCAAAGCCTGTATAGGGGACTATTCTAGTCAATGAAAGGCGAGAAACAAGGATTTTTTTTTTATTTTTTTCTTTTTTATTCAGGAAAACAGCAGATAAAACACAGTAAAGTAAATGCACAGGCTAGCGCACTTGAGTGGGCAGCCTGAACAGTTAAAAATACAAAAAACAAACTTTTAAGCAAGTGCCGGTAATGAAAACACAAAAACAAGCTTAGAACAGTTAAATCAGCAGTGAAAACTCACTTTTTGGTGAGAAAAGATGGTCGCACAGGTAGAGACAGAAAAAATATACTTATATCTGGATAGCAGTCTCTCTTTTCATTTCTCTGCTGCTAGCACCACTCTGCAGAACCACGAGGAGCTGTTGCTGAGTAGGATAAGCGAAGAAACCGCGCCAAAGCAGGTTTCAATGCAGGGAACTTCAAAGAGCTAGAAATGGCCCAAAACGGCCAATTACTACAGATTCTTGTGCTGAGATCACTCCTTCAGGGGCAGATAGGCTGCTCAAGGTTTCCCACTCCCACTGGTGAGCAATGAAACTTCCTTTTGTCCAAGTAAGGAAATGAGCAACACACGAACTATCTAAAAGTCCAGAATACAGCAAAGCCTGTATAGGAGACTATTCTAGTCAAGGAAAGGTGGGAAACAAGGATTTTTTTTTTTTATCAGGAAAACAGAAGATAAAACACAGTAAAGTAAATGCACAGGCTAGCGCACTTGAGTGGGCAGCCTCAACAGTTAAAAATACAAAAAACAAACTTTTAAGCAAGTGCCGGTAATGAAAACACAAAAACTAGCTTAGAACAGTTAAATCAGCAGTGAAAACTAACTTTTCGGAGAGAAAAGATGATCGCACAGGTAGAGACAGAAAAACTATACTTATATCTGGATAGCAGTCACTCTTTTCATTTCTCTGCTGCTAGCACCACTCTGCAGGACCACGAGGAGCTGTTGCTGAGTAGGATAAGTGAAAAAACCACGCCAAAGCGGGTTTTAATGCAGGGAACTTCAAAGAGCTAGAAATGGCCAGAAACGGCTAATTACTACCGATTCTTGTGCTGAGGTCACTCCTTCATGGGCAGATAGGCTGCTCAAGGCTCCCCACTCCCACTGGTGAGCAATGAAATTTCCTTTTGTCCAAGTAAGGAAATGGGCAACACACGAACTATCTAAAAGTCCAGAATACAGCAAAGCCTGTATAGGAGACTATTCTAGTCAAGGAAAGGTGGGAAACAAGGATTTTTTTTTGTTTTTTTCTTTTTTTATCAGGAAAACAGCAGATAAAACACAGTAAAGTAAATGCACAGGCTAGCGCACTTGAGTGGGCAGCCTCAACAGTTAAAAATATAAAAAACAAACTTTTAAGCAAGTGCCGGTAATGAAAACACAAAAACAAGCTTAGAACAGTTAAATCAGCAGTGAAAACTCACTTTTCGGCAAGAAAAGATGGTTGCACAGGTAGAGACAGAAAAAATATACTTATATCTGGATAGCAGTCACTCTTTTCATTTCTCTGCTGCTAGCACCACCCTGCAGGACCACGAGGAGCTGTTGCGGAGTAGGATAAGTGAAAAAAACTCGCCAAAGTGGGTTTTAATGCAGGGAACTTCAAAGAGCTAGAAATGGCCTAAAATGGCTAATTACTACAGATTCTTGTGCTGAGGTCACTCCTTCAGGGGCAGATTGGCTGCTCAAGGCTCCCCACTCCCACTGGTGAGCAATGAAACTTCCTTTTGTCCAAGTAAGGAAATGGGCAACACACAAACTATCTGAAAGTCCAGAATACAGCAAAGCCTGTATAGGGGACTATTCTAGTCAAGGAAAGGCGAGAAACAAGGATTTTTTTGTTTTTTTCTTTTTTATTCAGGGAAACAGCAGATAAAACACAGTAAAGTAAATGCACAGGCTAGTGCACTTGAGTGGGCAGCCTGAACAGTTAAAAATACAAAAAACAAACTTTTAAGCAAGTGCCGGTAATGAAAACACAAAAGCAAGCTTAGAACAGTTACCTCAGCAGTGAAAACTCACTTTTTGGTGATAAAAGATGGTCGCACAGGTAGAGACAGAAAAAAATATACTTATATCTGGATAGCAGTCTCTCTTTTCATTTCTCTGCTGCTAGCACCACTCTGCAGAACCACGAGGAGCTGTTGCTGAGTAGGATAAGCGAAGAAACCACGCCAAAGCAGGTTTTAATTCAGGGAACTTCAAAGAGCTAGAAATGGCCCAAAACGGCCAATTACTACAGATTCTTGTGCTGAGATCACTCCTTCAGGGGCAGATAGGCTGCTCAAGGCTTCCCACTCCCACTGGTGAGCAATGAAACTTCCTTTTGTCCAAGTAAGGAAATGGGCAACACACGAACTATCTAAAAGTCCAGAATACAGCAAATCCTGTATAGGAGACTATTCTAGTCAAGGAAAGGCGGGAAACAAGGATTTTTTTGTTTTTTTCTTTTTTTATCAGGAAAACAGCAGATAAAACACAGTAAAGTAAATGCACAGGCTATCGCACTTGAGTGGGCAGCCTCAACAGTTAAAAATACAAAAAACAAACTTTTAAGCAAGTGCCGGTAATGAAAACACAAAAACTAGCTTAGAACAGTTAAATCAGCAGTGAAAACTCACTTTTCGGCGAGAAAAGATGGTCGCACAGGTAGAGACAGAAAAACTATATGTATATCTGGATAGCAGTCACTCTTTTCATTTCTCTGCTGCTAGCACCACTCTGCAGGACCACGAGGAGCTGTTGCTGAGTAGGATAAGTGAAAAAACCACGCCAAAGCGGGTTTTAATGCAGGGAACTTCAAAGAGCAAGAAATGGCCAGAAACGGCTAATTACTACTCATTCTTGTGCTGAGGTCACTCTTTCATGGGCAGATAGGCTGCTCAAGGCTCCCCACTCCCACTGGTGAGCAATGAAATTTCCTTTTGTCCAAGTAAGGAAATGGGCAACACACGAACTATCTAAAAGTCAGGGATACAGCAAAGCCTGTATAGGGGACAATTCTAGTCAAGGAAAGGCGGGAAACAAGGATTTTTTTTTCTTTTTTTATCTGGAAAACAGCAGATAAAACACAGTAAAGTAAATGCACAGGGTAGCGCACTTGAGTGGGCAACCTCAACAGTTAAAAATACAAAAAACAAACTTTTAAGCAAGTGCAGGTAATGAAAACAAAAACTAGCTTAGAACAGTTAAATCAGCAGTGAAAACTCACTTTTCAGTGAGAAAATATGGTCACACAGGTAGAGACAGAAAAAATATACTTATATCTGGAGAGCAGTCACTCTTTTCATTTCTCTGCTGCTAGCACCACTCTGCAGGACCATGAGGAGCTGTTGCTGAGTAGTCTGCACACTGTTACAAGTCTAGCCACAACCAGTGGTCAGAATTAAACCCTGTACCTTGGATATGCGAGGAAAAGGACCTTAACCATTTTTGCAACCCTGACTGTGCTTAGAATCAGCCCTACTGCCAGACTGCCAGATTCTCAGTTGTTTTCCAAGATGCTTACATTTTATGCTGAATATTCGTAATGTTGTGGGTTCTAGCCTCATATCTGTTACCTGTGGCAATATTCTACTGCAGTACAATGTGTAATGTCTTGTCATATTCCTGTGGGTTTATCCTTCAGTAGAAAAGTTAAACTAAAGGATATCCATTAACATTTTGCATGACATTTTACATCTACTATTTCTTATGTGACCTCTGTGAAAAGTGAAGGTATGTCACTGACAACAAACAGCACAAGTCAAATTCATCAAAGAACAAACCCACTGAAACTGCGGGTGCCATTAACAACAGGTGGATTTTTTGCAGTGTATCAAACTCACCCTACAAGTATTCCCAAAATTCTTATTTGTTGTAGAAGTGCAGGAAAAAGAGATATACCTTTAAAGTGTAAAAAAAAAAAGAATGAATAACATAATAGCTTACATAGCTGTGATCTCATGATGTAGTCGTAGAATGTAAAAACATTCCAAAATGTACAGATCCAGGGAATTCAGATCTGTGAGGTAACATTCAAAGAGTTACCATTCATTGAATGACAAGCTCTCTATTTTTACACACTGTTTCTCCAGTTCCAAAAGACTTGCTCTCTGTGTAATTGTCTACTTACAATGAGAGCAGGTGCTTCGAAATGTGGTCCCTGTATTAAGCCTTTTTATAGATAGATGTCACACTGAAGAAAGTCACTTACACTGAGAGAAATTCTTTTGGAGATTGGCCCAGTATGTTTGCAAGGGGTCTACTACTGGAGATTGAAATTGCACTATTTCGAAATCCAGTAGTAGATGCCCACTAACACGGCAGTGCATTTCACTGAATGTGCACTTTCGTGAGCACCACTTGAGCAAATGGTTAAGGACCTTATGGTTAGGGCTTGGGTTAAGGATAGTGGATAGCTAGTAGGACTATCCACTATCCCAAACCCCAGCTTAACCCTAAGGTCCATGACTACCACACCACAGTGGAGGAAATTGTATGTCCTCCATGGAGCAGTAGTCTTGGACCTATGTCCTCCACTGTGATGCGGTAGCCACTAACCTTAAGGTTAGGGCTTGGGTTAAGGATAGTGGATAGCTATCCACTATCCTTAACCCAAGCCCTAACCCTAAGGTCAATAACTAGGGTTAGGGCTTGGGTAAAGGATAGGTTAGGGCTTGGGTTAAGGATAGTGGATAGCTATCCACTATCCTTAACCCAAACCCTAACCCTAAGATCAGTGACTACCACACCACAGTGGAGGACATTGCCCGTTCGTTCTAGTGATGTTTGAAAAATGGACTTTCAGTGAAGTGCACTTTTGCGTTAGTGGGCATCTACTACTGATTTCAAAATAGTGTAATTTTGATCTCCGGTAGTAGACCCGTTTGCAAGTTATGCCATGAAAGGCAATATTGCATTTCAGTTTGCAGAAAATTATGTCAATCACTGTTTTTTTTCTGTTGGGCCACTATACCATCAGTTTAAGGCATGACAGGATATGGCAATGAGTTTTACAATGCATAAATTATTTATTTTTAAAGATTAAATAATAAGAAATGTTTCCTATTCATACAGGAAAGGTGAAACATTAATAGTGTTAATTTCAGGTCTAGTACATTATAACAACTGCCAAGAGATCCAACTCTCCTTCACTCAAAACCAGAAACTTGAATCACTGAATTAAGTTTTGCATTTCTTTCTTATAATAATGTACTCTAGCATAATTGCTTTAGGGGAAAGGGAAATTACCCCACTGAAGCAACCAGCATCGGTGACTTAAACTTTGATCCAGACATACTCGCGTTCTGTTGCCTTTTGGTGAGAAGTCAGACTGGCATGAATTAATATTTTGTTCATGGTTCTTTAGGCATCAATATATTTTATTTTTAATCGCATGCATAAGGAAGTGGGTGGCACATTGATACAGCCTTTACAACAATTGCTTCAGTGGTTAGATAGGTTCCTGTCTGGAGTGCTATCAGTATTCAGTCTGTGTGTATTTCCAGTCTACACATTTAACTAGGATGCTTTCATTTCCTTTTTCATCACAAAGACATGCTGATAGATTGATTAGTAATCTCTAAATTGTCCATATCTCCTTTGTATCATGTGACTGCATTTGAGTATTTGTTTGCATGTGTTTGCAGAAATGTGCGCATCCGTATGTGTATATGTGTTTGTGTGTGTTCATGGAAGAGTATTTATATGGTGTATGTGCATTTTGGGGGGTTTGTGGAGGTGTGTTTCCATGTCTGTGTGTGTACATGTGTGTGCGACTGTGTGCCGGTGTGTGTGTGTATACGCCTGCATATGTGTATGCTTCTGTATATGCATGCATGCATGCATGCGTGCATGTATGTGTGTCTCTGTTGAGATTAACCAATGTCCTTTTCAGCAATGGTTGTCCCCACTGTGCCCAATGTTTTCTCGGACATACTCTAGCTTCCTCCATGGACCTGAAAATGATAAAGCAGGAATAATTGAATGAATGAAAGTAATGTGTATGTGAACATGCAATAAATCAACTGAGGAAGGCAGACGACCACAGAAAATGAAATCAGCAAAGAAAAAATAAAACCAAAATAAATATCACTAAGGAAAATAAAGTAAAATACACACTTTTTTACACAGAAAATGGTTATTTCCCTAGCATATTGATGAAGAGGCTTCCAGGAAGGACAAAACAATGAAAACCGATGGTGAATAAATAACACAAGGACGTGAAATCATAATTAATCAATTGCATAAGAGAAACCCTCCAGTTACAACTTTGATTTAAAACTGTCAGGTACCTAAGTATTTAACTTTAATACAAAACAATTTCTTTATACTGTCATTTTTTAATCTATATTTTATTTATTGTGATTAAATCAACTTGTTACAAAGCAATAACCTTTAAATGCACTATGGCATGTTTTTAAACATTGTAAAGAACAGCCAAAGGACTACCTTCAGCATTATTATGTGTATTTCTCAAAATGTTTCTTAATTCTGGTAGAAAAGCCATCTTAGTTTACCCCCAGATAAAACAAATTTGCAAGGGTATCGAATGGCATGGAATGCTGCACAGAAATAAAAATATAAGAACATTGTGAGCATAAAACAAATGGCAATGGCATCCCTCAGGGTTCTGTGTTGGGACCATTTCTTTTGGAAATTTTATGGCAAGTCTTTCAGATTCAGATGAGGTAGGGTTATGTAAATATGCAGACGATTCAAAGGTCATGTCAGTGGTAATGTATAAATGATTATAGTAAATTACAAGAACATTTGGATGATTTATTCCTATGATCTGTCAAGAATAGTATGAAATTTAATGTTAAAAAGATGTGGGTAATGCATTTTGGAGATGGTAATAACTGTTGTCCACATGCTATAAATAACTGCAAATAGGTGTGGTTGGCAACGTACATGACTTGGTATAAAGACTGATGAAGATTTAAATTTTAACAGGCATATTTTGGAGATTATGAAAACAAGGTACTCTAACCATAAGAATATATTTAGAACCTTAGTGAGTAGTGAGAAGGAAGTACTTTTGCCTATTTACAAGACAGTAATAAGACCTATTATCGAATACTCTGCATCACTTGTGTGTATAATTATAGATAACTTCAAAAGCTGGAAAGTATTCAAAAATAGATCACTAGAAATATTAAAGGATTGCAACATATGTCATATAAAATGGTGAAATAACTGTCTCTCTGTTTTCTTGAGTATACATAGGTTGGTGAGGGGTGAGTTAATTAAACAATAACCGATGATGTGGTGTGGTATATTGACGATATACCCATGGTTGGTCTGGTTTAATCATGAGGGCGAAGCCTGAGTGATTAAACAAAGGCAGCATGGGTAAATCTTCAATATACCACAACCACGGAGTCGGTTATATTATTTAAGAAAAAATACTTACTTTTCTTAAATAACATTTTTGTATAATGGCGGATTGCTGTTCTTCCACCAGTTGTTTTATACAGCTTCTACATTTTGATGCACTATGCATGAGTATGGGACTTGCATTCCCACACATACCCAGTACATCAATGCTTTGTATAACGGCGGATTGCTGTTTTTCCGCCGGTTGTGTTATACTGTTGTTCGTTTTGATGCACTGTGCATCAGTATGGGACTTGTGTTCCCACGCATACCCAGTACATCAATGCTTTATATAACGGTGGATTGCTGTTCTTCCGCCGGTTGTGGGATACTGCTTGTTCATTTTGATGTCCTGCGCATGCGTATAGGACTTGCATTCCCACGCATACCCAGTACATCAATGCTTTGTATAACGGTGGATTACTGTTCTTCCGGCGGTTGTGGTATACTGCTTGTTCATTTTGATGTACTGCACATGCATATGGGACTTGCGTTCCCACAAATACCAAGTACATCAATGCTTTGTATAACGGTGGAGTACTGTTCTTCCGCCGGTTGTGGTATACTGCTTGTTTATTTTGATGTACTGCGCATGCGTATGGGACTTGTGTTCCCACACATACCCAGTACATCAATGTTTTGTATAACGGTGGATTACTGTTCTTCTGCTGGTTGTGGTATACTGCTTGTTCGTTTTGATGTACTGCACATGCATATGGGACTTGCATTCCCACACATACCCAGTACATCAATGCTTTGTATGACGGTGGATTACTGTTCTTCTGCCGGTTGTGGTATACTGCTTGTTCGTTTTGATGTACTGCGCATGCGTATGGGACTTACGTTCCCATGCATACCCAGTACATCAATGCTTTGTATAACGGTGGATTACTGTTCTTCCGCCGGTTGTGGTATACTGCTTGTACGTTTTGATGTCCTGCGCATGCGGATGGGACTTGCATTCCCACACATACCCAGTACATCAATGCTTTGTATAATGGTGGATTACTGTTCTTCCGCCGGTTGTGGTATACTGCTTGTTCATTTTGATGTACTGCGCATGCGTATGGGACTTGCATTCCCATGCATACCCAGTACATCAATGCTTTGTATAACGGTGGATTACTGTTCTTCCGCCGGTTGTGGTATACTGCTTGTTCGTTTTGATGTACTGCGCATGCGTATGGGACTTGCATTCCCACACATACCCAGTACATCAATGCTTTGTATAATGGTGGATTGCTGTTCTTCTACCGGTTGTGTTATACTGCTTGTTCATTTTGATGTACTGTGCATGCGTATCGGACTTGTGTTCCCATGCATACCCAGTACATCAATGCTTTGTATAACGGCGGATTGCTGTTCTTCCGCTGGTTGTGTTATACTGCTTGTTCATTTTGATGCACTGTGCATGAGTATGGGACTTGCTTTCCCACACATACCCAGTACATCAATGCTTTGTATAATGGTGGATTACTGTTCTTCCGCCGGTTGTGGTATACTGCTTGTTCATTTTGATGTCCTGCGCATGCGTATGCGACTTGCGTTCCCACGCATACCCAGTACATCAATGCTTTGTATAACGGTGGATTACTGTTCTTCCGCCGGTTGTGGTATACTGCTTGTTCATTTTGATGTACTGTGCATGCGTATGGGACTTGTGTTCCCACACATACCCAGTACATCAATGCTTTGTATAACAGTGGATAACTGCTCTTCTGCCGGTTGTGGTATACTGCTTGTTCATTTTGATGTGCTGCACATGCATATGGAACTTGCGTTCCCACATATACCCAGTAGATCAATGCTTTGTATAACGGTGGATTGCTGTTCTTCTGCTGGTTGTGTTATACTGCTTGTTCATTTTGATGCACTGTGCATGAGTATGGGACTTGCATTCCCACACATACCAGTACATCAATGCCTTGTATAATGGTGGATTAATGTTCTTCCGCTGGTTGTGGTATACTGCTTGTTCATTTTGATGTACTGTGCATGTGTATGGGACTTGTGTTCCCACACATACCCAGTACATCAATGCTTTGTATAACGCTGGATTGCTGTTCTTCCACCGGTTGTGTTATACTGCTTGTTCATTTTGATGTACTGTGCATGAGTATGGGACTTGCATTCCCACACATACCAGTACATCAATGCTTTGTATAATGGTAGATTAATGTTCTTCCGCTGGTTGTGGTATACTGCTTGTTCATTTTGATGTACTACTCATGCGTATGGGACTTGCATTCCCACACATACCCAGTACATCAATGCTTTGCAAACTGGTGGATTACTGTTCTTCCACCGGTTGTGGTATACCGCTTGTTCATTTTGATGCACTGTGCATGCGTATGGGACTTGCATTCCCACACATACCCAGTACATCAATGCTTTGTATAACGGTGGATTACTGTTCTTCCGTCGGTTGTGGTACACTGCTTGTTCGTTTGGATGTACTGCGCATGCGTATGGGACTTGCATTCCCACACATACCCAATACATCAATGCTTTGTATAATGGCGGATTACTGTTCTTCTGCCGGTTGTGGTATACTGCTTGTTCATTTTGATGTACTGCACATGCGTATGGGACTTGCGTTCCGACATATACCCAGTACATCAATGCTTTGTATGACGGTGGATTACTGATGTTTTGCCGGATGTGGTATACTGCTTGTTCATTTTGATGTACTGCGCATGCATATTGGACTGCGTTCCCATGCATACCCAGTACATCAATGCTTTGTATGATGGTGGATTACTGTTCTTCCGCCGGTTGTGGTATACTGCTTGTTCATTTTGATGTACTGCGCATGCGTATGGGACTTACATTCCCATGCATACCCAGTACATCAATGCTTTGTATAACGGTGGATTACTGTTCTTCTGCCGGTTGTGGTATACTGCTTGCTCATTTTGATGTAGTGCGCATGCATATGGGACTTGCATTTCCACACATGCCCAGTACATCAATGCTTTGTATAATGGTGGATTACTGATCTTCTGCCGGTTGTGGTATACTGCTGGTTCGTTTTGATGTACTGCGCATGCGTATGGGACTTGCATTCCCACACATACCCAGTACATCAATGCTTTGTATAATGGTGGATTACTGTTCTTCCGCCGGTTGTGGTATACTGCTTGTTTGTTTTGATGTACTGCGCATGCGTATAGGACTTGCATTCCCACACATGCCCAGTACATCAATGCTTTGTATAACAGTGGATTACTGTTCTTCCGCCGGTAGTGGTATACTGCTTGTTCGTTTTGATGTACTGCACATGCGTATGGGACTTGCATTCCCACACATACCCAGTACATCAGTGTTTTGTATAATGGCGGATTGCTGTTCTTCCGCCGGTTGTGTTATACTGCTTGTTCATTTTGATGTACTGTGGATGCGTATGGGACTTGTGTTCCCACGCATACCCAGTACATCAATGCTTTGATAACGGCGGATTGCTGTTCTTCCACTGCTTGTGTTATACTACTTGTTCATTTTGATGCACTGTGCATGAGTATGGGGCTTGCTTTCCCACACATACCCAGTACATCAATGCTTTGTATAACGGCGGATTGCTGTTCTTCTGCTGCTTGTGTTATACTACTTGTTCATTTTGATGCACTGTGCATGAGTATGGGGCTTGCTTTCCCACACATACCCAGTACATCAATGCTTTGTATAACGGTGGATTACTGTTCTTACGCCGGTTGTGGTATACTGCTTGTTCATTTTGATGTACTGTGCATGCGTATGGGACTTGAGTTCCCACACATTCCCAGTACATCAATGCTTTGTATAACAGTGGATTACTGTTCTTCTGCCGTTTGTGGTATACTGCTTGTTCATTTTGATGTACTGCACATGCATATGGGACTTGCATTCCCACATATACCCAGAAGATCAATGCTTTGTATGATGGTGGATTACTGTTCTTCCGCCGGTTGTGGTATACTGCTTGTTCGTTTTGATGTACTGCGCATGCGTATGGGACTTACGTTCCCATGCATACCCAGTACATCAATGCTTTGTGTAACGGTGGATTACTGTTCTTCTGCCGGTTGTGTTGTACTGCTTGTTCATTCTGATGTACTGCGCATCCTTATGGGACTTGCATTTCCACACATACCAGTACATCAATGCTTTCTATAAAGGTGGATTAATGTTCTTCCGCCAGTTGTGGTATACTGCTTGTTCGTTTTGTTGTACTGCGCATGCGTATGGGACTTGCATTCCCACACATACCCAGTACATCAATGCTTTGTATAACGGTGGATTACTGTTCTTCTGCCGGTTGTGGTATACTGCTTGTTCATTTTGATGTACTGTGCATGCGTATGGGACTTGCATTCCCACACATACCCAGTACATCAATGCTTTGCAAACCGGTGGATTACTGTTCTTCCACCGGTTGTGGTATACTGCTTGTTCATTTTGATGCACTGTGCATGCGTATGGGACTTGCGTTTCCACACATACCCAGTACATCAATGCTTTGTATAACGGTGGATTACTGTTCGGATTACTGTTCTTCTGCCTGTTGTGGTATACTGCTTGTTCATTTTGATGTACTACACATGCGTATGGGACTTGCGTTCCCACACATACCCAGTACATCAATGCTTTGTATGACGGTGGATTACTGTTCTTTTGCCGGATGTGGTATACTGCTTGTTCATTTTGATGTACTGCGCATGCATATGGGGGGGCGTTCCCATGTATACCCAGTACATCAATGCTTTGTATAACGGTGGATTACTGTTCTTCCGCTGGTTGTGGTATACTGCTTGTTCATTTTGATGTACTGTGCATGCGTATGGGACTTGCATTCCCACACATACCCAGTACATCAATGCTTTGTATAACGGTGGATTACTTTTCTTCCACCGGTTGTGGTATACTGCTTGTTCATTTTGATGTACTGCGCATGCGTATGGGACTTGCGTTCCCACACATACCCAGTACATCAATGCTTTGTATAACGGTGGATTACTGTTCTTCCGCCAGTTGTGGTATACTGCTTGTTCGTTTTGATGCACTGTGCATGCGTTTGGGACTTGCGTTCCCACACATACCCAGTACATCAATGCTTTGTATAACGGTGGATTACTGTTCTTCCGCCGGTTGTGGTATACTGCTTGTTCATTTTGATGCACTGTGCATGCGTTTGGGACTTGCATTCCCACACATACCCTGTACATCAATGCTTTGTATAATGGTGGATTACTGTTCTTCCGCCGGTTGTGGTATACTGCTTGTTCGTTTTGATGCACTGTGCATGCGTATGGGACTTGCATTCCCACACATACCCAGTACATCAGTGCTTTGTATAACGGTGGATTACTGTTCTTCTGCCGGTTGTGGTATACTGCTTGTTCGTTTTGATGTACTACGCATGCGTATGGGACTTGCGTTCCCACACATACCCAGTACATCAATGCTTTGTATAATGGTGGATTACTTTTTTTCTGCCGGTTGTGGTATACTGCTTGCTCATTTTGATGTACTGCACATGCGTATGGGACTTGCGTTCCCACACATACCCAGTACATCAATGATTTGTATAACGGTGGATTACTGTTCTTCCACCGGTTGTGGTTTACTGCTTGTTCGTTTTGATGCACTGTGTATGCGTTTAGGACTTGCATTCCCACACATACCCAGTACATCAATGCTTTGTATAGCGGTGGATTACTGTTCTTCTGCCGGTTGTGGTATACTGCTTGTTCATTTTGATGTACTGCACATGCGTATGGGACTTGCGTTCCCACACATACCCAGTACATCAATGCTTTGCAAACCGGTGGATTACTGTTCTTCCACCGGTTGTGGTATACTGCTTGTTCATTTTGATGCACTGTGCATGCGTATGGGACTTGCGTTCCCACACATACCCAGTACATCAATGCTTTGTATAACGGTGGATTACTGTTCTTCTGCCGGTTGTGGTACACTGCTTGTTCGTTTTGATGTACTGCGCATGCGTATGGGACTTGCATTCCCATACATACCCAGTACATCAATGCTTTGTATAACGGTGGATTACTGTTCTTCTGCCTGTTGTGGTATACTGCTTGTTCATTTTGATGTACTACACATGCGTATGGGACTTGCGTTCCCACACATACCCAGTACATCAATGCTTTGTATGACGGTGGATTACTGTTCTTTTGCTGGATGTGGTATACTGCTTGTTCATTTTGATGTACTGCGCATGCATATGGGGCTGCGTTCCCATGCATACCCAGTACATCAATGCTTTGTATAATGGTGGATTACTGTTCTTCCGCCGGTTGTGGTATACTGCTTGTTCATTTTGATGTACTGCTCATGCGTATGGGACTTGCATTCCCACACATACCCAGTACATCAATGCTTTGTATAACGGTGGATTACTTTTCTTCCACCGGTTGTGGTATACTGCTTGTTCATTTTGATGTACTGCGCATGCGTATGGGACTTGCATTCCCACACATACCCAGTACATCAATGCTTTGTATAACGGTGGATTACTGTTCTTCCGCCATTTGTGGTATACTGCTTGTTCTTTTTGATGCACTGTGCATGCGTTTGGGACTTGCGTTCCCACACATACCCAGTACAGCAATGCTTTGTATAATGGTAGATTACTGTTCTTCCACCGGTTGTGTTATACTGCTTGTTCTTTTTGATGCACTGTGCATGCGTTTGGGACTTGCGTTCCCACACATACCCAGTACATCAATGCTTTGTATAACGGTGGATTACTGTTCTTCCGCCGGTTGTGTTATACTGCTTGTTCATTTTGATGTACTACGCATGCGTATGGGACTTGCGTTCCCACACATACCCACTACATCAATGCTGTGTATAACAGTGGATTACTGTTCTTCCGCCGGTTGTGGTTTACTGCTTGTTCGTTTTGATGCACTGTGCATGCGTTTGGGACTTGCATTCCCACACATACCCAGTACATCAATGCTTTGTATAACGGTGGATTACTGTTCTTCTGCCGGTTGTGGTATACTGCTTGTTCGTTTTGATGTACTGCACATGCGTATTTTATTTGCGTTCCCACACATACCTAGTACATCAATGCTTTGTATAACGGTGGATTACTGTTCTTCCGCCGGTTGTGTTATACTGCTTGTTCATTTTGATATACTGCGCATCCGTATGGGACTTGCATTCCCACACATCCCCAGTACATCAATGCTTTGTATAACGGTGGATTACTGTTCTTCATCCGGTTGTGGTTTACTGCTTGTTCGTTTTGATGCACTGTGCATGCGTTTGGGACTTGCATTCCCACACATACCCAGTACATCAATGCTTTGTATAACGGTGGATTACTGTTCTTCTGCCGGTTGTGGTATACTGCTTCTACGTTTTGATGCACTATGCATGCGTATGGGACTTTCATTCCCACACATACCCAGTACATCAATGCTTTGTATAACGGTGGATTACTGTTCTTCCGCCGGTTGTGTTATACTGCTTGTTCGTTTTGATGTATTGCTCATGCATATGGGACTTGCCTTCCCACACATACCCAGTACATCAATGCTTTGTATAATTGTGGATTACTGTTCTTCCGTCGGTTGTGTTATACTGCTTGTTCATTTTGATGTACTGTGCATGCATATGGGACTTGCATTCCCATACATACCCAGTACATCAATGCTTTGTATAACAGCGGATTACTGTTCTTCCACCAGTTGTGGTATACTGCTTGTTCGTTTTGATGTACTGCGTATGCGGATTTGACTTGCATTCCCACACATACCCAGTACAATGATGCTTTGTATAATGGGGCGTTACTGTTCTCGCACTGGTTGTGGTACACTGCTTCCTTATTTGGATGTACTGAGCATGTGTGTGGGACTTGCGTCCCGCAGATGCCCAGTACATCAATGCTTTGAAACAGAAGCAGCAGAGAAAAGAAAGTCTCTGCTGCTCCATTTTCTCTCTTTTTTTATTGTAAACAAAAAAGGTTTTGGAGCAGTTTATACCAACGGAAAAAATTCCTGGCAACCAGACCTTTTTCCGTTGGTATATTGTGGGATTTACAACAGGCCTAGTGGTTGGGCTGGCTAATCAGCATGCACGTTTTCAAATATTAATAGGCAGACATTGTATATTTGTAATTAATAAATGCTTTCAATGCAAAAATTATAAAGGAAGCATTGGAATAATTAAGGGCAATCATCAGGTAGATGACAGGAAACATTTTTATTGTTTTATTACCAGTTGCTAGAACTAAAGTTTCACATTTTTTAGGGCAGGTATATAATGAAATATGGCCTCACTTAAATTAGGAAAATTGATCAAATGAAAACCTTTTAAGAAAGAATTAGATGTTTGGGTGGGGGAAGGGTATGTTTTTCTTAAAATTGTAGCAGACTCTTTGAAAGTCTTTTTAGGTTCTGATTGCATGTTCCTCTTATTGTACGTTAAAGGAATTCTGTTATCTAATGTAGTCCTTCAACATATGATAATTTTTGCAGGTAGTTTGAATAATAAACGTTTTCATCTGTTTATCTTAAAACAAAACATCATTTATACAACACTATTTGACAAGGATGCATTACAGTGGTTAATGACCTGCATTTCCACAG
The DNA here is from genome assembly GCF_019279795.1 of Protopterus annectens. NCBI lineage: Eukaryota > Metazoa > Chordata > Ceratodontiformes > Protopteridae > Protopterus > Protopterus annectens. The sequence continues at coordinate 1,828,839,758 of NC_056729.1, read as the reverse complement.
GATACATCAGAATGTTACAACCAGTGCACAGTACGTTGCTAAAGCTCGGTTTTCCATGCACAATGTAGTGCATGTGGGTTGGGGTGTTATCATAAGGAAAAAGAATGGGACAAGTCCAAGGAAACAGCTCAAAACATAGAAATAACTGATTTCTAACGTAAATAATTAAATTCTTGCCAATATAATAACATGCGTAGTCTTTGCCTCTTACAGGTCACTAAGCACATTTACTAGGCTGAAGATACTTCTAATGGTCCCCTGAAATTTTCTTTTGATAAACATGTAAATTGTTGTGTGAAAGTTAACTGCAGAATGTTATCAGTGTTGTGTCTGTACAATTGCTTCACCTCCAAAAAGGAAATTCTGTCTCTGCAAATATTTTTTTATTTAACATTTGCTGACTGGAAAAGTCCAACTAGGACAGAACACATTTTCAGTGGAGGGACAGGGAGAAATGCTCCAGACACATGACTTTGGAATGTGGGAAGAAACCCACATGAATGCATGGAGGACATGCAGCTTCCACACAGAAGGAATCCCAGCTAAGAATTGAACCAGAGAACCGCTTGCTGTGAGGCGACAGTGTCAACCACTGCACCACTGTGCTGCCCATAACATGCAAATAATTGTGTCACTATTCATTACAAAATGTTAACAAGGCTGCCTCTGTATAATGTTATGAATCTTTACTATACAGTTTAACATGGAGCATCAAATGAATTAACTTATGCATAACAACAGGTTTTGATTCCTGAGATTTTCCAAATCTGAATTACTTTGCTTTATGTAAATAAACATATCTCATATCTTCTGTGTGCATTTGTACCAAGTTCATGGCTTAAAACAATATTGTTTGGCTCCTGTAAAGAAATACTCCCCTGGATTTATGAAGTTCCGGGCATGAATAAGACTATTTGTGCACAGAGCAGTTCGTGATCGTTTAGAACAGCAGCGCACCTTGCATATGCATGAAGGCACACTGCTGTTTAATATACGTGGACATGAATCATGAACAAGTGCAGGGGACATGTCTGAGTAGTGCATGCACACTAAATACTTCCCCTGCACTCAGAAAGTGCCATACAGCACTTTCCAATCTGAACTTCCATAATATTAAAGCTTTGCTCTAATATTACGCCAGTATTTCAGTGTCCGCGACACTGAAATGAAAAAATGATCATTTCAGTGTCTGCAGACACTGAAATAAAAACAGCAGTAAGAAAGCAATGCAGGGGTGTGTTACAGGTTCTGTGACACACCCCCTGCATTGCTAAAGTGCCATATGACACTTTTGCATCCTGGTAAAGCAGGAAATGTGTGCAAATGCATACATAATGAGGGATAAATCCCCCAAAAGTAAAAAAGCACAAGCATAGCCCCTCAAACATAGAAAGTCGATAGAGATCAGGTCATGCAGCAGCATGAATCACTTAAAGGGTAGAAGTCTGAAAGCAACTGTATGAAAACATTCCCTAACAGCAGTTCATGTTACCAAAGACACAAATGATGGGGGGAATTCAACTACATTAGGGACATGTCTGAAAAATTACCCTCACACACTTAGAAAGTTGATTGATAACAGGATCTGTATTAGCAGGAGTCCCTGAAATATAGAAGCCTGAAAGCTAAATAAATGCCAGTATTTCACGATCGCAGTCCAAAGTAGTTGTCAGAACACCACAATACACGCCCATATAACCTAATAATATCATAATAATATATAACTTTTTCTTCCAGCAGCCTAAGAAATGTTTAAGTGTAGGTAAGTGGTGATGCACGTTATGGCCGTCCACTTAGCATAGCTTAAACATCCCACAGGAGCTAAATGCCTGAGGTAGTGTAGTAGTAAGAGTTTGGCTTTACATGCAGATGTTCACAGTTTAAGTCCAACTTATTTCCCTAAATGAAAGTAGTGTTAAAATTATTTTAGTAAACTTAAATTTTGTAACAACTTTTTTTGTCCACTAGGATAGTGTAGCAGTTCCAAAAGTGAGATGTCAATATAGAAAAGATATGAAGCCCTCATATAAACATAAGTGCCCTATACAGTATAGTCACACAAGAATATAATTTAATTAAAGCACATAGGGGCATTCATGGAAGGTAAATATAAAATTATAATGTGTATATAAGTATTATTTTATAATAAAAATTATAAGTATAATATGCTTAAACATGCCTTAATTACTCTTCAAGAACCTATGAACCTATGTATCCATCAGACCATGCTCTACTCAGCAACAAAATAGACAACCTTGCCAAGTCTCGAACCCAGGATGCTGTCCTCTACAATCGCAGCAAAATATGACTACACCATCTGAGCTGTGAAAAAGCTTGCATGCTTTAACAAACATATCATGCATTCTAGTCATTTAACATTAATGGAAAAAAAAAAACAATAGTCCCAAGTGTCCAACCTATGACCCTGGGCACTAGAGCCAGAGGAATGCACCACTGCACCATCTGAGCTGTAGGAAGCAATGTTGCTTTTTCAAACATATGCAATAGAGGCATACAACATTAGGGAGAAAGCTTTGTGGAACCAGTCATGTGTTATATATAGACACACACACACACACACACACACACACACACACACACACACACACACACACACACACACACACACACACATATATATATATATATATATATATATATATATATATATGCCTGATGAAACATATATATGAAAAAGTAGCATCATAATATAGATATATGGGTCTACTTCACATACCTGAACACCCAAATGTTTAACTTTCATATGGCCGAAACCATATGATCAAACATTTGAATGTTTGAAAATGTGAAAAAAAAAACAGCAAAAAAAGAAACTAAACAGTGCTAGCAAGCCCCCCTGCACCCCTCACATGGAGGGCTGCACCCCCCCATTATTTAAAAATACCAACTCCGATGAAATCGCACTACATTACACTAAAGGGAAATCTTCCCATTCCGTGCTCTATGGAGATCCCCATTCAGAGCGTTCAAACTTTTAAAAGTTCGATCATATGGCCTCGGCCTTATGAAAGCCGAGCTTTTAAAAGTTCAACCTTCTGAAGGGGACCCAGATATACATATATAAAAATATAAAGGAAGGAAAAAAAAATATATATATATATATATATATATATATATATATATATATATATATATATATATGTATATAAAACATGCAGTGCAGTTATACCTCAGAACAATCCCTTTCAATTTGTCAGTGCAAGAAACTTGTACAAAGGCTGTAAAAGGGGGGGGGCACATACAGGGACATATTTCAAATATTGCTGTTACAAATGCAGACATTTGCTACAGTAACAAGGTGCATTTCAGCAGAGAATTACTGAAGGATATGAGGATGGAAACTGAAACGTTATGTCATTATTTACTGACATAAATCCTTGGATCATCACCGTGATTTTCCAGACAAATGCAAATAAATTGTGGAACTGAACAAAAGTACGGGCTAAGCATTTAGACATTCTTTGAAAATCCTGGCAGTGGAGAGGTATGCTTAGAACACCTTACTGCAATGAATCTGGACCAAGCCTGACAAAGTGGGGGGACAAAGGCATGAAAATAGGGACATATCTAAAATACGTCAGTAGATAAGCTGAGAAAGTTGATGTAGTAACACTGTATGTCCTAACCTAAATCAACTGAAATATCACAATTTCAGGACTCAATTGCTTCTCATTAGTTAGTGACCTCAATCCCCACATCATCCCACTGATGTGTCAGGAATACACAACAGTTATGTGGACCAGACCAAAGATATCAGTCAGACACCTAGTCATCCTACAAATATGTGGAGCCAACACTGAGTACCAAGAAATATCCAAACTACAATTAGACTGATATAACACTACCCAAGTCCAGCTCTGGGGCTATACACATGCATTAGCAAATATAACAGGCACTACAGGGATATAACACTAGTGGAAAACAGACACTGGTGTGAAAGTGCATACTCCCAAAAAATCGCACCACAGTCACAACAACATACCAGTAAGCAAACTGAACACTACAGTATAATGACTGTGTGAGTAACAAAATCCTGTTTGCCACTCACACATTATCCCTACATATACTTCCCAAGTCACAGTGTAGTGGGAATCGTGAGGTGTTACAGGACATGTCACGGTCTGCATGTACAAACATATACAGGCAGTAGGCAACCAGAAACTGGAGCAGCATGCACAGTCAGATAGAAAGGGCCCACCACACTCACATGTACCCCCTCACTACACAGCCCAAATAACATGTTCACACTACACTGCTACACAGTCCTGACAGTTTTTTTAACAATGGGCAGGGTTGGGAGGGTGGCCTAATGGTTAAGGTGTTTGCCTTACAAACACAAGGTACAGGGTTTGAGTCTCACAAGGGATACTTGGCTAGGCTTAAAATGGCTCGCAAGGGCAGTTAGCCTAGTACTAATCTATGAACCTATAAACAGACCTGTCAAATGTACAGTTTCCTACAGAATGTATAGGCACAGGACTCATATCTATGGCCAAGTTTTTGTTACATGTCTGGGGGTTTATGACATCACTGGGATGGTAGCAGGAATTAATGCAATATATATGATACGACAAAGCCTGACATAATTGGGGACAAAGGCCCAAACACAGGGGTATATTAGACATATTGTTGTCATAAATGTAGACAGTTGCTGGCATACCTCTCAACTGTACAAATTTTTGCAGAATGTCCAGATTTTTGTCTCATTCTTGGTGTGTTCCTCCTAAAATCTTAAATTTTCTGGCAAATAGCTGAGGATTGAAGTCAGTAAATAATGACAAACATTTGAGATTAAGACTCCACATCCTTCAGAAAATTAATGCTAATGCAAAAAAAAACTATTATTCTATCAACTTTCTAAGTTTGTAAGAGCAATATTTAAAATCTGTCCCTATTTGGCCATAGGTTCATACTAGGTTAACTGTCCTTATGGACCATTTTAAGCCTAGACAATTCCTTATATAGGAATCAAACCCTGCACTTTGAGTCTGTAAGGTAAACACCTTAACCATTATGTCAGTCTCCCACCCCCCATCATTTTAGGCTTTGTCCACATTTTTTGCTCTAAGAGGTTGAGAGGTATGGTGGTGTTACCAGCTTTGTTGTAACATATCTTTTCTGAGGGATATGAAGTCAGTAACACCAATGGATGTTACCATTTACTGACTGCATTCCCCAGAGTATCCTACCAATTAGCCAAGGACAACAGCTGTCTGAGGAACAGCCCAAACATATGAGCCATGCATCTGGACAGGGTCTAGGCCTCTGGATAGTGCAGAGGTATGACCGCAGTGATGTAATAGAATGGAAATCCCCTGACAGCTGCCAAACATGTCACTCAGCATATTATGAAGTGCAGTAAGACCAACATGACACTCCCCCACATCACCTCTGGGCAATTACCCATGTATATTAAAATATAGCATGCACTACAGGAATGGAACTATAGTGAAAAGCAGAGACCGGTGCAAAAATGTCCACCCAAAAACATTTGACCACAGTCACAGCAACATACCAGTACCCAAAATGAATTCTAGAGGAGAACGACTGTCTGAACAAACATATCCCGATTGCCAGTTACACACTACACCAACTTATACTAGCCCATTTCACAGTGTACTGGGAATCCTGAGGTGTTACAGGATATTTCACAGTCAACCCCTGCAAGCATACAGACATGATGGACTGCCAGCAGCTGTAGCAGCATGCAGAGTCAGATAGATAAAGGATGTATGGCACTCACATCTTCTACTCTCCCTACCCAGCTGAACAAACATCTATGCACAGTACTGCTACACAGTCTTGGCAGTCTGTTCACAATGGCCAGACAGACATAACTGTCATATGTACAGATTTCCACAGAATTACAAGGGTATGGAACCATAATCCTGGCCACCGCTGCATACCATGACCAGGAGTCTGCCAGGGCATTGGCATGATAACTGTTGTGCATTTGATAATTAATGATATATCATACCTCTGCACCTCATAGTGCAGAACATCTTAGTTTCATAGTATAGTACTAGGCTATCTGCCCTAGGGCATTTATAAGCCTAGCCAAAGTGTATATGGCTTTCGCCACCCCATGTAATGATACAAAAGTGTACAATTTAAATTAAATTTAGTTTACTGTGCCTCTATCTAGCAATGACACAGAGATGACCCCCGGGGTAAACCTACGATCACCCATCCATTCATCCAGATTTCTCTTGAATAGAGTCAGTGAGGGGCTCTGCCTAACATGGACAGATATCCTGTTCTAGAGTGCGGGAAGCCTCTGGGTTATGAATCTGTCCCTCCAGCATGTCCTATTCATATTTGTGCTGAGGTTTAGATCTTTAACTCTTGTGGCTCTGATGGATTTGGATTTTTTGAGGTGGAGCATGTCCATTAATTCTGAATTGGACATGGCCTTGTACATAAGGCACAGATCACCTCTGAGCAGGCGGTATGCTACTGAATAGAGCTGGAGCTTTTTCAGTCTGGCAGCATATGACATATGCTGGAGACCCTTGATCCTCTTGGTAAGGTACTTTTGGGGTCTCTCCAGCTGCTGCAGGTGGCTGGTGAGGTACATACCAAATGGGGCATTGTACTCAATCATAGGCCTGATAAGGGAGGAATATAAGGGTACGATGACATCCTTTGATCTGGATGTGAATCCCTTCATGATAAGGTGGGCAAGGTAGAAGGTCTTTCTAACCACTTTGGCGACGTGGGTGTCAAATGTGAGGTCACTTTCAACTTGGGTCCCCAGGTCTCTGATTACTTTTTCTGTACTTAATAGATTACCACCTATGTGGTAATTTGTGGGTACTTTGTTTTTTCCAAAGGGGATGACTATGCATTTTTTGGCATTTAGTTTAAGGCCATGACTCTGGCACCAGTCATCTGTTTCTGTGAGGCCCTTCTGGAGGATGCATGTGTCAGCTGGTGTGTTGACTATGGCACCTAGTTTGCAGTCGTCTGCGAACTTTGTCAGCTACAACCCCCCTATGTTTGCCTGCACATCTGAGAAATAAATGCCGAACAAGAGGGGTCCCAAGACAGAGCCCTGTGGGACTCCACTTGTGACTGGCTTAGAGTCTGACATAGCTCCAGCTATTCTGACTTTGTGGGTTCTGTCCTTTAGCCAGTTTGCAACCCATCTTGTGACAAACGGGTTTACGTTTAAGCTGTTGAGCTTGTCTATGATGCCTGAGTGGGGTATTGTGTCGAAGGCTTTTGCCAGATCCAGGTAGGCTGTATGAACTGCTTTGCCTTCATCGATGGCTCTAGTGACTGTTTCAAAAAAGTCCACCAGGTTTAAAAGACAGGATCTGCCTTTTACAATGCCAAACTGGGTAGGGTCAATTGTCTGTAGGTCCCCGTTGTCTATGTTTATGAGTTCCATAATGATCCTTTCCATAGCTTTGCAGACCAGGCTGGTCAAGCTTATGGGGCAGTAGTTTCCAGGGTCTGTAGAGGTGCCACCTTTGTGGAGTGGGACCACTGTAGCTGTACGCCAGTGTTCAGGGATGTATCCTGTAGCAAGGCTAAGATTAAACAGCATTCTTATGTGCGGGTTTAGCTCCTCTAGGAGTTCACGTAGCATGCAACCTGGGACACTGTCAGGTCCCATGGATGCTGTATTTTTAGCTTTGCTGAGGGCAGCTCTCACCTGGACATCTGAGATTTCAGGGAGGTTGCATTCAGCTGAGATATTTATTTCATCTTTTGGGGGAGAGGGAGGGGAGAAATTTGCACTGAACCTGTCTGCCAGTATGTTGGCAATATCTGTGGGTTCAGTGTATTTTTTGCCATCATGAACTAACTCTGTGCATATCTGAGGGTATCTGCCCAGGTTTCTAACATAACTGAAGAAGGCCTTCTGATTATCTTTAGTGTCCTTAGCGATTTTTCTCTCGAAGTTGGCCTTTGATGATTTTATTAGCTAACGTAGTTTTTTGCTAGTGCTGATCAGGGATGCCTTCCCTTTATGGGATTTTGCTCTGTCTTGCAGTAGCTTCCTTCTCTTGTTATAAAGTTTGTTTATGGCTGGGGTCCATCAGATAGGATGCCTGCCTTTGGTGGAAAGGGTCTTGGTTTTATTTGGGATTGCATGATCCATGCATTCTTGGAGATGCCCGTAGAAAGCATTTGTGAAGGATTCAGCAGTGTGGGATGTGGTTTCCACTGGCCCAGGGGGCTTGAAGGATACCATTTCAATCCTAAGGAGTGTAAAGTCGGCTTTTGAGAAGTTTCTCACTGTTGTCTTTTGTGTTGGGGGTGGAGGTGGGATATGAATATCTAGGGTTATTAGTTTATGGTCTGATCTCACTAGTGAGGGGTATATTTCTGGTGTTGAGCATTTTGTCCCCATGTTTGTGATGATCAGGTCAAGTATATTATTTCCCCTTGTGGGGGAGGTGACTAGTTGTTCCATCGCATTTGAGTTGATGAATTTCAGGAACCTTTGGGCTAGGGTGTTGGGGCTTGAGTAATGCACCCAGTCTATGTTTGGGTAGTTGAAGTCTCCCAATATGATGGTATTTGGTGATACATTCATACCCTCCAGTGTCTTCAGGAAGGCTGAATGGAGTTCCTGAGATTGCGAAGGTGGTCTGTAGCATGCTACAAGTTGTATAGCAGTTTTGCCTACAATTAGTTGCACATGGATGGTCTCCGATGCTTCGTGCGTTGGCACTAACCTGGAGGTTTGGGTGTCTTTAATGAATATGGACACTCCCCCTCCTTTTTTGGTTCGGCCCAGGTTTTGGGGCCAAATGCATGATACGAGGTATAACCTGGTAGGGCTGGGGTGCTCTCAGGAGCCTTGAACCAGGTTTCAGTTACTGCACAGACATCGATGCTCTCCATACTGAGTAGTGCTTTGAGAGCCTGCATCTTGAGATTGAGACTTTTGACATTGAGCAGCATTACCCTTAGTTTTTTCCTTTATTGTTTTCTAAGGTGGTGGGTTTGTCTTCTGAGCCTTGCCTAAAAAAGGCACTATGGGGGTGGCAAGAGCCTTAGCCAATATCCGGAAGCCCAGTGGTGACAGGTGCAAGCCGTCCCTTGCGAAGCAGCGTGGCTTGTCCAGCATGTCATCCCAAGCAGACAGACATTGGATCCCCCTAGAATGACACCAGTAATTGAGCCAATTATTAAAGCTGATCATCTTGTCTTTGTATTGTGGCAACATTCTTGGTGAGGGCAAGATGCTGCTCAGGGTCAGGGTCATACCGGCCTGGGCTACATAATCAGAGAGCTCCTCTATGACTCTTTTCATGTAGTCCAAGGAGGTACGTCTCAGGTCATTCATGCCGGCATGGACAATGACGGAGTCATATTTGTACTTGCTTTGGAGTGACCTGAGTGCTTGTGTTATGTGGCGGATCCTAGCTCCCGACAGGCAGCTCACCGTTACCCTCTCTTTGTTCAGCCTGGTAAGCAGGACGTCATTGTGTCTGACTATAGAGTCACCTATTACTAGTGTATCAGGCATGGTGTTTCACCTTAAGGGCTGTGATTGTTTGGCACACTGACTTTGTGTACTATGTGTTGCATGTGCAGAGTTTTGAGGTGGTGTTTTCTTGGATGTCTGCTTTGGATGCCTCTGTTGTTTCGGTAAGTTTTTTATTAGAGCCTCCGAGTATGTCTTTGTGTTATTATGTGTTTGGTTTGCAGTTGTGGTTGGTTTATGTGAGACTGAGTTTTTTGTGTGTGTGGTTACCTTCTCCTCCTGTCTGGTCTTGCTAGTCCTGTGTTGAGAGAGTTCAGCCTCCAGTTTGGCTATATAGTTGCATCTCTCACATGTGTTTGTGTTTATTGGGAGGAGGAGAGGGTTGTCTGTGTACATGAGACAATTGTAACATTGTCTCAGGATTCCCAGATTAACCAGCTGAACTGGAGAGGATGTCAGTAATATACCACTCGACATGCCAGAATAGTACAAGGGGGTGATGTGTAACTGGGTCAGAGAGAGGACTTTGAAGGGAAGTGGGTATTAGCATGGGTTGTAGGTGGATGTAGTGCTTACGTTAGTTTAAGGGTGCTTCACTTAAAAGAAAGGTTTTAGGAGCAAGTGCTAGGCTTATGACAAAGCGAATAGACTGATTTTGTTGAAAGTAGAGCTTTCTTAAGGGAAAAATTGAAGTGCAGACTTGGCGGAGCCAGAAATAGTTTAAGCCTGTTTAACAGGTGCTGCACTATGCGCACAATTGCACAAAGCCACACAAACGTGGATTTTAAACAGGGAACTTCAAAAGAGCTGGAAATGGTCCAAAACGACCAATTACTACAAGCTCTTGTGCTGAGTTCACTCCTTCAGAGACAGATAGGCTGCTCAAGGCTCCACTACGGTGAAAGACTGAAGT
>NC_056729.1:1828772597-1828828879 GCF_019279795.1 Protopterus annectens | reverse complement strand
GGAGACAGGTAGTTGGGGAGATATGTCATTCTGTCATACAACGTATTGTTGGCAGTCAGACAGGTAACTCTGAAACCAGTTGGTGACTGATTGTGAGAAGGATAGGTTATTGAGGACAGAGATAAGTTGTTTGTGTGGAACCATGTCAAATGCTTTAGATAGGTCTAGGAAAGTAGCAGAGGAGAGATAGCCATTGTTTTTATGCTGAAGGATAGTGTTAGTAAAGGACAGTAAGGCAGTGGTGGTGCTATGATTTGGTCAGAAACCATGCTGAGTACTGAAAAGGAGGTTGTTAGTAAGGAGGTAGTCTGAGACCTGAGAGTGTATGCATCTCTCTAGTATTTTGGAGAGTGGAGAGAGAATAGCTATGGGGCGGTAATTGGTTAGTTCTGTGGAGGGTCCGCCTTTGAGGAGGGGAATTATATGTGATACTTTCCACAGTGTGGGAACATAACTTTCTGACAGAGATCGGTTAATCAAGATGGATACTGGGTAGGCCAGAGCATCAGCTGCGATTTGTAGGTATTCACTTGGGAGGTTGACTGCTGCTAATTTGGTGGGCTTAAGTTTAGTTAAGAGTTTTTTTTTTATGCTGGAGGTAGGTACAGGAGAAAAAGAGAAGGCAGTGGGGAGATTACTAGTTGAAGGTGTGGGTTGGAGGGGAGGGGGGTTGTGTTGTTTAGCTAGTGATAGTATGGTTTGTGTGAAGTGTGTGTTGAATGAGGTAACAATATTTCCTGAGGAGTGAGGGATGTTAGGAGGAGGGGTACGGACTTTACCTGGGTGGAGGATGTGAAACAGAGCACCTCTATGACACTGTTAAAAAGGGATCTGGGGGAGTGGACAGAGTACAGAAAATTCTTACCAGGGATAGTGCCCATAACCCTCCTGGACATGGGCAGTCATTACTAAATGTAATCATGGGTATTGACTACTAGCGTATCTATGGTATTACATTGGGATGAAATGGCTAGACTTAAAATGACCTCTGGGTCAAATAGCATATTAAACTCCTCTGATGGATATGGAAGTACTATCCTTTGAACATGATGTTAAACTGTATATTAAAACATCTGCACTTCTTATCAATGACACACATATTTTAAACTGAAACAACTCAAATAGCATATTTAAATGCAAAGCAAATCAAATTCAAAACAAAACCAGCAAGATGTTTCTCTATACAGATACAATTTCATTATTTCATTAGAACTGGGCTCTGCTTCCCATTTTTGTTGCACATCCATCCTACTAAATGGTTCATAAGGATTTAATTACCAGTTTATTTGCTTAGCTTATCATGAAATGCAGCATATATAGTCCCATGATGCCCATACATAATATTTAATATACTTAAGTTTTTGCAGGTTAGTGAAATTCAGCTTCTGTTTCCCTAAATTCCCAAATTTTGCAATCTCTTACAACAAGAAAAAAGCATATTCTATGATTGCTTCCTGTGATAGGGAAGTAAAGCTCTGATGTATTAATGATCTGCTTCCTGTGATAGGGAAGTAAAGCTCTGATGTATTAATGATCTGCTTCCTGTGATAGGGAAGTAAAGCTCTGATGTATTAATGATCTGCTTCCTGTGGCAAGGGCACAAGGTTTGAATCATTCCACCTTTATTTGCCTATCATGAGACCCTGAGCAAATCACTTAACCAGATAGTCCCCTGGGGCAATTAGAAATCTGAGCTATGCTCCTTAATGGTCTCCTGGACTGCATGCTTAGGAACGTCCTATAAAAACTAAAAAGATTTGCTGCCACATTTGTTCCATCTTCCATGTTGTATCTTTCGGCTTTTCCCGGTTAGGGGTTGCTACAGTGGAACTCTGGTCCGCTAATGATTGGCAGAAGATTTTTACATGCCAAGTTGCCAGCCCTGACGCACAACCTTCAACGAAGGTATGCCCCTTCACACATGTCTCTCTACAGAAGACGCTTTAGCTGAGAATCGAACGGAACAATGTCTTGCTGTGAGGCGACAACGCTACTGCAGCACCACCATCGCACAACAGTTGGCTAAGCTTCTGGTGTCATTCTAAGGGGAGCCAGTATCTGTCTGCCTGGGATGACATGATCGACAGACCATGATGCTTTTCCAGAGATGTCCTGTACCTGTCGCCTTTGGGATTCCAGATACTGGCTAAGGCTCTTGTCATCCCTATAGTGCCTTTTTTAGAAAAGGTTCAAATGACAAATTCACCACCGTAACAGGTACAAGCAAGCAAACTCTGTGGGTAATGCTACTCAATGCTAGAAGTCTAAACCTCAAAATGCACTCACTCGAGGCACTCCTTAAAATGGAGAACATCGACATCTGTGCAGTGACAGAGACCTGTTTCAAGGCTGCAGAGAGCACTCCTGCATTACCAGGCTATAATTCATACAACACCTTTCAGCCACCTAACCTGGACATTAACACTAAAGGGGAAGTGTGTCCATATTCATTACGGATATCCACACCTCCAGGCTAGTTGCTCAGCATAATGCATCCACCATTATGCAAGTGCAACAAACTCTTGGCAAGACCGCAATCCAAATTGTAACTTGCTACAGATCCCCCACCATGGCCCAGGATTCCCACTCCTCATTTCTTGATACATTGGAAAATATTAGGGTACAATCCAACATCCTAATAATGGGCAATTTCAACTACCCCACCATTAACTGGAAAAACTTCTCAGGACCAAACTCTTTTGTTCAACGTTTTCTGGAATTCATAAATTCCATTGCCTTGGATCAACTTATCCACACCCCCACCAGGACAACAATATCCTAGACCTGGTCATTACCAACATGGGTGACCAGTGTTCCATACCAGAGGTCAGTTCCTTGTTGGTCAGATCCAACCACAAGCTAATCACTCAAGACATCCACATCCAGCTCCTATCCCCCATTAGGGAAACCACCGTAAAACATTTCTCCATAGCCAACTTCACGCTTCTTAAGACAGAAGCAGCAAACTTCATGACACCCATGTAGATGGACAATAGAGGTACGACTGATGAATCCTACACAAATGCACTTTATAAGCACTTAACAGGAGTGCATGGATTATGCTATCCCTAACAGAACCAAGATGCTATCCTCCAAAAAAAGGAAGCCAATCTGTTGGTCCCCCACCATAAACAAACTCTACAACAGAAGAAAGAAACTGTTGCAAAAAAGAGTAAAATCCCATGATTGGAGGAACTTCCTGGTCAGCCTCAGTAAGAAGCTGAGATTCCTCATAAAATCCTCCAAAGCTAGTTACAAAAACAAAATTGCCCCTGATGCTAAAGACAACCACAAAGCATTCTATAGCTTTGTCAAGAATCTCAATGGCAATACTCAGATCTGCTCTGAGTTACAGCACAATGGCACTAAATATACAGAACCAACTGATACTGCCAATCCTGTCAGATAGGTTCAGTGCTAAATTTACCCCCTCTCACCCCCTAAAGGGCCCATCTCTGTACCGTAAGAATGCAAAGTTCCTATAATCATGGCTGCCCAGGTAAAAAACATACTCTCCAAAGCCAAAAGCACAGCATACATGGGACCTGACAACATCCCAGGCTGCATTCTACATGAACTACAGAATGAACTGGCACCCCACCTAAGAACCATGTTCAATCATAGTCTCACCTCCGACTTTGTGCCCACTAAATGGCACACAGCGATGGTTATCCCACTCCACAAAAGGGGAGCCACCACAGACCCTGGGAATTACCACCCCATTAGCCTAATGAGCCTGGACTGCAAGGCCATGGAACGTATCATCATGGAACTTATAAACAAAGACATTAGTAATCTCCAAACTCTGGACCTCACCCAGTTTGGGTTTGTAAAAGGCAGATCATGTCTCCTAAACATGATAGACTTCTTTGAACCAGTCACCTAAGCTGTAGACAAGGGTAAGGTGGTTCACACATCCTATCTAGATCTCTCCAAGGCTTTTGACACCATCCCCCACTCTGGAATTATAGATAAACTCACTAAACTAGGTATAAATCCCTATGTCATAAGATGGGTTGCCAACTGGTTCACTGACAGAACCCACACTGTGAAAGTAGGAGACTCTAAATCCAACTTCAGACCAGTGACAAGTGGAGTACCACAGGGTTCAGTCCTGGGTCCTCTCCTGTTTGGTATCTACTTTTCTGAAGTACAGGCTAACACAGAAGGTCTTTGGTTAACAAAGTTTGCAGATGACTGCAAAATAGGAGCCATAATTGAAACTCCTAACGATGTGGACATCCTACAAAAGGGTCTCACTGAGACAGATGCCTGGTGTCAAAGCCATGGCCTCAAGCTTAATGCCAAAAAGTGCATTGTCATCCCCTTTGGTAAAAGCACTGTATCCATGAGCTACCACATAGGTGGCAGTCTACTTAACACTATTAGTGTGATAAGAGACCTTTTGACACAGGTGGAGAATAGTTTCTCCTTTGATAATCATATTGCCACAGTAGTCAGGAAAATCATTCTATGTGGCACACCTCATCATAAAAGGTTTCTCATCCAGGAAAAAAGAGGTCATTGTTCCCCTCTGCTCATCACTCATTAGACCCATTATAGAGTATAATGCCCCTTTTGGTATGTACCTCACAAGACATCTACAACAACTAGAAAGGCTGCAGAAATACCTCACAAAGAGGATTACTGGCCTCAAACAGATGGCCTATGCAGACCGTCTCAGAAAACTCCAGCTTTACTCCATCGCATATCGCCTACTCAGAGGCGATCTCTGCCTAACATACAAAGCTATGTCAAATCCAGAGCTGTTGGACATGCTCCATTTAAAGAAATCCCAATCCCTCTGAGCTACACGCTCTAGGGACCTAATCCTTGTCACCACAATAAACAGAACATGCTGGAGGGATAGATTCCTGTCCCAGAGACTTCCCATACGCTGAAACAAACTACCTATCTATATCAAACAAAGCTCCTCATTAGCACTATTCAAGAAAAATCTTGACGATTAGATGGGAAATAGGAAATTCACTCCGGGGATCACCACTAGGGCTCTGCTCAACAGGGGCACAGGAAAATAATTTTCTTGGGTGGAGAAAGCCAGGGTACCTTTGTAGCTAGGCTTGTATAGGCCTTAGGGCCAATAGCCTAGTACCTACCTATGAACCTACAATGTAAACCAGATTAACTGAAACCTAAAACTATGTGGGATTAATCATATTAAGACCACAATTTTCTTGTGGTTTAGAGAAAGTTCACCTTTTATTTGGGTTTAATCCTCAGATCCACATTGCTAAAATAGATTATTAGAACCTCAACTCAAATTTCTCCAAAAGTGGGTAAATTCAACCAGAATAACATATTTTCTCTTTGCTAAAGACACTTTCTTCCTCAGAGATGATGTAAATGTATTCCACTAATGAATGATTTCATTTAATTCATTATATCTACCCCATTTCTTCCTGACTTCCCTCCGTCTCATAAACTGGATACTCAAAACATGTACAATGACTACTGAAACCGTTAATTGTGCCAGTCTTGCCACTCGTTCCAAACCATTATTGTTTTGCAGACTCAGGTGAAATCCTGCTTAATCTAACATTCCTTGAACTTTATGTACCCCCAGAACAGCATTGTATTCTTAATAAAATGGCAGAACATCTGTATAGCTCACAATCAGAGAAACTGCCTCATCACCCGTAGTACGACTCCAGAGCTTACCCTTTCCGCAGTAATCGGCTTGGTAATCCAATTCATTGCTAAGATAAGGAATACCTGATAAAATGGCGAAACCTGGTACATCTCGTTCAGCATGATAATCTTCTTCCCTAATTCGCCGTTACTCAAACATCTTACCTAACTTTTATTAAATACATTATAAATAAAATAAAAAAAAATAAAACCATCTTACCTGACTACCCCCATTATTGATTAATAATCAATTTTGTCAAAAGCCATGCTTGCATTGCAATAAGTTATAAAGGCATCCACTTCATTAGTGATTATATCATCCATTTGCCTTGATCAGAAGAAACAAATTATTAATTTCCTGACTTTTCCTAAACTTCTATACCTCATTTCCAATAATCACAATAGTCTACTTTCTCTTTGTAGCAGTAAGATTATTGCCAAAATCTTGTAATCTGATGTTAAAACAGTGAATGGTCTACACTTCTTTAGCCATGCCCTATTGCTTTTTCTAAATGAAACAAATAGCCACTCTGACACCCATCTTATATAATACAACATCTTCAGACCGCCGACTAGTCACGAGTGGAGTCCCACAGGAATCAGTCCTGGGTCCTCTCCTGTTTGGCATCTACTTCTTAGAAGTGCAGGTCAACATGGAGGGACTCTGACTGACCAAGTTTGAAAAGGAATGCAATCTGGGAGCCATTATTAACTCCACAAGTGATGCAGACATCCTACAGAAAGATCTCACTGAGACCAATGACTGGTGTCAAAACCACGGCCTTAAGCTTAATGCCAAAAAATGCGTCATCATTCCCTCTGGGGAAAAACTCACTGCCCACTAATTGCCACATTGATGGGAGCCCACTGAACACTGAAGGCATTATAAGAGATCTCAGGACATAGGTTCATAGCAACCTCTCCTTTGACCACCATATTGCCACTGTGGTCAGGAAGACCTTCTATGTGGCACATCTCAATACCAAGGGTTTTCCATTCAGGAAGAAAGAGAACATCATCTCTCTCTATTCTTCCCTCATTAGGCCAGTTATTGAGTATAATGCCTCATTTGGCATGTACCTCATTAGACACATGCAACAGCTGGAAAGGCCACAAAAGCACCTCATGAAGAGGATCCTAGGCCTTAAACACATGTCCTACATGGACAGACTCAAAAAACTCCAGATATTCTCTGTCTCATATCATCTACTAAGAGGTGATCTCTGATTGACTTACAAAGCCATTTCTGACCCAGCTCTGTTAGAAATGATACATCTAAAGAAATCCATATCTCTGCACCACATGCTCCAGAGACCTCAACCTCATTACCACAATCAACAGAACATGCTGAAGGGACAGGTTCATAACCCAGAGACTGCCCATGCTATGGAATTGACTTCCCATACATGTCAAGCAGAGCACCTCACTGGCCCTCTTTAAGAGAAATCTTGAGGAGTGGATGGGAAACAGAAAATTCACCCCAGGGATCACTCCAGTGGCTCCACATGATGGAGGCACTGGGAACTAATGCCGGGCAGCACGATGCCAGGGCACTTCTATGGGCTAGGCTTGTAAAGGTTCCAGGGCCATCAGCCTAGCAAACTACTATGAACCTATTTATTTTACAATAGTACCATGTACTGCAATGGTCAAGCCTATAATGTGGATAGGGTTACCACCTGTCCCACTTTGTGAGGGACAGTCCCTCTTTGGGCAGTTGTGTCCTGACAAAAAATTGTAAAAATGGCAAATGTCCTGAGATTTTAGGACAACATTATTTACTATATTTTATGTAATAGTTGCATAAAACACATTCTGTATCTAAAATACCTAAATGTTATAAAAACAGAATAAGCAACTAAAATGCTACAAGAATAAGCTTTTATTTAGGCAAAAAAGTTAGGTTCTAGCCTTTGTACTGACCCTGGGTATGTGTCAGCCTGTAAAATATGATGTTTGTACCAAAAATGTCCCACTTTGGCCATTTGAAAAGGTGGCAACCCTAAATGTGGATTGAAACTTATAGGAAATATCACTAGTGCTAGGTGCCCTAATTCATTTTTCCTATATCAAAGATAAAAGTAACCCCCAAATCAAGACAGTGACCAACAAATACATCTCTACTTTTCTACAAAACATCTTCCTATTTTTCTTCATTAACTGACATAAACATTGATCAAATGTTGAAAAATCCTTGCCACACATAGTTTGCTTCCTAATAACCCACATGGATCAGTTACCAAAACATCTAATGCATAATTTTTACTTTTTCCTGCAACCATAATCAGCACTCCTGATCGAGTTTGATTTTCAAAGAACCATAATACCTCTTCATCGCCCGAAACCATCATTTCCATCTCTCTCTCTCTCTCTCTCTCTCTCTCTCTCTCCCTAAGCCTTCCAAAATCTAACATCCTAAAGTCACACTAAGGATCAGTCTTTGCTACCCATTAAAGACACAACTGACCTTTGTTTTCTTTCTTAAAGCTACTGACATTTGAAGAAATGAATGTAATATCCTTCATTTAGTTTGAAGTGTATCTCCATCCATCACATGACAGTCTTTTCTTCTTTTTCTTCAACCTTTTTTTGCAATGTAACCATCTTCACAAACATCCCCCTCAGATATATCAGTAACTGAAATGTCCCTTCTCACTCCCCTATATTACGCTCTTTACAAGGGATCTCAAAATCCATTTTGTTCTTAGACATATTATGATGAGCAGACCACTGAGCTGAAGCGAGACCCTTCTGTATTATCACAACGAGCATGAACTCAATCATGTTGTGTATCTGAAAGATTTCTTGGTCAGTCAATCCAAAAATAGTATTTACATGAACATGGACAATGTCTATCACAATTATTTTTAATATGTCATGTTCCTGATAAACCTTAAGACATCTTTTAAGAAAGTTTGCTAACACGTATCCCAGTTCTGTGAAAAAAAATAACATGCCTTATCTTCGTTGGCATAATAGGTTCATAGGTAATTATTAGGCTTTCGATGCTAGGGTCACTTCAAACCTAGCCATTAAAATCCAATATGGCTAGATAGTTACTAGATGTGATGCAATGTCTAGCCATAGGAATTATTCAGCAAAGAGTTCCCATGTCCAAGAAAGAAGCAGGGGCAATCCCTGGTACGAATTTACGGTTACCTATCCAGTCATCAAGGTTGTGCTTAAACATGAACATCAAAGTGCTCTGTTTGGCATAAACTGGAACCCTGTTCCAGAGGAGCAGCAACCTCTGAGAGATGTATCTGTTTCTCCTGCAGGTCTTATCTCTGTTGCAAGCCAAGTTTAGGTCACTGCAATGAGTAACTCTAGTCCCATTTGAATTACAAATCTGGAGTATTTCTGTAAGATTTGTGTCAGAGATAGCCCTGTATGCTACACATAAGTCACTTCTGAGGAGTCTGTACACCAAGGAGCATATTGACAGTGATTTCAGCCTGTCTGTGTAGGACTTGTGCTGCAGACCTTGAATTTTCTTGTTTAGAAACCTCTGAGGTCTCTCAAGCTGTTGTAGTTGTCTAGGATGGTACATGCAAAAGGGGGAATTATACTCAGTAATAGGCCTGATAAGAGACAAGTACAGGGGGGCTATTACTTATTTTGCTTTAAGGTGATTCCTTTACTAATCAGGTGAACAATGTAGAAAGCCTTACTCACCATGCTAGATACATGATGGTCAAAGCTGGGGTCACAGTCTATCTGTGTCCCCAGGTCTCTTACTTCTGAGTTGGTACTTAGGGTATTCTTGTTTATTTTATAACTGCCAGGGACTGTGTTATTTCTGAAGGGTATGATAATGCATTTTTTTGCATTCAGTTTGAGTCCATGACTTTGACACCAGTCATTTGTCTGTGTAAGGCTCTCTTGTAGTATGCAAACATCATTTAGGGATTCGATGATTCCCACAATTTGCAGTCATCTTCAAACTTGGTTAGCAGCAGTCCATCCTTTTGGCCTGGACTTCAAAGAGATAAATGCCAAACAGTAGAGGGCCCAGTACAGACCCATGAGGGACTCCACTGGTGACAGGTCTGCTGGAAGAGGTGAAGTCTCCCACCTTGACAGCATGTGACTGGTCAGTAAGCCAGTTTGCAACCCACATAACTACAATGGGGTTGATATTTAACTGGTTAAGTTTGTCTATGATGCCCAAGTGATGGAGCATGGCAAAAGGCTTTGCCATGTCCAGGTATGCTGCGTGCACAGCTTAGTCTTCATCTGTGGCTCTGGTCACTTGTTCAAAGAAATCCACTAGGTTTAGTAGGCAAGACCTTCACTTGACAAAGCCAAACTGGGACAGATTAGGGCTTTGGAGGTCAACTATAGCCTTATTTATGAGGTCCATGATGATTCATTCCACAGGCTCACAGATGATGCTGGTAAAATTATAGGTCTATAGTTTCCCAGGTCAGTTGCAGACCTACCGTTATTGAGGGGGATGATAGTTGCTGTTTTTCATTCAGTGGGATCAAAGCCAGTGTGTTGACTGTGGTTGAATAAAGTGCCTAATGGGGTGGCTAAATCTTGTTTTAGTACATTTAGAATGCAGCCTGGAATACCATCTGGTCTCATTGCTACTGAGTCCTTAGCCTTGGAGAGCGCATTGATGATTTGCTCTTTGGAGATACTGGGATATGATGTAGGCATGGTTTGTGGTATGGTAAGGGTGGTAAGGTGGGGTGAAGTTTTCATCAAACCTGTCTGCTAGTAGGTTTGTAATTTCCTGGGGTGTCTGTGTATGTGGTGCCCCACACAGGTAGTTTTGCACACATCTGGGTCTTACCTTTTAGGTTACAAACGTAGCTAAAGAATGTCTTATGATTATTTTTAGCTGTGGTTGCAAGGTTTTTTCGTAGCTGCCTTTTGAGGATTTTAAGATATTCCTTATTTGCTTGTTTAGTCTGAGGAGCATACCTTTCCAGTTTTGGGGTCTTAATTTTATGTTTTTGGACAGTAGCTTCTTTCAGTTATTTTACAATTTTTTGATGCTGGATGTCTACCATGGTTGTTTATTTTTTCTGGAGCATCTTGATATTATCATATCAGGCACCACTGTATGCCATGGTACAGCCTTCAATGTCTCCTGAAGAGGCAAGAGCCTGAAAATCATTAATAGCATCCCTAAGTAGGGTATGTTGGCTTAAGTGAAGTTTTTCAGTCTGACTGCTCCTTTAGGGGGTTCTGGAGGTGTAGTTACCTCTAAAGTTACTAATTTGTGGTCAGATTTAACCAGTGTTGGCCCATCATTAGACATATTACATCTGTCACTCATATTTGTGAGATCCAGGTCTAGGATATTTATTTATGTATTTATTTATTACAGTCTGATGACCGGGATAGGCCACTGGGCCTGGAAGAGCATGTTTTCAGTGAGGCCCTGGGAGAAAAGCTCTACAGGATATAGACAATTTTACATTAGTTCTACAAAAGTAAATACAATAGTAGAACAGTGAAAAATGCAGAGATAATATACAATTTGTTAAAAAAGACATAACATTTCTAATTCTAGGTAATGATTTACACAAGTGAGATTCATGTAGTCTAAACATATTAAAACTACAGGTATTTCAGATGAAAAAAACATGTAAGTAAAACATGTATGTACAGATAAAAATAGGCTTTTTTTTGGAAGTTAGAAGTATGAGGGGAGGACAGAGAGATATTTTTGCCCTTAGTGAGGTGCTTCACTATTTGTTTCAGGATACCTGAGTTTTCAAAGTCCAGGAATCTCTGTGCGAGTAAGCTAGAGATCGTCTAATTTTTCCAATTAATGGAGGGATAATTGAAATCACCCATAAATAGGGTATTAAGTTTTACTTGGATTATCCCAAGCAGGTTTAGGTAAGCTGTATGTGCCTTCTGGTTCATGGAAGGGGACCTGTAACTGAGTATGACATGGAAAGGCGTATTTTCCTCTGTAATTTGGACTTGGAGTATCTCCATGTCATTATCCTGTCTAACTAGCCAAGAGGTCCAAGTATCTTTAGTGAATATAGATTCTCCACCACCTTTGCTTTTCACACCTTCAGTTTGCAGTCTGAAAGTGTGGAAGGCATTGTAGCCTTGCAAGGCTGGGGTACTTTCTGTGGCCTTGAACCAGTTCTCTGTAACTGCACAGATGACTACATCTTCCAGGGAGAGGAGTTCCTATAGAGTGTGCAGTTTCTGATTTAGATTCCTAGTGTTTAGCAACATAACCCTTAATTTCTTTGTTATTGGTA
Source organism: Protopterus annectens (assembly GCF_019279795.1). NCBI lineage: Eukaryota > Metazoa > Chordata > Ceratodontiformes > Protopteridae > Protopterus > Protopterus annectens. Next base: position 1,828,816,991 of record NC_056729.1, on the reverse strand, counting down.
TATTTACATTGGCAGTTTTAGTGCTGTGACCTTGCCCAAAAAAGGCACTATGCGGGAGGCAAGAACATTTGCCAGCAATCGAAAGCCTAGAATTGCCAGGTGTTGCTATTTCTTACAAAAATCACATTTGAAAGATGTTGCACAATCCCATTTTCAAACTTCAAATATGTTAAAGCTGGTCAACTCCCTGACCAGATCTCTTACAAGTCTAAAACTTCTTAACTACAAAAATGTCAGCACAGTGTCAATATTCCTGTTTGATATCTGTTTCTAAGAAACCGATCAACAAATGTAAATAAATATGTAAATTCAAAATTGTAAAATTTAACTCACTTTTCAGATTTACCAATCTCAGTAATTTATCATTACTAGTTGTCAGATAATTTATATTGATAAAATTTGGGAACAAAAAGTCCATTTTGGGAATATGCCATTCAGTTTGGAATTATGATTGTTGACAGCTGGTTGTCATACATTGTACCCCTTAAAGCAAAATGTAGGATATTAATAAGAATGAGGAGATGGGGTGGGTGGAAGTGTCTGGTTAAGAGAGTATGACAACAGAAAAATCAATACGCTTTTTGCCATGCTTGCATAGGGGAAGTGACTGGGTAAAAACCCCAGGCATTATCCAGTAACAAGCTTATTACAAAGCATGTAAACGAAAAAGAATACTGAGGATTGTAGGGCTTCGTTCTGATAAATGAGGTACCCTTAGCAGTTTTGTGTCTGGTTTGCATGTCACTAGAAGACAATTTGATAAAGAGAAATGGTTTGGAGAAAGTGTTCACCGAAAGCATTCAAGTGTTTTCTCAACTGTGAGTGCTATAAAGATATTACTAAGAATGAAATAAACATTAACCGAGATTCCAGCTTGCCAATACTTTCACTTATCCATCAGTGGATGCTGAACAGTGTAAAATATAACTTTTTATTTAACATTTGTTGAGTGGGAAAGTCTGACTATGACAGAGCCTATTTTCAGTGGAGGCTCAGGGAGAAATGCTCCGGATGCATGTCTTTGGATTGTGGGGGGACATGCAGACTCCACACAGAAGGCACCCCAGCCGAGAATTGAACTAGAGAACCTCTTGCTGTGAGGCGACAACGTTAACTACTGCATCACGGCGCCACCCAATATTGCATAATATTGTGATCAAATAATACTTAACTTTCAAATTTTAACCAGATAGGAACATATATACAATTTCTTGCATATCTGACAGTGGATAGGAAGTTAAATGCATTCTGATACCACCCGTAGAATTTAAAGCTAGGAGCTCAAACTTCACCTTCATCAGTTTTTGAAACAGTTGAATATATGCAACTCTAGGTCAGTTTTTTTAAAAACTATCAGACTAGCCAAGTGTTTAGTATCAACTTATTTATGTGAAACATCATTCAAGGTTTACTTTATGTGCAGAGGATGTGCACAAGGGTTATCACATTTTAAATTATATTTAGAGCAGTTACTGTAAGTCTACATTTAGAGCAGTTACTGTAAGTCTACATTTAGAGCAGTTACTGTAAGTCTACATTTAGAGAAGTTACTGTAAGTCTACATTTAGAGCAGTTACTGTAAGTCTACATTTAGAGCAGTTACTGTAAGTCTACATTTAGAGCAGTTACTGTAAGTCTACATTTAGAGAAGTTACTGTAAGTCTGCATTTAGAGCAGTTACTGTAAGTCTGCATTTAGAGCAGTTACTGTAAGTCTAGATTTAGAGCAGTTACTGTAAGTCTACATTTAGAGCAGTTACTGTAAGTCTACATTTAGAGAAGTTACTGTAAGTCTGCATTTAGAGAAGTTACTGTAAGTCTGCATTTAGAGCAGTTACTGTAAGTCTACATTTAGAGCAGTTACTGTAAGTCTACATTTAGAGCAGTTACTGTAAGTCTACATTTAGAGAAGTTACTGTAAGTCTACATTTAGAGAAGTTACTGTAAGTCTACATTTAGAGCAGTTACTGTAAGTCTACATTTAGAGAAGTTACTGTAAGTCTACATTTAGAGCAGTTACTGTAAGTCTACATTTAGAGAAGTTACTGTAAGTCTACATTTAGAGAAGTTACTGTAAGTCTACATTTAGAGCAGTTACTGTAAGTCTACATTTAGAGAAGTTACTGTAAGTCTACATTTAGAGCAGTTACTGTAAGTCTACATTTAGAGCAGTTACTGTAAGTCTACATTTAGAGCAGTTGCTGTAAGTCTACATTTAGAGAAGTTACTGTAAGTCTACATTTAGAGAAGTTACTGTAAGTCTATAGTTAGAGCAGTTACTGTAAGTCTACATTTAGAGAAGTTACTGTAAGTCTACATTTAGAGCAGTTACTGTAAGTCTACATTTAGAGCAGTTACTGTAAGTCTACATTTAGAGAAGTTACTGTAAGTCTGCATTTAGAGCAGTTACTGTAAGTCTGCATTTAGAGAAGTTACTGTAAGTCTACATTTAGAGCAGTTACTGTAAGTCTACATTTAGAGAAGTTACTGTAAGTCTACATTTAGAGCAGTTACTGTAAGTCTACATTTAGAGCAGTTACTGTAAGTCTACATTTAGAGAAGTTACTGTAAGTCTACATTTAGAGCAGTTACTGTAAGTCTACATTTAGAGAAGTTACTGTAAGTCTACATTTAGAGCAGTTACTGTAAGTCTACATTTAGAGAAGTTACTGTAAGTCTACATTTAGAGCAGTTACTGTAAGTCTACATTTAGAGCAGTTACTGTAAGTCTACATTTAGAGAAGTTACTGTAAGTCTGCATTTAGAGAAGTTACTGTAAGTCTACATTTAGAGCAGTTACTGTAAGTCTACATTTAGAGCAGTTACTGTAAGTCTACATTTAGAGAAGTTACTGTAAGTCTGCATTTAGAGCAGTTACTGTAAGTCTACATTTAGAGAAGTTACTGTAAGTCTACATTTAGAGCAGTTACTGTAAGTCTACATTTAGAACAGTTACTGTAAGTCTACATTTAGAGCAGTTACTGTAAGTCTGCATTTAGAGCAGTTACTGTAAGTCTACATTTAGAGCAGTTACTGTAAGTCTACATTTAGAGAAGTTACTGTAAGTCTACATTTAGAGAAGTTACTGTAAGTCTACATTTAGAGCAGTTACTGTAAGTCTACATTTAGAGCAGTTACTGTAAGTCTACATTTAGAGCAGTTACTGTAAGTCTACATTTAGAGCAGTTACTGTAAGTCTACATTTAGAGCAGTTACTGTAAGTCTACATTTAGAGAAGTTACTGTAAGTCTACATTTAGAGCAGTTACTGTAAGTCTACATTTAGAGAAGTTACTGTAAGTCTACATTTAGAGCAGTTACTGTAAGTCTACATTTAGAGAAGTTACTGTAAGTCTACATTTAGAGCAGTTACTGTGTCTACATTTAGAGCAGTTACTGTAAGTCTACATTTAGAGCAGTTACTGTAAGTCTACATTTAGAGAAGTTACTGTAAGTCTGCATTTAGAGCAGTTACTGTAAGTCTGCATTTAGAGAAGTTACTGTAAGTCTACATTTAGAGCAGTTACTGTAAGTCTACATTTAGAGAAGTTACTGTAAGTCTACATTTAGAGCAGTTACTGTAAGTCTACATTTAGAGAAGTTACTGTAAGTCTACATTTAGAGCAGTTACTGTAAGTCTACATTTAGAGAAGTTACTGTAAGTCTACATTTAGAGCAGTTACTGTAAGTCTACATTTAGAGAAGTTACTGTAAGTCTACATTTAGAGCAGTTACTGTAAGTCTACATTTAGAGAAGTTACTGTAAGTCTACATTTAGAGCAGTTACTGTAAGTCTACATTTAGAGAAGTTACTGTAAGTCTACATTTAGAGCAGTTACTGTAAGTCTACATTTAGAGAAGTTACTGTAAGTCTATATTTAGAGAAGTTACTGTAAGTCTGCATTTAGAGAAGTTACTGTAAGTCTACATTTAGAGCAGTTACTGTAAGTCTACATTTAGAGCAGTTACTGTAAGTCTACATTTAGAGAAGTTACTGTAAGTCTGCATTTAGAGAAGTTACTGTAAGTCTACATTTAGAGCAGTTACTGTAAGTCTGCATTTAGAGAAGTTACTGTAAGTCTACATTTAGAGAAGTTACTGTAAGTCTGCATTTAGAGAAGTTACTGTAAGTCTACATTTAGAGCAGTTACTGTAAGTCTACATTTAGAGAAGTTACTGTAAGTCTACATTTAGAGAAGTTACTGTAAGTCTACATTTAGAGCAGTTACTGTAAGTCTGCATTTAGAGAAGTTACTGTAAGTCTGCATTTAGAGAAGTTACTGTAAGTCTACATTTAGAGCAGTTACTGTAAGTCTGCATTTAGAGAAGTTACTGTAAGTCTGCATTTAGAGAAGTTACTGTAAGTCTACATTTAGAGCAGTTACTGTAAGTCTACATTTAGAGCAGTTACTGTAAGTCTACATTTAGAGAAGTTACTGTAAGTCTACATTTAGAGCAGTTACTGTAAGTCTACATTTAGAGAAGTTACTGTAAGTCTACATTTAGAGAAGTTACTGTAAGTCTACATTTAGAGCAGTTACTGTAAGTCTACATTTAGAGCAGTTACTGTAAGTCTGCATTTAGAGCAGTTACTGTAAGTCTACATTTAGAGCAGTTACTGTAAGTCTACATTTAGAGAAGTTACTGTAAGTCTACATTTAGAGCAGTTACTGTAAGTCTACATTTAGAGAAGTTACTGTAAGTCTACATTTAGAGAAGTTACTGTAAGTCTACATTTAGAGCAGTTACTGTAAGTCTACATTTAGAGAAGTTACTGTAAGTCTACATTTAGAGCAGTTACTGTAAGTCTACATTTAGAGAAGTTACTGTAAGTCTACATTTAGAGCAGTTACTGTGTCTACATTTAGAGCAGTTACTGTAAGTCTACATTTAGAGCAGTTACTGTAAGTCTACATTTAGAGAAGTTACTGTAAGTCTACATTTAGAGCAGTTACTGTAAGTCTACATTTAGAGAAGTTACTGTAAGTCTACATTTAGAGCAGTTACTGTAAGTCTACATTTAGAGCAGTTACTGTAAGTCTACATTTAGAGAAGTTACTGTAAGTCTACATTTAGAGCAGTTACTGTAAGTCTACATTTAGAGCAGTTACTGTAAGTCTACATTTAGAGAAGTTACTGTAAGTCTACATTTAGAGCAGTTACTGTAAGTCTACATTTAGAGCAGTTACTGTAAGTCTGTGCAATCTCCAAGATCACAGTAAAGGAGTCATCTGGTGTAGTGAGAATGAGCAGAATTTCTATCATCTACACACATCAGAAGTTTGGTGGGGAACATTCCTAGATTTACAGGTGGAATAATTGGTTTATTTTTAGTCCTTCTCAGTAAAGGTTCTAAAATGACAACTTCCAAAACCATGAGAAAATGTGCTATGGAAACACCATTATCTCTAACCTAAGCTGCTAGTGAGAAGTGTAATTCTTTAACCAGTAAATAAAATGACTTTGAAAGCACATAACTTTAGGAGTGATAAAGTAAAATACATAGCTTGCTCTGCAGAAATATCTTTCAGTGTCGTGCGATATCTTCAAATGAGATATAAAGACCTGTAGGCTTGGTAAGAAGATTCATGGCTCTGTCTTCAGCTGAGTTGTGGTTATGAGAGCTTGGTGAAAAGTCTCACTGCCCTTAACAAAACTTGCTGAACACTAAGCAACTTTTCCCAAATATTTTCTAAATCGATAGCTAAGATTTTAAGAATGATTTTTGTTCAATTTTTATGAGAGAACTTGCCCTGTATGGTGAAGGAAGGATTACATCTTTATTTTTAATGTGTATACTTTTTATTATTTTATACATTTGTTAATCATCTAAGCTCATTAAGACAAGCATCGCATTTTCAGAGGTAACTTGGGACACTTCCTTGTTAAATTAATTACTCAAAGTAACAAAGAAGGCAAATGGAAGTGGAAAGAATTAAACCCTGTATTCTGGCCTACAGGAAGCAGTTTGTCAACAGCTCAGAACCATAATTCTCTATAGTAACTGAATATGGATGAATGCTATGTCTATATCTGGGTTATTTATTTATTTATTTTGAGTAAGCATTTCAAAGTATATCCATCTAAGTCCATGGCATGCTTTTTTTTCAGAAAAAGGGAACTTTGTGCAGGATTCTGGGAAGCTTCCTGCTGTTTTCCACTAAGTACGCACTGTTTCAGGGATGGTGGATGAGGAGTTCCTTTGGTCTGTGGAATTAAAGGTAGAAGTTGTAATCAAGTAATGGTTATATACAGCTCTGATCAGAATAAAATACAACAAAAAGAGTTATAATGCGAACATAATGAGAATGAAATGGATACTTCCAATTGTGCAAATCATTTTTAACTTGACAAAATATGCATTTCCATCAGAGTGCAAAAAGTTTTGCAAATGTGTGAACACTGAAATCAAAGTATTGTGAATATATCAGGTGACTAACGTGAAAGTGCAAAGCTTGCTGAAGAAAGAGATAAATGTATTAGGGAGAAAGTATTAGAAAAACTTGAACAGATGATAACAAAAGTAGGTCTGTGAGGTTATAATAAATTCATCAGGGATGTATTGAACAAAAAGTGACAGCTGGATTTGAGTAAAGCAAGTCATAGTCAAGTGAAAAGTACACTAAATATTGTGAAAATTCTGGAAGAAGGTGGCATAAACATGGTTTATGTGAAGTATAATGACAGTCTGGAGATGGTTCAGGCTAAATATTTTTTTAAGATAAATGACTATTTTGCAGATGGTCCCTGTTTTTTTTCTCATATTTTTGTTCCTCATATGATTTGTGTTTTTCTGGTAGATTGTTGAGTGTTGCATTCATGAAATAAAAACACATTTTAACCCTTTTTTTCCCTCTGCTATCTACCAACTATCATCCCCTCACAGCCAATTGATCCATGTGTTCTCCAGCTATGGGGGTAAAAGTTCACCAAGAAGGACCTTCATTTAAACAGCCACTAGAAATGGTTCAGGTCTTATGTTTTTCATTTTTCCATACCATTCCAGCTTGCAGAGGTAAAGAGACATACCATGTTGCTCTCCATACATGTGGTCCCTCATTTCCACAAGGATCCCTTTCTCTTGCAGCACAAGAAGGGATTTCCCTGATCTCCACTATGTGCTCCCAGAATGCATAAAATCCTCTCAGTCAGGCTAGTAATTAATAAAAAAGTGAAATGCAATAACATTTTGGAAATTTAGTGTAATAGCCACAATGAAAATGAAATCTAAGGAATTAGAATAATACTGGACAAAATGAAAAATTAAATAAAAACAACCGATGTTCACTTGGAAGTGGACAACGATGAAAGCTTTACTAATGGGCAATATAAAAAACAGGGACATCATTCTGAGTGTTTTTTTGTCAGTTGTCTAAAAAGAAAAGAAAAGAAAGTTGTAAAGATAAAAATTGCAAATAATCTTAGCAGGATCATATATAAAAATAAATGGTTTGTGTTACAGAATGAGAAGAAAGTTTGAAACAAGTGTTGAAAGATAATAAGCAATGGAAAATATTTGAAAGGTAACATGAAGGACCATAGCATCACAGGCGATACAAGGCAGGTAAGTCATAAAAACATATATACCTTGTCAATACCTACTCTTGTGATGTACCTCTCACTTCCACAAGGGCAAAGCTGCTCAGGCCAGGAATGAATTTGTGATGCTTATATGGTCATCAAGGTTCATTTTCAAGGATGCAACGGTATCGTTCTTTTGTGTTATGAAAGAGCAGTTTGTTGCAGAGAGGGGGGTTAACATTGGGTAATATTCCTGTTTTTCCAGTGTGTTCTGCTTATATGCTTGTAGAGATTTAAATCTTTATATGAAGTCTTTGCTTACTATAAAATGAAATATCTTATTCTCGTAATAAACAGTTTAACTCTCCTTGTACCTCCTGCTTTGGATTTTGTTGTTTTATTTTTCATTTTTACTCGCAGTTTTGTAGTTACCTTTTATGTTTTACCGTAGCTATAGCTGCCAAACTTTGTCCATGCACCTCTAGTATAAGAGCACTAAATGTAGGTGAGAGTAGAAAGCCTTAGTCTAGGTCAGCATGGTCGGGTCAAATGATATTGAGGAGTGCGAGGGGTAATAGTGACAGGAAGTGAACGGAGTTTCAGTGCTTTCAGTTCTTGGCACGTGGGAGATGTATTACTTTATCATGGAAAAAAGTGCTATAAAAATGAAATGGGAGAGGTAGTCATGTTCTCAGGTGTCCCTTATTTCACAAAACATCCTTGATTTTTCCTTACATTTTTGGTCTGTTATTCATAACATTTTTGATTTTCTAGCAAATCATTGTGGAATGCAGTCAGTAAATAATGTCAGACATTTGAGTTTCAGATTTAATGCCCTTCAGAAAATGCACATTAATGCAAACTCTGTTATTCTAGCAATGAACATTCTAAGTACAGAAGAACAATATTTAACATTTGTCCATGATTTTCAGCCTTTGTCCCTCATAACTGTTTGGATTTGTCTCTAGTTTTTGCACTAAAAGGCTGACATGTAGTATAGTAGTTTCTTTTCAAAAGATTAAATTGAATGTTAGTTAGGATGGTGTGTTATGTTCTGTAAACTTCACAAAAGTGTAGGTGCACCACACAGTGGTTTGTGGGAAGTGAGGGATGGCTAGAAAATGTACATAGAAAATAACTAGGCCTTAGAAAGAAAAAAATGTATAATGTACAGACTTAAAATCAGGGGAAAGAACGTGATAGTGAGAATATTTATAGTCCCATCAAATGTAGTGAAGGATTACAACCTATTTTATGACTGAAAGGAGCAGGGGAAAGGAATAGACATATAGAGGAATACGCATGGTTCAAGGAGGAAGTATCCATTTACAAGAAATGACTTGATGCAGGATATTTGTAGTGAGAGAGACTTCAGAAAGGACGGTAATGTATAAGGGTAGGAAAGCAGATACGTCAGATTATGCTGGAAAGACTGGAGGGAAAGGCATAGATAGTTTTCCAGAATGGCAATGGAATGTTTATTTTTATTTATTTATGTATTTATTTATTTATTTACTGAATTTGTTAACAGGGGTAGAACACTGATCAATTCTGACCAATTTCAATCTCAACCCTGTTCAATAATATAACCACTCATGCATAGATATAAACATGAAGTGACAGAGAATAAAATACAAAGAAAATATGGTGCAAAGAATATAAAGGTAGACAAACAAGTAAAGTGAGAGGATAAAATCAAAATGATGTCAATATACATTTGTACATAAAGCTTGCCTTACATTTAGGAAGACAGATCCGTATATATATAAGCCCGGTATGCAGAAATGTGAGGTGGGAGAATCAGAGCCATGGAAACTAATGGAGTCGTTAGAATACAGCAGAGATATTTATTTATTTAGGTTATGTGATCTGTTTAGTTAGCTTGACTAAGTAAATGAGATTTTAGTAGTCCATAGAGCTTGGGGTAAGATATAGTGTCTTGGATGGGAAGGAATTGTAAGAAATTACAAATGGAAAGCTTGAGGAGCGGGTGAGGGACAAGAACCTGGACAGGCAGTTAATGATACTAGTGCAAAAAGCGAAAAAGTAAATAAGGAGACCGAGGATGCATTAGTGCTGCTACAAAGTGGCATATGAGATGGGCCAAAGGGGAAAGAGGGGTGGAAACGGAATTGCACTTACACTGTGAACTGGGTACCTCTACAATGAACATGTAAAAAGTATAAGTTATTTCATGGTATGACCTCTGGTAGTTGTGTGGAGGTAGTTTTGAGAGGTGCCACTGTTAGAAATTTAAGGAAGGATTTAGTTCGGTTTTACAGATGATTTGACTAGGAATGGGAAAGAAAAAGGGGTGCAGGTTTGGCCCAAAGGTGAAGATGAAAAAGCCTTGAGGATCCTAAATGGTAGGGAGAGAGCAAGGGGTTGTTCACATGGATGCATGGATTACACTAGGGAAGGAGAAGGCAGCCATTAGAGCCCTGAGAGGTAGAAATGCATGGGATGGATGACTTATCAGTAGAATTTCATGAATGTGAGAGAGGTTGGCACAAACTGTGATAGCAAGGTACAATGTTGTAGTGGCAGGGAACAAGATATTCCCAACCACAGAGTGTGCTACGATGACAGGCAGTGTACAAACCCATTGAATTATCAGCTAATCTAAAATCAAATGAAGCATTAAGATCATGGTAAATACATTAGCAGTCTCAGCACCACAACAGGTAGCACACTTGTCTTTGGTGCAGAAGGCTGTGGGTTCTATTCTCACACCAGGTAGATGAATTGCTGACACTGCAGTGCAACATAAGGGAGTGCTGTGCTCCAGAGTGTGCCATCCTTCAGATGAGAAGTTAAACTGAGGCCTCATCTGCTTGTGCAGGTGGTAGCTCAGGTGGATATAAAAGATCCCGCTACACATATTCAAAAAGTTGGAAAAGTTCCTCAATGCCCTGCCCAAATTTACCCTAGAAGTATACATACCACCACAGTTCTCCCCTGAAATCAGTGTATTAGCCTTGTGGGACTAACCTGATCAATAAAGGATAAATAAATAAAAATAAATTAGTAAGAAATCTGGACAGTATAGTACTGAGTGCAGTGAGAGTGGTCATGGGAATTTGCAAGTAGTGAGGGTGTGATGGTAACACATGGGCAGTTATCTTATTTATAAAGAGAAATAAAGAAAACAAGGGAGGAATGATTTTATTAACTGACATAAAAACTGTAAGTCTATTGGCCTGGAATTTATAAAGGAGTTTGTATGAAAAGTGGAGCAGAGATTATATGCAGGACCTAGTTAGTGGCTGTGCATCAAGGGCCAAAGACAGAGGTGTTTTAAGGGGAGGGGGCATAATTAATGAGACACTGACAATGAGGCAATAGTCAACATGACCGAATCACCTAGAGCCATATTTTACACCGTCGAGTGGCTAGCCCTGCCACGGCACGCAGTTTGTGATCCGTGTTCTCTTATCTAGAGGATACTGCGCACCACAATAGATGCCCAAAGCGGTTGGTCTTTTTACAACTCTTCCCCACATTGGGCACCATGTAGAGTCTGTGCTGCTGCCCACAGCTCCATTCACTGGTGAGTTTGAAATGGAAACACTCAGCATGTTTTTTGGACATGGGAGAAACCCCACGGAGACACAGAGAGAACATGCTAACTCCAAACAGGCATTAGTCGGAGGTCAGGATCGAACCTTGTACATTGGAGGCGAAGACCTTAACCACTAAGCCATCTGGTCTCTCTGGTGATAAGTGTGTTGAGGACCCGGCCTACTCTCTGACCCACGCCAGGGGCCCATGCTAATGGTGGGATGGGTATATGTGCCCCTATTGGCCAGTATGTGCCCACCATAAAAAAGCCCAGCAGCCCTGGGTCAATAGGCTACTGGCTGGCTGGTGTCTAGTTGCCCAGCCTGGGTTACCTGGGATAGCTCTGTTGAGTGAAAGCTGGACATCAAACCAACCAACCTGCCAAACATGAACTGAGAATTGCTGCACTTAATGTAGGTCCACTGACAGGACGCAGCTTAGAAGTGGATGACATGATGATACGGAGGAGGCTGGACATCCTATGTATCCAGGAGATAAGATGGAAGGGCAGTGCAACAAAGCCACTTGGCTTGGGATCCAGACTCTACTACTCAGGTGGTGGACAGGCTAGAAATGGTGTAGGAATTGTGGTGAGACAGAGGCTTCAGAAGGCAGTGAGGGATATCATCAGAATTAATGACAGATTCATGGCAATCAGATTCCAGTGTAATGATAGGACAGTATTCATAATCTCAGCCTATGCCCCACAGCAGGGTTATGATAGTGAGGAATAGAGTGCATTCAGACAGCAATTGCAGAACCTACTAGATAAAGCAGGACAACATGAATTGGTGTTGATAATGGGTGACTTAAATGCACATATCGGGACAGACAGAACAGGATATGAGGACTGCCTGGGTCCACATGGGTGGAGCAATAGGAATAAAGAAGGAGTAGCCATTCTAGACTTCTGTCTGGCAAATGGCTTGATAGTAGCCAACACATGGTTCAGAAAGAGAGACAGTCACAAGATCACATACAAGAGTAGCCAACATGCAACTCAGGTAGACTTCTTCCTAGTAAGGAAAAGGCAGTGGGGTAGAATCCGTGATTGCAAAGTCATCCCCAGTGAAACAGTCGGTTCACAGCATAAACCAGTAGTTGCCACAATCATCTGCAAGCAGTGGTCAGAGAAGGCTCTAAGGTCAACAGAGACCAGGCTGAAGACCTGGAAGTTGACTGGAGAGAAAGTATAACAGTTCAAGGAATTACTCAGGGCTCTAGCACCCCAAGAAGAGGAGGAAATAGGTGGAGTTGAAGAAGAGTGGCAGTGCCTAAAAACAGCATGTGTTAGGACTACAGAAAAGATATGTGGCCGAGCCAGGTATGGAAATAAGGTACATAAGGAAAGCTGGTGGTGGAATGCAGAAGTTCAGGAAGTAGTCAAAAGAAAGAAGGAGTGCAGGAAGAAGTGGGAGACTGAAAAGACTGACCAAGCTACAGGTTAGCTAGGCTAACAAAGAAACTAAGAAAGAAGTTGCAATAGCAAAGAATAGGGCATCAGAGGCACTCTATCAGCTTCTGGAAAGTGACTCAGTAAGGGGCACAAAGAAACTGTATCAGGTTGCAAGGCAAAGACAGAAAGATAAAGAAGATAGTCAGACACCCTTCATAAGGGATTCCAGCAACAACCTGCTTACCAGCCCACAGGACATCAAAGGCAGATGGAAGGAGTATTTCCAGCAGCTTCTGAATGAAGAAAACCCCACAGAAGTGGTACTGCCCCAGAAACAGCCTACAATGAGAGTAGAAGAGGAGCCCAGCTTAGAAGAAGTAAGAGCAGCACTAAGGAAAATGAAGTCAGGGAAAGCAGCAGGCTCAGATGAGGTCACAGAAGATATGATAAAGATGCTGGGTGAGCTAGGGGAGAAATGGCTCCTGAGGGTACTAACTGCAGTGTGGAGAGAAAGGCGTATTCCAGATGACTGGAGAATAAGCATACTCATGCCAGTGTACAAGAACAAAGGGGGCATCCACAACTGTGGGCAGTACAGAGGCATCAAACTCCTACCACATTGCATGAAAGCTCTGGAGAGGGTGATTGATAAACAGATACGCAGAATAGTAGAATGTAAGATGGGAGATGAACAGTTCGGATTCAGATCAGGATGCAGCACAATTGACCCGATGTTTGCATTGAGACAGATACTTGAGAAGAAACTAGAGAAGAGGAGAGAGTCAAACTGGGCTTTCCTAGACTTGGAGAAAGCATATGACAAGGTCCCAAGAAAGCTGATCTGGGCACTACTGCAGTGGTTTGAAGTCCCAGAAACATTGGTAGAATTAGTACAGGCTATGTACAAGGACCCAGTGACTCAAGTACGAACAGTGTTTGGCCTCAATGAGGGGTTCCCAGTGGGAGTGGGTGTACACCAGGGTTCAGCTCTGAGCCCACTGCTGTTCATACTGGAAATGGACTACATCAGCAAACAGGTTGGAGGGGTCAGAGCAACAAAGCTGCTGTATGCAGATGATGTGGCAGTACAGGCAGACTCTGATCTAGAACTTCAGCAAAGGATAGGAGAATGGAATACAAATCTGAAGGCACATGGGATGAAACTAAGCACAGATAAGACAGTGGTAATGGCAGCAGATTGGGGAAATCAGAAGAAGCTGAGAATAGAGATAGATGGGAAGATAGTGGAACAGGTAAACAGCTTCAAGTATCTGGGAGGGGTGGTTGAGGAGAAGGGTAGTCTGAATGAAGAGGTCAAAGCTAGAATCAGAGGGGCTGGAGCCTACTGGCATAGAGTACCAGTTGTAGTATATGACAGAAGAATGCCAAAGAAGCTGAAAAGTAAGGTGTACAAGACAGTGGTGTAACCAGTACTACTGTATGGTACAGAAACCTGGGCAGTAAAGGCAGAACAGTTGAAGAAGCTAGAGGTGATGGAAATGAAGTGCGTGAGAAAGGTGGTAGGATGCACACTGCGGGACAGGTGAAGAAATGAGGACTTAAGAGCAGAAGCCAAAGTAGCTCCAATTGCAGAAAAGATCAAAGAGAACAGATTATGGTGGTTTGGGCACATGTGTAGAAAAGCAGAAGACAATCTGGTGAGGGAGATTTGAGACAGACAGGAAGAAGGTAAGAGGAAGCGAGGGCATCCAGCAAAGAGGTGGATTGATTGTGTGAACGAAGATCTGTGACAGTCAGGCATGAGTGTTGAAGAAGGCAGGAGAGTGGCACTGAATCGAGAGAGTTGGCGACAGTTAATACGATACCCCAACCCCATGTAAATAGAAAAAAGGGGATGATGATGATGATGATGATGATGATGATGATGATGATGACTGACAAGGAGAGGTATGAGGCAAAGCTATGTATTTTTCCTGGGACTGGATATACTGGTGAAGAAGGAAGTGGCAAGGCAGGTGTGGGTCTTTTGGAAAAGGAGAGAAGTAAGTTGTTTGTTCATCTTGCGGCTTTTCCCGGTTAGGGGTCGGCACAGTGGAACTCCAGTCTGCTAATGATTGGCCGTAGATTTTTTCCAGGTGCTGAGGTGCCAGCTCGATGCCCAACCTTCAACAAAGGCAAGTAAGTATGGAATGTTTTTTGTAGTTACAGGTTTATTAATATCTTTTGATTTAATGGCAAAAAAGTGAATGTATTTGCAATATAACAAAGACAAATGTCAGGTTTATCATTTGGTTGGGTACAACAAAAATGAGACATATTGTATGATTAAACAAAATGTAATCCATAAGTATTTAGGGTTGAATACAAGAAACTGCTATGGTAAAGATTATTGTCAGGAATTCTGAAAATACTAGGATTAAAGTGCAATGGACTAGGAGGATGGTAAGAGTGACCACTAATGGAAAGGGTCATTGTGATGAAGACGCAGGTACTGCCAGCTGTTTTTTGTGTTCTGAAACAACAACCAGTAATTCAGAAGTGTCAACTTTGGGGAGTCTTCAAAGGGAAATAGAAATGGTCTTTGTGGAAGTAAGATGTAAAAGCATTTCATGGCTTCAAGCCAAAAGTTAGTCTGGGGGATGATAACTGAATCATATCCTGTGTTATATACAGGCATGTGGGCTGGCCCAGAGAATATGTTAGGCCAGAAAAGGAGAGGGGTGACATATAAAGGAGAAGGAGGAAAAAAGAGGTTTTTAGTTCTTAGAGAAGGCTAGAGCAGTTTCATAACTGTGGTAATGGGATAGGGTAAAGCAGAGAGCAGTAATATATCAGGATACGGAATGTATTGGAAAAGATTCCATATAGGATGAAAGAAGTGTATAACATACACAAACTGTTGAAATAACAGGAGAGACAGGATAATTTAGGTTATTTAAGGATCTAAAAAAAGATCTAAAAAAATGTCTTTAGATGACTGGAGGAAGACTGGTGTGTATACGTCAGCCGAAAGAAGGCACAGAGGGGTAAGAGGAAGAGCAATAGAGATGGGAAGAAATGTATGGAAACCACACTAGCATAAATAGGAATGAGTAGTGGGAGCAAATAGGGGTTCAAATGAGAACTGCTTCATAAAAGGGAGGAGTTTCAGGAAGGTGAGGGTGTGGAGAAGATTGGATAGGAGGAACTATGGGACATGTATAGGATGAAACTGAATAGGAGGAGAAGTTGGAGAAGGGAAAAATGGGAGAAGCCCCCCCTGCTAAAACGTTAATGCAGTGTTTTTTTTTGTAACACGCTTTAATGAAAGTGCTTTTTCGATAAAAGCGCTTTCGTTAAAGTGTATCTGGTTGTTATGAATTCGAGGTCCTAGATCTATATATATATATATATATATATATATATATATATATATATATATATATGGTTCCCTATCAGAAGCCTGAAACACTATAAGCCTGAAAATCAAAATCCTGAAACCAAAAGCCTGAAAATTCAAAATCCCGAAAACCCAAAATCCTGAAAACACAAAATGGACATACTGATGTCATTGTGGCTTTGCTATTGTTAGCCCTGTGGTGTTAGGTCATGCGTTGGGTTCAGGTAAGTGTGCGGTTGGTTTTCTGTTAGGGTTAGGGGCGGTTTAAGTGAGTTAGGATTAGGGCGCAGGTTAGGCATGTATGCAATAGTGACAAATATTGGGGTTAGGGGCGGTTTAAGTGAGTTAGGGTTAGGGCTGGTCAGGTGAGTGTGCGATAGTGACGGACCTTAGGGTTAGGGTTAGGGTCAGGGTCAGTTGGTAGATATTAATGTCTTTATAGTGACATATTAGCATTATTTGTGTTTTCAGGATTTTGAATTTCAGGATTTTGGGTTTTCGGGATTTTGAATTTTCAGGCTTTTGGTTTCAGGATTTTGATTTTCAGGCTTATAGTGTTTCAGGCTTCTGATAGGGAACCATATATATATATATATATATATATATATATATATATATATATATATATATATATATATATACTGGGGAGCAGGTGGGGTGGTATGTATTGGTGTGCAGGTGGGGATAGTATTTATTGGGGAGCAGGTGGGGTGGTATGTACTGGAGAGCAAGTGGAATGGTATGTATTGGGGAGCAGGTGGGGATGGTATGTATTGGGGAGCAGGTGGGGATGGTATGTATTGGGGAGCAGGTGGGGGATGATATGTACTGAGGAGCAGGTGGGGGATGGTATGTATTAGGGACCAGGTGAAGGTGGTATGTATTGGGGAACAGGTGGGGTGGTATGTATTGGGGAAGAGGTGAGAAATAGGAAGATAGCTATGGGAGAAGGCAGATAAAGAATATAAAAGTCATATATGAACAAGTGGTAGATGAATCTAGGAAGTTTCACTTTTGTGTGGTGGTGGGACAGCAGCTTACATAGCAATTCTTCTTCTTCTTTCGGCTTTTCCAGTTTAGGAGTCGCCACAGCAGATCACCTGTCCACTCATGATTGGCAGTGGAGTTTTACGGTGTCGAGTTGCCAGACCAGTGCCAAACTTCCACAGAAGACACACACACCCACACACTCATGCCTAGGGCCAATTTAGAGTGTCCAATCCAAAAGTTGAACTTTATAGGTTAAGAACATGAGACTCATTCAGATAATATTTAGCAGTTACAAAACTGATGGCAATTTGGAAGGTGCGGTGTGAGTTAAAGGAAATACTTTTTAATGTTGTCATCACAAGGCTGGAAGAATGAGGAAGAAATAGAAAGGGAGCTGATATGAAAGGAGAAAAGTGTAATATGGAGATAAGGGAAGGTTCTAGTGAGGGGCATGACAGAACAATTACAGATAGGGCAGAATAGTTGGCAACTTAGTGAGAACTTTGTATGGCTTCCATATAGTGGCAGACCTTTGATAGTATAATTTATGTCATTAAAAGAGGTCTTACTACTCGAATTCCAACCCAGTATTCCAGCTCTGTCTCCTCTTTACTTCACAGAAAGCTCCCATTTTCTCACTTCTACCTTTACCTGTCCTCTTCCATCTTCCTCATTTAATCTTCTACTTACTCAGTTTCCCTTCTGACTCGGGACTGCATCTGCCCCAGCTTGCTTGTTTTTATCTCTCTCCTCCTTAATTGGTCTTTTATCTTCATTACATTATTCTTCCTCTTTATCTAGATTCAATAACCGATGTTCTGTTTTTCATGTTGCCATAAATCCACCTCATCCCTCCATTCCCCACAACCTACTCTACATCTTTCATCTTTATTTTGTTTGATCGCTCTTTTCAACTTCACCCTGCAGCCATTTCACTTGGTTGTCTTCTTTTCACTTATTTGGGTTCTATCTCCACCTGTTGACTTCCTTAAAGCCCACCTCCACTTCACTATCACTGGTGCACAATTCAACATGCCTCCGTCCAGAGCCGTTGTCCATCCATTTTCCAATTTCTCTCGAAATCTACCAGAATGCTATATAGTTTATAGTTTGTACTGATTTCTGCTAAAAGCACAGTGCCTTCTGGTCCTCACTTTTCCATCCTTACATATCTCTAATGTAAGTTGACTATCTCCTCTTTCACATTTTTTTTTGTCATTTGACATGAAAGTCCTCTTTGCCAAATTCTCTTAAAAACACCCTGTCCCACTCCCTCTTTCTTGTCTATTGCCCTAACAAAGGCACTTACATATTCAGTTTTTCATATTTTGGTTAATAGAATAACAATAAAACTACCCCTTACTGATTATACACACTCTAACATCCACCCATTTCCCAATCCCACCTATCAAACTGTCCTCCCTCATACAGTCGACCTTCACCCCACACTAGAATGCCTGCTGCCCTCTTCCTAGCTCTTCTACAACGATCAATCCCCAAATATATTTTCCTCTTTTAGCTTGCTTGCTATCCTTCTTAAATTTAACTTGCCACAATCAATTCCCCTCTCTATTGCTTTATTGAATCCTCAGACATACCCCAATGCCCCTGCCATCAAGCCCCTGTTACCTTTATACATGTAGTAGATGATATTAATGAGTCTACAGTTTGGCTTCAGATAGTTTATATTAGATATTGGTAATTTGGGAACCTAGCATATTTTCTAAGTTCTTGGATGAGGTGTTCATAGCGTTTGAAAGAGCTGATAGGAAAAGGTCCATAGTAATTAAACCAGGTGGCTGTGACTATAGATAGTGTAAAACAGTAACTGCAGATGAAGCAAAATCTTACCCTGACCATAGTTTTAAATTTTTGGGGATAGACCAAGTGTGTCTAGATGTTCATGGAGGTCCAGCAACCTTAAGTTTGGAGGAACTAGAATTAATCTGGCAGATTAGACTCAATGCTTATTCTGTACCTGGCCTGAATGAAGGCTGTTGCATAAGCAGTATTCTGAAACTTAAAGAGTTTATCAAGATGACTGGTTTTTAATTAGGTTTATTCATATTTTTTATATTTTTGTTTATACATTTTTAGAAAGGTATTGTTTTAGTATTGTGATTATTTATGTATAATAGGTTTTGGTTTATGAATTGTTTAATGTTTAGTAACTAACTGTCTAAATTCAATTGATATTTTGACTGATAGTAGGATGTGTTTATATCTTGTATGAAAAGTTGCTAGAAGTAGCTTTTCCCCTTTAAGGTGCATTATTACTTAATTAATTGCTTACATAACTGAGTAATTATTTCTTGCTTTAGTATTTAAAGCCTCTGTTAGCGTGTGTGTATTTGTCTGATGAAGTTTGTACATTGTGTCAAACGAAAAGCGCTTAACTGTATTCATTTTTTATTTGTGTGCCGTTCGCCTGCTTCAGTTCCTTTTTTGTGGTTAGAAGTAAAATGTGTGCTAAAGCTGGGATATATATATTTATTTATTTATTTGACATTTGTTAACCAGGTTAGTCCAACTGAGCTCAAGCCCATTTTCAGTTAAGACCCGAGCAGAAAAGCTCCAAATACTTACACAATTATGTAAAAATAAACAAAGAGACAAAAATTATAAACATAATTATGCTCCATACAGTAAACCAGCAAATGAGAAGTAACTTTATACATATTGATATTACATAAGAAATAGGGTGTAACGCTCTTTAAGCCTTAACATTATGAAAGTGTCTGCAGTTAAAAGTAACAGAGCAAGAAATTAGGAGCAGAAGAAAAAGGTAAGGGATTATGTGGGGTCATCACAAGGGTGGAAAAGGCAAGGGTTTACGTGGGATCATCACAAGGGCGGAAAAGGCAAGGGTTTACATGGGGTCATCACAAGGGTGGAAAAGGCAAGGGTTTACATGGGATCATCACAAGGGCGGAAAAGGCAAGGGTTTACATGGGGTCATCACAAGGGTTGAAAAGGCAAGGGTTTGCATGGGGTCATTACAAGGACATATCCATGATTTAGACAAAAAACATTTTTTGTTATTTTTTTGAAACTATTGGAGTATGTAATGCATCTTATCTTGAGGGGGACTTGGCTCCACTTCTGAGATACTGAATATTTGTATAATACTTTACCAATAATTTTGTTTTTTTATATTTGTAGATGTTTTCCTTGATTTTTGTGCCAAATAACCTTTTTTCTACTAGTTGCTGCTAAGATTTTTCATAGTAGGTGTGTAGTTTTGAACTCAGTTGTATTAATTTGTGGTGTGCTTGTGAATTAATACTGTTAAGGTGTCTTTTCTTGCCTTTTTGATTGGCCCTTATAATCTGCTTGTGAAGGCTTGATGTAAGCTTACTCGTATTTTGCAGTCATTAATAAGCTGAAAGTGGTGGATTAGTAGGCAATTACCATTGCTAAACTATAGCTAAGTGCGCCATTCGGTATTGCTTGTTCTAACTCCTGGACACGGCTCTTTGAACTCCGCCACCCCGTGGAGTTTACAAAAGGGTATAAAAGCTCCCTGTCTTGTTCAGCTGTGATTGCTCGCATAGTGGGTCTGTATAGTTTGCAGTTCTGCCTCTGGTGAATTAGAAAGCCAATATTAGCCTTTGGTGAATTAGAAAGCCGATATTAACTAATTTTCTTAACTCTCACTCATGCAGACCTTTCTCTGAGTATACCTGTTCATTTATGGATATCTAAAGCTGGTAAAAGGCTTTTTGAGCAGCGCTACCTAAATTATTACCCTGACGCCTGAATCCTCTCCACATACCAACCTTGTACTGTGTATGTGTTCAATCACAGGTGTTTTTAGCCTATAAATGGCTTTTGAAAGAATGCACTCATGTGGATAATTCTCTGAGCGTGCTTCATCATTTATGGATATCCAAAGCTGGTAAAAGGCTTTTTGAGCAGCACTACCCAAACACTTTCACTAATGCCTAAATCATTTTCATATAACAGCCTTGTGCCATGTATGTGTTCAATCACAGGAGTTTGTAGCCCATAAATGACTTTTGAAAGGAAGACATCCTTGTGAAGACTCTCAACGGGCTGTGACTTTTTTTCAATCTGAAGCCTGTAATCTGCCTTTTAAGAGGTGCCACCTAAACATTTACGCTGAAGCCTAAATCCTCTCCACAGTCCTACCTTCTACAGCATATTATTTTACTTTTGAAACCCTGCTGTTTAAGCCAGTAAATGGTTTTTGATGCCTAAATCCTCTCCACAGACCTACCTCCTACAGCATATTATTATTTTACTTTTGAAACCCTGCTGTTAGAAGCCAGTAAACAACTTTTGAAAGTACGCCATCCATGTGGAGAATCATAAAGGGCTTGGCTAAATGTACCTCATTCCAGCAGTGTTTAATGCTGGTAATTTACTGATTTGTCATACACCATCTGTATTGCTGATATGAGCACCTTTAGGTAGGAGTCCCTTAGGCATACTGCATAGAACCCCTAAAGCTAATTGCAGTAGCTGTGTAATGAACTATATAACACTTTATCTGTGTGTTGCACTATGATACATTACCCCACATTGTAAAGTATAGTCCTATTGTGCCTCACACAGTATCCTGTTCTTGCATAGTACTTGAAGTAAATGCTTAACATGTTTTACTAATGCTGCAGTTCTACAATAGTATTTGTAGAAACTGTTTAACATGATTTACTAATGCTGCAGTTAAGTAGGAAGAAATGTTTTAATTGCTACATTTATTTTTACTGCTACCACAAAAGAGCACATAACTACTGCACTATAGAGTTTTACAATGCTGCAAACAAGGTTTTGGAAATGTTTAATTGCCATCTATGGATATTGTCTCTGTGAATGATTAGCCCATTTTGTAATGTTTGGGTTTTTTGGAAATGTAAACTTGCAATTAGTATATTTGTCTCTGAATGATTAGTGTAACCTTTGAGCAATCATGTCTTGCTATGAGATAACTACTGTTTCTCATCCCTACCTTCTCTCTCTTGCCTCCTTATGTTACCTGCTCATCTTGTGCTTCCTGCACTAGTCTATAGGAACATAAAGGACCCTCTCCAAATATCGATGGTTCACCTCACTGAATAACTACCCTACAATCCCTCTCTCAAGAACACCAGTAAAGTATGTCTGTTGAATAATTCCGGCTAGAAAGACTTTCTACTATTGTACCTCTACTACAGGTTTAAAGAAAGTCCTGAGCTAGGACAGCCAGCAGCCTCTACCCCCCCCTCTTCTGTACCTTCACATATTCTCTCCAATATCCCCTATAGAAACTCCTTTTGTCTAAAAAACTTTTTCCTTGTTGTACTCTTAACTCCCTCTCATATCAGCCTGCAATATTAGACCTGTGCACTAGGTGGCTCCCTTATCCCAACCATAATCTCTTTCGTATCTCTTATGCCCAGATACTTACTTTAATTTTTCCTGTTGTCCTTTAATTGCTATTCAGCCCTCTCACTTTACCCTCTACCTCTACTGTCTACATCCACCTTTTCTAGGCTCAATTCTCACTATCCTTTTCCCACATCTGACTTTTCCAACTTACTTTCTGGAGTCAGTCCTGCTGATTGTTTTTTATAACTACATCAGTATCTGTCTCTACCCACTCAGTTTACCCTGCGGCTCACTCCGCTTCTCTACCTACCCCCAATTCCCACCCACCCCCAGAGGTCCTACTCTTCTACTTACTAAACCACACCTCTTCCTCTTTCCATTACTCTTACACTTACTAACCACACCTCTTCCTCTTCCCATTTCTCTCTGTACACTTTACCATTGTTCATCTTCTCTCATATCTACCTTCTCTTACCACTCCCTTCAGTCTTACTACACCCTTCACAATTCCCCATCCTCACCCTTTATACTTCTAAATTCTACCTACACACATCTAATAGTAAATTATTCCAATGTATGAACCACCCACCCCAATATATGTCCTACTTTTATTCACACTTTTACTACTTCTTCCTCTAGCCTTTGCCTACTTACTCACCTCCTATGAATACCCACTATATCCACACCCTCACTATACTAATAAGGACACCAATGCTCTATCCCTACCACTCCTTTATATCCATGCTAATATAACATCTTCACCCAATTACCTACTTACAAAGTATCATAGAATAC
The DNA here is from genome assembly GCF_019279795.1 of Protopterus annectens. Lineage (NCBI taxonomy): Eukaryota > Metazoa > Chordata > Ceratodontiformes > Protopteridae > Protopterus > Protopterus annectens. Next base: position 1,828,794,059 of record NC_056729.1, on the reverse strand, counting down.
TACATATTAAATATAACACTCTAAATCTCAGGAAAGATCTACTTCTATACAGCAAATTCCTTAACCCAAGCTACATAGGATTACTACTCTCATTAAAGGATGGTAACATCCACCCTAACCCAGGCCCAACAACAACTCCTATCACTCTCCATAGCCACAATCACTCACCTATTGATTCCCTTAGAAAACCATCTAAATCCCTCCAAGTAGCTCATCTTAATATACGTGGCATTAACAATAAAGTATCTCAACTCCAAGCTCTAGTAGAAGTCTATTCCTTTGATATACTCTGCTTAACAGAAACATGGTTAAAACCTGTAACCAAAGACAATGAAATCCTTCCACCTGGATATAACATGCTGAGACTCAACCGAGTAGCCATGAAGGGTGGTGGGGTAGCTATTCTGTTTAAATCTGGCTTACAGTTAACCACTTACAGCTGTAAACTACCTCTTGATTCCAATGCAGAAATTCTCATCTCCAAATTTCATCTTAACAATGCAAAATCCATCTATATTATCTGTATGTATGTTTCTCCTGGTAATAACATTGCCACCATGGAAAATATCCTTTTCTGGCTATCCCAACACCTGCTACAAGAAACCATAATCCTAGGAGATATAAACATTGATTGGAACTGCTATTGTAGCAACCTCCCTACCACCCATATTAACCTATATGGGTTTTCTCAAACCATTACACCCCCCACCAGGATAAATAAAGCTAACAAGAAAGCAAGCATATTAGACTGGATTCTCATAAACCATCACCCTCACAATTATGATTCTGGAGGCCTCCCTGATGATATAAGTGACCCCTCACATACCTATATTATCAGACATAAAGCCCATACTCCCACTCCAACATCTGTCAGAAATATCAGATCCAAAAAGAACTTTATTTATTAGTAAGAAATAAGAAGAACTTTAATCCACTACTATTCCTTGCAGAACTCAAGTCCTGTAACTGGTCCATCCTAAAAACCTTACCCTTACAGGAGAGTGTTACTCACTTTAATAACACTTTCTTTAATATACTTAACTGCCATGCCCCCAATCGGCAAATTAGATCCAAAGAACGTATAGCACCTTGGCTTACCAGAGAAACTAAAACTAAAATCAAACTCCGTGACCAGGCTTGGAACAAATGGAGAGCCACCAAAACTCCCCTAGACCGCATTAAATTCCAACAGCTCAGAAACTCTACTAAAACAGCTATAACTCTAGACAAAAAACAGTATTTCTGCCACCTCCAGGACAAACACCAGAATAACCCAAAGAAGTTCTGGGTGGGATTCAATAACCTCCTTCATCCTGGTAAATCTACCACCCCCACCCCTGAGAAACTTATAGGGAAAGATCCTGTAGATATTGCCAACGCCTTCAACTCCTTTTTTACGGAGACCATACAGTCTCTAGCCACCCAGCTAACTACTACTTCCTCACCACCCAATCCTGCCAATAACTCAGCCCCACTTTCCTTTAAATTAGAACCAGTACCTACCCACTACATCCGCTCCCTTTTAAAAAAACTAAGACCAACCAACCTAGCGGCAGATCACCTCCCAGCAGAATACTTACAGATAGCATCAGATGCTATCGCCTATCCCATATCAATCCTGATTAACAGAACCATAAAAGAAGCCACCATCCCATCTCTTTGGAAAATCTCATACATCATCCCTCTCCACAAAGGAGGTGCCTCCACGGAAACTTCCAACTACAGGCCGATAGCAATCCTGTCTCCATTAGCTAAAATCATGGAGCGGTGTGTACACAAACAGCTTCTAAAATACCTAACCCTCAACAGTTTGTTGTCTAACTCCCAACACGGATTCCGCCCCTATCATAGTACTACTACGGCCCTCCTCTCCTTTATTGATTCAATAAACAACAACCGTAACAACAAACTCATATCCGCTGCTCTTTTTCTGGACCTATCAAAAGCCTTCAATATGGTCAACCACCAGCTTCTGCTCCAAACCCTGGATGGCTTACATCTCGACAACCTGGCCCTTAGTTGGTTTAATGCTTACCTCTCTGGTAGGCAACAAGCTGTCCTATGGCAAAACAGGCTATCAGGCCTGCTCCCCAACACCATTGGCGTCCCTCAGGGCTCTATACTTGGTCCCCTCCTCTTCTCAATCTTCATTAACAATCTTCACTTAGTCATACCTAAAACCACCTGCATTCAATACGCAGATGATTCTACCCTTATCTGCACTGATATCTCTCTCCCACAACTCCAAGTAAAAACCCAGCACTGCTTTGCAAAAGTTGAAAAATGGTTCTCTGAATTGAAACTATTACTTAATCCAGCTAAAACCAAATTACTGCTCTTCTTCCCCTCAGCTACCACTCCCCTAGGAAACGAACTTCTAACTGCTAATAATATCCCATTCCATGTAAAATCCGCCAACGGGACCATCATAGAGCCTGTCTCCAACACCAAACTACTTGGAGTAACTATTGATCACAAGCTGAAATTTGACATACACATCAGCAATTCCATTAAGACAGTGAACAAAAAACTTGGTTCCATGTATCGTATTAAGAATTTTCTCACCCCTCATGCCAAGCTAACCATTGCCCGCACTTATCTCCTCTCTACCCTCCTGTATGCTTCCCCTATCCTATCTTTCCTCAATAAGCGTGAACTTAACCTGCTCTCCGTTGCCTACAATCACATAGCCCGATTTATCACAGGTACACCTTACTGCACCCACCACTGCCTTAACCTAAAGAAACTTGGCTGGTTGGAACTGCCTAATCTTCTCAAATTCACCCAACTCACGGAAGCATTCAAAATAATTAACCAACCTGATAGAGCCCCTGCCCTGAGCAAAATACTAACTCCCTACTCTAACCTTAACTGCCTCCGATCAGCAAACAGCATTCAAATACAAACCATTAAATCCAAGAATTCGGGGGGCGATGCCCTCTATGCCAACTCCATAGGGAAACCCTGGAATTCCCTTCCAAACCACCTAAGACTAGTAACTTCACTTAACCAATTCAAAAACAATCTCAAAGAATTCCTAAAATCACACTGGTTATGTCCTTGTTCAAAACCAGGCTAAACCCAACCAATCAACCGCAACCCTAGTCTCGTCACCCCCTTATAGACCTTGCTCCTCAACACCAAGGCTTCTATACTTCAATCAACCTCCTTCTCATATGAATGATTACTTACTTACATGAATTTGACTTCTGTACTTGTTTATACATATGTTAATGTTAATTTTTTCTCTGAATGTTTATGTACTGTTTGTCTTCTCACTATGTTGGAGCTTTTCTCCCCGGGCCTCTACTGAAAAAGGACATGAATCTAGATAGACCAGCCCGGTCAACAAATGTAAAATAAAATAAAATAAAATAAACTTTAACCCTGAGCTATTCGAAAAGGAACTAAGAGCTTGCAATTGGTCTCCCTTAAGACACCTCCCTTTAGAAGAAGCCATCAAATACTTTAACTCTAACTTCCTTGCCATTCTTAACCACCATGCTCCAACCAGATTAATTAGAATTAAAACCAAGTCTGCCCTATGGCTTTCAAAAGAAACCAAACACAAAATGCATTTTAGAAATAAATATTGGGCCAACTGGACAATGACTAAAAACCCTGTAGACCAAAAAACCTTTAGATAGTTAAGAAATGACACTAAGAAAGCTATACTCTCTGATAAAAGAAATTACTACCTACAATTTCAACAAACTAACCAAAACAACCCACAAAAATTCTGGACTAGCATTAACCAGTTACTCCATCCAGGTCAATCCACCACACTGAACCCTCAAAATACATACATACATGCATACATGTATCCCATGCATACAGACAATACATTCAATACCTTCTTTACTAATGTCATCCAAACACTAGCTAGTCAGCTATCACCTAATAGCTTCACTTTACCTTCTTATAACTCAACCTCACCCCCTCCATTTCATTTTCAACCTGTCCCAGCATCATATATACTAACCCTTATACAAAAACTAAAACCATGCTCTCCCTCAGCAGATCAACTACCTGCTGATTTTGTACAGCTATCAGCCAAAGCTATCGCATATCCCATTTCCATTCTGATCCATAGGACTATTACCAAAGGTCACATCCCTAGCTTATGGAAAGTCTCTCATATTATCCCCCTCCATAAAGGTGGACACTCCATTGAGCTCTCAAACTACCGCCCCATTGCCCTTCTTTCTCCTTTGGCAAAGATCATGGAGAAATGCATCCACAGGCAATTACTTGACCACTTAACCAAAATAACTAACTTTCCAGCTGTCAACATGGTTTCAGACTTTCACACAGCACTACCACTGCCCTCCTTTCATTTACTGATTGCATTAACAAAAACTGCAACCTTAATAACCTTTCCTCTGCACTGTTTATTGACCTGTCTAAAGCATTTGACATGGTAAATCACCAGATTCTCATCAACATACTCAAATCCCTGTCATTAGATGCACCTTCCATAATATGGTTCCAGTCATACCTAGATAAAAGACAACAGGCTTTAATTTGGCATAAGACTCTATCTACCCTCCAATCCGTTACCCTAGGTGTCCCTCAAGGGCCCATACTAGAACCTCTCCTCTTCTCCATATTTATTAATGACTTTCATCTAGCCATCCCCCAAGCCACACGGATACAATATGCTGATGACTCCACACTTGTATGCTCAGCCAAATCCACTTCTGAACTTTACTCTCTTACCCAGAAGGTGTTTAACACAGTAGAACAATGGTTCACACAGTGTTGCCTTCTTTTGAACCCCCAAAAAAATGAAACTCCTCCTCTTCAATCCTACTCACAAGTCCTCTCCTTTTGATTTCTCAGTTACATTCACCAATGGTACCATTATATCACCAGACCCAACCAGCAAACTACTGGGTATCACCATTGATAACAATCTGAACTTTGACATCCATATCAACAATACTATAAAAACTATCAACAAAAAACTTGGCTCTCTCTATAGGATTACACCATTCCTTCCCCCCACAGCCAGAACAACTATAGCTCACACTCATCTAATCTCTACACTCCTCTATGCCTTGCCCATTTTTACTAAGCTATCTAAAAATAACCTCAGCAAATTGGAAATGTCCTACAATAACATTGTCAGATTTGCTACAGGCAACCCTTTCAGAACCCACCATTGCATTAATATAAAGCAGCTGGGATGACCTGATTAAATTCCACCAACTGACCATCGCCCATAAAACTCTTTATAAACCTTCCAGTACTCCTATCCTATCTACCCTCATCACCCCATATACAAATCTGAAGTCCTTACGGTCTTCACACAAACCTCTTGTACACATCTCTAAACCTAACAACAAGGCTGGGGATTCTCTCTTTTCCAGTGCTGTCAGAAAAGCCTGGAATCTTCTCCCCAGTGACCTCTCCTCACTTCCTTCTTTATCACTCTTCAAAAACAGACTGAAACCTTTCCTTAGAACACACTGGTTATGCCCCTGTACTAAATCTGACTAGGTATCTATCTATCTGTTCAAATTTAGCTCTGCCTATCCCATACTACTTATGAACTGTTATACATTCCTTATTGACTATAATTACATCCTCCCTCTATAGCTACACTGTGTCCAACCTCTGTGAATACTTTTTACTGAGGGATTTCTTTATTTTAATACAATTAACCTGTCTTCTTTGTTCTTATTTCTTCTTTTTATGTATTTTACCTGTATGTTGTATTGTATATGCATTCTTGCACTATAAGGATTTTTTTGTCTCCACTGAATTTTCTGTTTTAACCTGGAATATATATTGTATATAAAAATGTTGCGATTTATTCATTTTTTTGCTGTTTTTCTTGTATCTGTCTTGGAGCTTATCTCCCTGGGCCTTTACTGAAAATGGACATGTATCCAGTTAGACTAGCCCAGTCAACAAATGTAAAATAAATAAATAATAATAATTGTGTGTACTGCCGAGTGGGCGTGTAGTGGTGTAGTATGACACAAGACTGGATAGGGAGGGGCAGGCTGAGGATTTGTTGAGTAAGAGTGAAAGTTGAAGTTGATGGTGGAATTCTGGCCACTGAAAATTCTTTAGTTCCAACTAGTGGTGAGAGGTACGTGGTAGGTTTGCAGCATATTTTGTGATTTTATGATTTTATTGTATGCCTGTTCCAGCTTAGTGATTAACGAAGATTGAAGGTATGTAACGATTTAGCTTTGTGTGGGATTCTACATTAATGATGGCTTTATTTAAGGATGACATGGCAAAGGTGGGTTTGAGATGTGAAAGTGATTTTGGGAGAAAGATTAAAAGCTTAATCTTTTTAGGATTTAAAATATGCTAATTTTCAGTGGGACATCTTTCTACAGAGAAAAAAGAGTTTTGGGTAAGAGTGTGAAGTTGATAGATACTTTCAGAAAAGAAGATGAGTGTCGAATCATCACCATATTCAATAAGACAGGAGTGATAGCAAGATGTCAAAGGAAGGAATATGCCAAAAAACGTCACAGGAATCATATGCCAGATGTGTCATGGGAAGGTACATTCCAGAGATGTTATAGGAAGGCATATCTATATAACTTGTAAGAGATCATACAATCCCCCAGGGTGTAGAATATGCCTTTCCCCAGTATTATGTAATCTCAAAGTTACTCTATATATAATTAACAATTGGTGTGGGGGTGTATTCCCTCCACATAGGGAGTGCAGATTGACTTGTCTCTCTAAATAAAGTGTGTTTTAAACTTTTTTCCATGGTTTTGTTTGCATGCTCTGAAGGAATTCCTTAGCAAATGTGCAGTGGTATATCAATGTTTGCTTTGTTAACCTTTTGTTGTTGACATTAACAACATCAACATTTGGATTTTTACAGTAAATACCCTATATACATAGAGATATATACAAATGGTTCTACTTCACATAATCGAATTTACACTTGCCTGAAACTGAAAAGAATGAGACATCTTCACCAAAAAACTAACTTTCATAGGTTCATAGGTTGGTACTAGGCTATCAGCCCCAGGGCCTATAAAAGCCTAGCCATAACAATTCCCTGGCTATTTCTTCCCACACTGTTTACTTCCCTGGACATGGACACTTGGATCATTCAGTTTTACTCTGGGAAGGGAACTACTTGGACAGACTGAGGCGAATCAAACTCACCCAAGGGTGGGGCTTAGCCTCCCACACCTGCCTTAACTAAATATACCAACTCCAAGATTGCACAGCAGTGTGTAAAAAGGCAAAGTTCACCAGGTGGCCAAATGTTTCCTTTCCCGGAGTAAAATTCCAGTAATCCGAATGTTCGTGAAAGTTAGTTTTCCGTGAAGTCATCTCATCCTTTTAATTTTCTGGTAAGAGAAAATTCAATCATGTAAAGAGGATCCTTATACACATGAACTATTCGCCATCACTGCCTTGCCCTTGTGGCATTTGTTGTTACTGAAAAGAGTCCACGATGACCAGTTCCTTTAACGGTTAACAAATAAACTAAATTAAAATTAAAGATAGCATTAGGTGAAGTCTCTTTGTATAGGGAAATATAGGTTTATAGGTTCATAGGTTGGTACTAGGCTATCGGCCCAAGGGCCTATACAAGCCTAGCCATAACAGTTCCCTGGCTATTTCTTCCCACAATATTTACTTCCCTGGTTCCCTGTCTAGCAGGGCGACTGATGTGATCCCTGGGGTGAAGTTCCTATGTCCCATCCAATCGTCAAGGTTCCTTTTGAAGAGGGCCAAAGAGGCACTCATCTTGACATGTATGGACAGTCTATTCCAGAGAATGGGAAGTCTCTGGGTCAGGAACCTATCCTATCAGCATGTTTTGTTCATTGGGATGACCAGGTTTAGATCCTTGAAGCATGTGGCTCTTAGAGATTGAGATTTCTTTAAGTGTAGCATGTCCAACAGCTCTGGGTTTGACATGATCTTGTATGTTAAACAGAGATTGCCTCTGAATAGGCAATATGTGATAGAGTATAGCTGGAGTTTTTTTAGACAGTCAGCATAGGGCATCTGCTTTAGGCCTGTGATTCTTTTAGTGAGGTATTTCAGTGGCCTTTCGAGTTGTTGCAGATGTCTTGTGAGGTCCATACCAAATGGGGCATTGTACTCTATAACAGGTCTAATGAGAGATGACTATAGTGGGCCAATCATCATTCATCATCATCATCATCCCTTTTTTCCCATTTACATGGGGTCGGGGTATCACATTAACTGTCGCCAACTCTGTCGATTCAGTGCCACTCTCCTGCCTTCTTCAACACTCATGCCTGATTGTCGCAGATCTTCTTTCACACAATCCATCCACCTCTTTGTTGGATGCCCTCGCTTCCTCTTACCTTCTTCCTGTCTGTCCCAAATCTCCCTCACCAGATTGTCTTCTGCTTTTCTACACATGTGCCCATACCATCGTAATCTGTTCTCTTTGATCTTTTCTGCAATTGGAGCTACTTTGGCTTCTGCTCTTATGTCCTCATTTCTTCATCTGTCCCACAGTGTGCATCCTACCACCTTTCTCAGGCACTTCATTTCCATCACCTCTAGCTTCTTCAACTGTTCTGCCTTTACTGCCCAGGTTTCTGTACCATACAGTAGTACTGCTCACACCACTGTCTTGTACACCTTACTTTTCAGCTTCTTTGGCATTCTTCTTTCATATACTACACCTGATACTCTATGCCTGTTGGCTGCAGCCCCTCTGATTCTAGCTTTGACCTCTTCATTCAGACTACCCTTCTCCTCAACCACCCCTCCCAGATACTTGAAGCTGTTTACCTGTTCCACTATCTTCCCATCTATCTATTCTCAGTTTATTCTAATTTCCCCAATCTGCTGCCATTACCAGTGTCTTATCTGTGCTTAGTTTCATCCCACGTGCCTTCATATTTGCATTCCATTCTCCTATCCTTTGCTGAAGTTCTAGATCAGAGTCTGCCTGTACTGCCACATTGTCTGCATGCAGCAGCTTTGTTGCTCTGACCCCTCCAACCTGTTTGCTGATGTAGTCCATTACCAGTATGAACAGCAGTGGGCTCAGAGCTGAACCCTGGTGTACACCCACTCCCACTGGGAACCCCTCAGTGAGGCCAAACACTGTTCGTACTTGAGTCACTGGGTCCATGTACATAGCCTGTACTAATTCTACCAATGTTTCTGGGACTTCAAACCACTGCAGTACTGCCCAGATCAGCTTTCTTGGGACCTTGTCATATGCTTTCTCCAAGTCTAGGAAATGACCTCCTTTTTTTTCTGGATGAAATACTCTTAGTGATGAGGTGTGCCACACAGAAGGATTTCTTGACTGTTGTGGCAATGTGGTTATTGAAGGTGAGACCACTGTCCACCTGTGTCCATAATTCCCTTATCACACTTTCGGTGTGTAGTGTACTGCCACTTATGTGGTAATTCATGGGTACATGTTTTTTCGCAAAGGGGGTAACTATACATTTCTTGGGATTGAGCTTGAGCCCATGGCTCTTGGTACCAAGCATCTCTTTCTGTAAGGCCCTTTTGTACAATATCCACATAATTTGGGGATTCAATAATAGCTCCCAGTTTGCAGTCATCTGCGAACTTTGTTAGCCAGACTCCTTTAGTGCTGGCCTGTACTTCAGAGAAGTAGATGCCAAACAAGAGCGGTCCCAGGACTGAACCCTGAGGTACTCCACTTGTCATTTGTCTGGAGTTAGATTTTCAGTAGGCTACTTTTACAGTTTGGGTTCTGTCAGTAAGCCAGTTGGCAACCCATCGAGTGATGTAGGAATTAATGCCCAGCTTAGTAAGTTTATCTATGATTCCAGAGTGGAGGATGGTGTTGAAGGCCTTGGCAAGGTCTAGATAGGCTGTGTGGATCACCTTACCCTCATCCACGGCTTTGGACAGTGATTCAAAGAAGTCAATCAGGTTGAGAAGACAATGTCTGCCCTTTATGAAATCAAACTGGGTGGAGTGCAGTTCTTGAAGGTTGCCAATGTCTTTGTTTATAAGTTCCATGATAATGCATTCATGGCTTTGCAGATCAGGCTCATCAGACTGATCGGACAATAGTTCCCAGGATCCAAGGTGGATCCCCCCTTGTGGAGTGGGATAACTGTAGCTGTGCGCCACTCATTGGACACATAGCCTGAGGTAAGGCTATGATTAAACATGACACTTAGGTGAGGTCACAGTTCATTTTGTAGTTCATGTAGTACACAGCCTGGGATGTCGTCTGGTCTTGTGGATGCTGTATTCTTAGCTTTGGAGAGTGCGTTTTTTTATCAGTGTGGCCATGATTACCCAAATTTGGCAATCTTTCGATATTGAGATGGGCCCTTTAGGGGTTGAGAGGGGGTGAGGTTGGCACTGACTCGATCTGCCAGAATATTGGCAATATCCTTGGGATCAGTATATTTAATGCCATTTTGTTGTAGCTCAGAGCAGATCTGAGCATTGCCATTTAGATTCTTGACATAACTATAGAATGCCTTTTGGCTGTCCTTGGAATCTTTGGCAATTTTATTTTCGTAACTAACTTTGGAGGATTTTATGAAGGATCTCAGCTTCTCACTGGGGGTGGTACATGAGTTTTTTGCATCGTGGGATTTTCCTCTTTTCTGCAACAATTTCTTCCTTCTGTTGTATAGTTTGTTTAGGGTAGGAGACCACCAGATTGGCTTCTTTTTTTTGGAGGAAAACGTCTTGGTTCTATTTGGAATGGCATGATTCAGGCACGAGTGGATCTGCTCATACAGTGCCCTAGTGCAAGATTTAGCAGTCGAAGTTTCAGTTCCCGTCTGCATGGGTGTCATGAAGTTTGTCATTTCTGACTTGAGTAGCATGAAGTTGACTTTGGAGAAGTTTTTTATGGAGGTTTCCATTCTAAGTGGTGGGGCTGAGATGTGGACATCAAGGATGATTAGCTTATTGTCAGACCTGACCAATGAGGGGGTGACCACTGGTGTGGAGCATCGATCTCCCATGTTGGTAATGACCAGGTCTAGGATATTTGAGCCCCTGGTGGGACTATGGATTAGTTGATCCAGGGCATTGGAATTTATGAATTCCAAGAACCATTGGGCAAAGATGTTGGTACCTGAGTAGTTTTCCCAATTAATGGCAGGGTAGGTTGTTTGGGTGTATCTTAATATTTTCCAGTATGTTTAGAAAGGTGTAGTGAGAAGCTTGGGGTATGGTGGGGATCTGTAGCAAGCTACACTTTGTATTGCAGTCTTACCTAGTGTTAGTTGCACCTGTAGAATTTCAGATGCATTGTGTTGGGCAACTAGCCTGGAGGTGTGAATATCCTTGGTGAATATGGACACATCTCCACCTTTAGTGTTTCAGTCCTGGTTTTTCCAAAAAGTGTGGTAAGAGTTGTAGTCTGGTATTGCAGGGGTGCTCTCTAGAGCCTTGAACTAGGTGTCAGTTACCACACAGGTATCTGTGTTCTCCATTTTTAGGAGTGCCTCGAGAGTGTGTATTTTGAGGTTTAGACTTCTAGCATTGAGTAGCATTACCTTCAGATTTTGCATGCTTGTACATGTTACGGTGGTGGTTTTGTCATTTGACCCTTGCCTAAAAAAGGCACTATAGGGGTGGCAAGAGCCTTAGCCAGTAACCTGAATCCCAGGGGCAACAGGTGCAGACCATCTAATGGTTATATAGTTGCTTTACATCAGCAAAAGGCATTTGACCAGGTATTCAGTTATTCAGAACTTTTTCTTTCTAATTTAAAGAGTGGGACGTGAATTGTTCGAGGAAAAAAATGATTAAAATGTTTTAAAGTAATGCTACAGATGCTAATGTACAAAATGTGGTAATAATACAAAAGTGTGGCAATTAAGGAGTAAGTATTAGTTTAATTCTATTACAATGCTGTACCCGAGTTTCTTGCTATACTTTAATATCAGTGTTTTATCAATGTCATATAATAATGATGCTTGTATGTTGCTATTATGTTAAGGGAAAGGTTCTCTAGTTAATATGTACTTTTGCTGATGGCGAAACAGAAAAGGTAGATCATAAAGTTTCTTAGCAGAAAGCAGAAGAAATTTTATTTTCTGCAAAGCGGAAAGCAGTTGCAAATGATCAGAAAGTGATATTTTCTTTTAAGGCTTAATAGTGTGGTTGTTTTCCCATTTGAAATAAGTTTCATGGTTTTGCCACCCTCATATTGTACCTATGCGACTTCCTACGTTTCCCTGCTTAAATTGCTAGGACTTTTATATGCTGCTGGCAGTTTTAATGAGTAACTTGCTGATGCAGGGCCCTCTCATGGATTCCAAATTGCCCTGGGATTGTTTGCTATCCCTTCTCTCCTGAGCTCTTTTATCATTTCTGCTTTGAACTTTAACTTTGCTACCTTCTTAAATGCAAACTCACTGCAGAACTCAGAATGAGACATGCATACTTGTTGGCACACAACAAAAGTGGCAGTCCTCCCTGTAAATAAATTCGGTACAAAGTCTCTTCACAGTCAAACTTGAAAGTTTATACCAAGCTGAGTACACAGAGCAGAGCAAAATGTAGGTCAGAGTGAGCAAGGATCGTTTTGTTGTTCCGTTTGGTGTCAGTTATATCGTACTGTTAGCCTTACATGCAGTAACACACCTTTAGACAAGCACATTAATTTCTATTCCCTTGACAATAAAACTGTTAGACATGGCATCTAAAGCATTAATTCCTGCAGTTTGCTACCTTCTGTGACAGAGATGATACACTTGAAAGCATAATGCTCAAGTGTTTAAATGTTCATATTAAACACTTACTGTTATGTGTTTACCCTAAGCATTCATTCTCTGTAAAACATTATAAATACACAGACAGAAACTTATACTGCTATTCAGGGCATCCTTACAAAAGAGCTTCTTCTGTGTGGGTTATGTTAAGTACATGTATATTAAATGTGTAGATTGTCCATATTGTCGATGGCCACAACAGCGAATGTGCACAATGCCGAACCATTTCTGCAAAACCCATACTGCCAAAACCTCAGAAAGTTGACAAAACATTGAAAGTTGAAATTTCTGACCACACCACCCCTACAAACAAGTGCTAACATGAATCAAAAAGTGGGGCTTCATTTTGCAATTCAGAATATCGTTGTTCGAGGTTTTGTGAAGGTATAGTTCAGAGTTCACGGAAGTGGGTCCGTCGTTGTGGCCGTTGACTTTATAGAGGTAAACTCATCAATCCTTATCCCTTTACATTTTTAGCAAAAATAAAAGTTTTGTAAAAATATGAGCAGACATAATTACTTAATAGAGCAGAAGCAATTATTTAATAATGTAAGTTTTGAGTCAAATGAGCAAAGGTAACTTATTAATGTTACATACACAAAGTATTTTCAAGTCTGAGTCATATAACGGTATATGACTGGGGTTGGGAGGATGGCCTAATGGTTAAGGTGTTTACCTTACAAACACAAGGTGCAGGGTTTGAGTCTCACAAGGGATAATTAGCTAGGCTTAAAATGGCTCGCAGGGGCAGTTAGCTTATTACTAACCTATGAACCCTATGAGGTCTACATTGCTGTCTGTGAGCCAGTGTTGCTAAAGCTGCCTTTCAGCCAATGTTTATTATGATTAGCAGATTTGTTGTTTTTTTTACACTAGTATCATACAGCATTGCTATGTTACAAAACAGTGGCTTCTTACAGCAAGCAGCACTCTCCTATGTATTTACTTACCCTGTCGTTTACAACTGTGTAAACTTATGGAACTTTTCTCCTCAGGCCTCTGGTGGAAAGGGACTCCCAGTTACCCAGATAAATAATTTTAATAACATCAGTAGTTTATATATATATATATATATATATATATATATATATATATATATATATATATATATAGGTCTAGGACATTTGATTGAATGATCAAAAGTCCAAAACCCAAGTGGCCGGGCATACTTATGTGAAAGTGCATTTCACCGAAGAAGCACTTTTGCGTAATTATGCCTGTTGCCGAGGCCGTACTACAGTGCGGGTAAGGAAAAACTCCCTTTTCCCCACTGTAGTGCGGTCTCGGAGGTAGAATATTAAAGTAGGGGAGATGCGGGGGGGGCAGAGCTCCCTATATGGGGGGTGCAGAGGGGCAAAGCCCCCTTGCAAAAATGTTAACATAGTGTTTTTTTTTTTTATTAACACACTTTAATGAAAGCACTTTTTCGATAAAAGCACTTTAGTTAAAGTGTGTTCGGTGGTTATGGATTTGGACAGTTGATCATTCGATCATAAGTCCTAGATCCATATATATATATATATATATATATATATATATATATATATATATATATATATAAACACACATATGTATGTATAAAATACTTGCCCACCCTGATATGGCTTCTGAATGAAACTTCTCAGACCAGATCTTCTTGATTTTAGAACAGTGATCTGCTTAGGTGACTTAGTGTCCCCAATGGCAATGCCGTGATACTCAGTGAAGGTGCCATACATGCATCATCCATCATTCTGTGCTCAAACAATTTATCTGTGACTGCATATTCCTGGATCACAGTTTGTGGAACTCTTCAGTTGATTTCTGGAACTGGCTGTGGTCCCCACATTTGTCTGTCATCCCTCTCAGCTTTGATTTATATTATTTTCATAAACTCCGCTGAGAATATACATGGTCAGTCATTGAACTGGTCAGTCTCCTTCTTCAATTGCTTATCTGGTCATAAAAATGCTGTCAGGTTAAGATTTTGCGGATTTACGTCCACAGCATAGGTTGTAGTAGGCAGCAGTTCCATGTTGTCATCTTGTATTTTGTTTTTTTAATTTAGACTTTGTTGACTGTGTTAGTCCCACTAATCTAGTGTCTTCTTTTCAGGTGAGATCCAAGGTGTTATACTGACTAGGGAAAATTGATCAGGGCACTATGGATCTTCACCTACTCCTTTAAATAACTGCCACTTGCATTCTCCCAACAAACACAGCAGTATCTACCCACTTCTGAAGCACTGTTATCAGCTATATGCAGGTAAAAGATAAATCAGAGACCTGACCAATACTGCATCAATGGGCATCTGCTGGTAGACACAATGTACCTAGTCAAAGAACTCAAGCAGGGCATAAAATGACCGACTTTGCAGTTTTTATAAGCAGATTGTTCTAAGAGTATACAGCATAAGTCCTGCATCCAGGTAGTAAACCCTTGCTTTCTAGATGCTCATAAAAGTAGGCACTTAAGCTTTCCTGTAACTCTGACTAGAGAAACTTCCACTCACATTTTTTTTGAGTGGGGTATTAGAAGTCAAATTGATTTCCATACCAATGTTTATAATTGATTTTTGAACAATGACAAACAGTTCCCTCTTCATTTATGCTGACAATATTAAGATGTTAAAATAACTCTAAAGCTCTTGATTGACTGGGAGCAGCAGGAGAGGATAAGAGCTGACTAGTTACCCTTGAAGCGGGCATAGAGCTTATGAGTTCTTAGCTGACAGTTTAATGCTTGGTCTGCCAAAATGGGGGCACAGCCTTGATGCTTAGTGTGGGCCTATAATAGTACCAAAGAAACAAACATGTGAGTGTCACAAAACAAGATACTGCCAGCTCAACTATCTGGAATTTTGTAAATAATTATGTTATTTGTTAATATCAACATGATTCATATAAGATGTTTGTGTTACAAATGTATTGGATATGTATGTCATATAATATGGTTTGTACAGACGTGTGCCGAAAAGATATTTTACAAAGTGCTGTTTGAAATGTATCCACAGTGTACCCTACTGGAATAGAACAGAAATGTACAAGCACTATTGTAACTGTTTAAATGTATATATTTTAACAGAGGAAACTGGAATACAAAAGGTTAACTTGCAAAACTTCAGAAAAATATCTGAAATTAACTTACTTTATGGCTAGGCCATAAATAAGATGTTATCTTTCAGTTTCAGTGCAGCAAGGAGACAAAATGTCTAAAACGAAGGAGTTTTCTTTATTGTCTTGGAAGTGTTTTATTATTTTATGATTTCCACCATTTGCTAAAGATCTGAGGAAAAGCCCTTATCTACGTATTTTTACAGGTGGATGCTAAATACATATAGCTTTCAGCAGTAGGGTTTTACCTGGGATAGAGCCAGATGACAAGAAATTATGTAATTCTGTAAGCTATCCCTGCAGTAATATTTGAGACATTAATTTAAGAACTCTCTGAGACAGACAGCATTCTTTATTTTGTCTTGTACCTGACAACATCAAGATCCACTCACCACATCTGCCTTGCTCTGTAAGTAAGTTAACTAGGGTATAGTAATTCTCTTAGATATAGTCAAGAATATAGCAACACTTAATTTGGATAGTTTTCTTTATTTATTTGAAACTGTTTTGTAATGTTGTTTTAAATATGTCCTGTGGTTTTGAACTTTGATGTCACTGTAAAAATATACTGAGTATTTTATTGTTCTTTTAATATTTATTATTAAATATATTTAAAACTTTCATTATGGCCAATCTGTCTAGAGATATTTAAGTTCTGAGAGTACTTGCATATTTATTTGGTGACACTGTATGGGCCACTCCTAATAGCCTTGCTCTTAGTCAAACTACCATTTGGATTAATAGTAACATTACATGGTATTTCACACCCTTTATCAAGGGCCTTAAAGTAGCTGACAATGAATGACTGGTGGCAGTGATAACTACCTTATAGTCTGGGCAGAAGAGAGCATAGCTAATAAACCTGTGCCAGCCTTTCTCAGGTGTGTGTGTGTGTGTGTGTGTGTGTGTGTATAAATCAAACCTCAGAGAGTGTTTGTGTGTTAGCTACTTGGGCAGGGACACAAAGCACTAATTGGTCAGAGAGAGTGCTGGAGGTCTTGGTTTGGTCCCTCAGCTGAGATCTCAACCCTATAGCTGTGCCAGTAGGGAGAAACCAGCCTCAGACTGACTGTGATCTCTGTGTGCTTTTAAGGAAAATTGCACTTGGTGCAGAGAGCTGCATCTGGAAATACTGCATTGTAGGTGCTTGTCATTCCCCCAGTGTACATTCCCCACTGTTGCCAGTGATGAGGATTGAGGCTCCTTGATTACTGGGCCAGTGGTGGGGCATCACAGTGAGTAAGTTCTTTCTTTGAGGATTAAGCTGATTTTCCAGCCCCATCCATTCATCCTACTGAATAACATTTTTTGGTGACATACCTTCCTTTCCAGTAACCTAATAGGACAAAGTAGTTGAGCTAAGCAGTAGCTATTTACTGGTATCTGCCCCAAAGCAACTGCAAGGATATGAGGAAGCTTTTAAATTTTTGGCACTTGGATAATTCTGAAAGTTTGTAATAAGAGATTTGATCATCTAGTTTATTACAGATTCTGGAGAGGTAGTTTGATTTACATGACTCTGTAAACTCAGGGAATGGAATGTTGATGTACCAGGTCTGCTGAAATAATACCTACAGGCATGTATGTGAAAGGTTTTGGAACTGTGAAACTTGTCTGATGGTTGATTTAGCATGAGCTGTAGCATTGGTCTTGAACTTTGTGCTACAAGTTGCCCCTCTTGTAACTGCACTGCACCAGTACCAGACTGAATGACATCTGCAACCCTACTGGTGAGGTGCTATCATAAGAACATTATGTAGGAGCTTCAGTCGCACATTTTTTAAGGATTAAAATCTCCTCTCTTGTTGATTTCCAAAATGTTGTGAGATACCTTATTCCAACAACTGTTTCAATGACATAGTCAACTCAGACATATCTACAATAACAAAAATCTCTATAATTACACTTATAACGGGACCTTTCTATTTGGCTACTGCCCTTACTGACAGGATCTGTTTGAATTCCATAATAGGAAAAGTCAGGTCCCATATACTTAATGATGTAAATATGACATTCATCCTTGCTATTTTTTTAGGTTGTTGAGTCACAGAAGTTCAAGCAACATTTGTAATCTTACAGTGTGCTCTCCGTACCAAAACATCATCAGTAATACTAAAAACGAACCAAGTAACCAGTCCACCAATACAAAATTCACGAAGGCACGAAGTTCTCCCAAAAGGTTTATTGAAAAACAACAACAATATGAAAAGAATAGTGAACAAGTTTTTAAAAATAATGGTTTATGTAAACAAAGTTGTTTTATTCCACCTTATAACAATTTGGTACATATTTTTGAAAACCTATGTGAGATAGATATTAGACAAGTGTATAAAGAAAATAAAGTAGTGTGTCAGAGTAATTTAAAACAGGAACAGATGGAGTGTATTCAAAACATAAGTGGCAATAAGAGCATACGTATGATGAAGCCTGATAAAGGTAACGGAGCTGTAATAATGGACAAAGTGGATTATGATAGTGAAATGTTAAGAATGTTAGCAGAAGATAATTATGAAGAAGTAAGTATAAATGAAATCAATAGGGCCTACAAAAATATTGATTTATCCCTAGAGGACATGTTATATCAAGGGCAAATAGATGAAGAAGAGTTTTTCTATATGACAAATAAACACCCTGTGGTCAGTGGGATCTTTGGCATCCCAAAGATCCACAAAGGTCTCAATAATGTCCATTTCAGACCAATAGTAGATGGCAAGAGAAGCAAAGTGTCATATATAAGTCAGTACTTAGACTTAAAATTGAAAAATGGCTTAAATAGTTTTCCTTATATTACTAAAGATTCTTGGCACTTTTTGGAAATGATTCGGAATATGGAAAAACAGAACAACATTTTATTTGTGACAATTGATGTTGTAAACTTATTCAGTGTCATACCACATGACACAGGTCTGGAATGGTTAGAAGAACAATTATTGAATAGTGGAGTATACGAACAAGATCAGATTAACCTATATGTAAGATTAATGGAATTAGTTCTCAAGAATAATTATATCTTTTTTGAAGGGTATAGATTTCGTCAGAAAACGGGTGTAGCAATGGGGGCAGCATGTGCCCCCTTTATGCCAATTATATCATGGCATATTGGGAGAACCAATTTGTGTTTAAGAGTGAGTTTAGACCATATGTTAAGCTATTTACCCGTTTTCTGGACGATATTTTTATTGTATGGAAGGGAGAACAGCAGATTCTTGAGAGATTTATACATTACATTAATCAAACAATATGGTTTTTAAAATTTACCCATGAAGTCAATAGGGAAGAAATCAATTATTTGGATGTAAGTTTAACATACAATACATACAACAACTCTATATCATCAAAAATTTATAGAAAGGCAACATTTTCAAATTCCTATTTGCATTACGACAGCTGGCACCCGGAACATCAAAAAAGATCAATTGTTAAGGGACAATTTATCAGGGCGGCACGTATGGTAAGTGACGAGTTGGAATTTGACAAGGAAATAAGATATATGACAGAATTGTTTTCCAACAGAGGTTATCCTAAGAGTTTATGTGAGCAAATTAGGAATGAAATATATACAAAAAGAAATAGTGGACAGATGGAATCCATACTGAAGAGCTCATATTCTGTCAGCATTAATAACGCTAACAAAGGCCATCACGAGTTAGGGGATGAACATATTTTATTTGTCATCACCTATAATGCTGATACTAAAATTATCAAGGATATTGTTGAAAAACATTGGAAAACATTCAGTAAGTTAAAAGAGTTTCAAGGTTATATGTCATACAAACCTAAGTTTATTTATCGTAGGGATAGAGCATTAAAACAAATATTTGAAAGAGGAAATACATATTCGGAAACCTTTGTTAATGGCAACAGAGGTACAAATAAGTGTGGTAGATGTAGTACTTGCCCCCATGTTATGAAAACAGGAAGTAAACTCACAGTTAACAGTATAAATATTAGAATTTATGGCAAATTCAACTGTCATTCTGTTAATGTGATCTATTTAGCCAAATGTGACATATGCATGGCATTTTATGTGGGAAAGACATGTAGGAAATTTAGGGAGAGAATTAAGGAGCATGTCCTAGATATTCAACATCAAAAACCCACAAATGCCCTTGCTCGTCACATATTAGAACATAAAGATCATAAATTTTCATTTTGTGTACTAGAACAGTTAGTTCAGGATCCACAGGGTAGGTTAACAGAATACCATTTAGATGTGTGTGAAATCAAATGGCAGATGATATTAAATGCACATTTTTATCCAGGGTTAAACGAATTTATAACTATTAAACCATATCTCAGACTTAAAAATTTACTAGGGAAATAAATAATTACATTTATGGTTGTCCGGTATAATAAATTAAGTTTGACATTGTGTTGCACCATTGATAAATGGTATGAATCAAAATACCATTTTTTTTTATACACATAATATTATAGGTAGCATTTATTAGATTCAGGAAAATGTTTGATAAAGTATGGAGTATGCTGTAAGAATTTTTATACAATGTATCAGGTGTTTTTTAACATTTGTAATAGTTTATATGTGTTATGTATAATATTTTATCTATAAGTACAAAAAAATTTTTATACAATTGAAAGTAGTATAAAGTAATAATATAAAGATAGGAATTAACGACATACAGCACAGTAATAAAATTTTTTTAGGTTGGTTCTATGAATGAATTTAATATACTGATTTAAAGGAGTAATAATGTGGAGCAATTAATTAATCAATTTGTACATGCTTAGTATAAATTAAGAGATTACCAACACTCTGAGGAAGTCTTACGACGAAACCTAGGTCAGTGTTGGTCGTAGTGTTTTGCAGGTTGCTGTGGTTGTTTTTCAATAAACCTTTTGGGAGAACTTCGTGCCTTCGTGAATTTTGTATCATCAGTAATACTAACAGCACTGTCTGTGTGCTCTCCGTACCAAGACATCATCAGTAATACTTACAGCACTGTCTGTGTGCTCTCCATACCAAGACATCATCAGTGATACTTACAGCACTGTCTGTGTGCTCTCCGTACCAAGACATCATCAGTGATACTTACAGCACTGTCTGTGTGCTCTCCATACTAAGACATCATCAGTAATACTTACAGCACTGTCTGTGTGCTCTCTGTACCATGACATCATCAGTGATACTTACAGCACTGTCTGTGTGCTCTCTGTACCAAAACATCATCAGTAATACTTACAGCACTGTCTGTGTGCTCTCCGTACCAAGACATCATCAGTAATACCTACAGCACTGTCTGTGTGCTCTCCATACCAAGACATCATCAGTAATACTTACAACACTCTCTGTGTGCTCTCTGTACCAAGACATCATCAGTAATACTTACAGCACTGTCTGTGTGCTCTCCGTATCAAGACATCATCAGTAATACTTACAGCACTGTCTGTGTGCTCTCCGTATCAAGACATCATCAGTAATACTTACAGCACTGTCTGTGTGCTCTCCGTATCAAGACATCATCAGTAATACTTACAGCACTGTCTGTGTGCTCTCCATATCAAGACATCATCAGTAATACTTACAGCACTGTCTGTGTGCTCTCCGTACCAGGACATCATCAGTAATACTTACAACACTCTCTGTGTGCTCTCTGTACCAAGACATCATCAGTAATACTTACAACACTCTCTGTGTGCTC